>NC_087212.1:55588088-55650588 GCF_015104395.2 Macrobrachium nipponense | reverse complement strand
CCCTCTTACTCTCCCTTCCTCCTCTCTCCCGCTCTCCCTTCTCCCTCCTCTCTCCCTCCTCTCAAGAAAACATTCATCGGTTATAGTAGAAATAGATAAAAAATAATGATCTTTGTATTTGCGCTAGTTACGCAAAGTTGTTCTTGGCCCGTGTATTTGTTGTATCAAATAATGCTCTAGGTCTGGTAAATTGAAAAGGAAGAGAGAGAGAGAGAGAGAGAGAGAGAGAGGAGAGATAGAGAGAGAGAGAGAGAGCATGTTAGTTGTGAGCATATGAAGAACGTAAGTTCGACCGAGTGCGTGCTTTCCTGCCTGTGCAGTTTGCATATTGTGCAACCAAGAACCACTTGAATCTTTTCGCAGTTTAATACTTTTGGCTGTGTTCCATTTTTCAGAGAGAGAAAAAGAGAGAACACTTCTGAAGGACCCGAGTTTTAATTAAGCGAAACCTTTGTTTGCAAGTGAAAAAAACCCTTTGAAAATATTCGTCAAAATTGCTTTTATAGTTAAGTTTTTAGCTTCTGTTGCTGTTATGCTATGCACTTCGAAGTAATCTTTGCTCCGGTAACGTGTCAGTGGATTTTGTAATAAGGATATTTTTTATTTTTTAAATTTTTTATTTTTTTTATTTGAACAATTCCCTTGTTTGCTTAAGCGTTGGATTTCCATTTATATACCTTTGCGCTGGCGTCCATGGTTTATAGAACTGGACTTCACGTACAAATAGGTTATCATGTTGGATGTTCTTAAGACTTTCTTTCAGGCACTATTTCTAGGTAATTTTCTATGCCACTCATACTTTGTTAAATTTATAAGTTAGATTCAGTAACAGTGGATATTTATCATTTCCTTTCCATCACTATCATGTAGTAAGGATAGAATTGACATCAATTTTGGTAGTTATCATTACAGGGTTGAATCTCACGCCTAAACAGAGTATTTTTACTGTGCAATAATCTGTCGACTCCCCGCTTTGATATTCTTCAAATATGTGATACTAAACCTTAGTTAAAATATTTCAAGTTCTGAGTGTATATTCTTCCACTTTTTGCAAGTATATATTGTACAATAAATTTTGACAAACAAAAGTATTTATTGCAAGCAACAGGAACGACTTGCTGCAGGTGGATTACGATAAATCTTGTTATTTTCCGTTCATGTCCGGTGTCAACTCTGATCTCTGCTCAGATAAAGTATAAAGAAATCTTTTATTTCTGCATTAGATATTGTGTTACCTCGCGGTGTAGAGACCAGAGACACAGTCCGTGTACCAGATATTGAAGGCTTGTTTCACAGAACTACAATTTGATCTAGCCATAAATTCTGTTTTGAAGCAACCTGCATGTTGAAAGCATCGAGTGGCAGACAATAGGATATGGGCTACCCCCGTTGTATTCTCTACGGTGAGTCTACGGCTTTCTCTTTTAAAAGCTTGAGAAATTCAGATGAATTCTCAGGTTTCCTTCTTATTTTATTAGCTTTATTTGCTTTCAAATTAATACTGGCATAATGCATCTATGCAATATACCCTTGACCCTTTCCTGGGGAAGTATAAAATGATCCCCTGTGGAGGACTCTTCCACAGCATTTGTTGCTAAACACGTCTTTCTACACATTATAATACTACAATCCCCATATCAAGATAATTCGGCCAGGCCAAATTCTATCATTATTTATTTTGTGCCGACCTATTACTACGTTCGGCATGTCGCAGAAGAGGGCTCCAAACTTTTCCTCCTTCTATGTATTTCTCGTGCCATCACTTTCTTTGGAATTCGATTCTCATCTATTTTTTTTTTTAACGAATCGTTCTAGGAAATCTTTGTCTACACATAGAGGTTTGAACGGAATCAGACTTTCCCCTGTTTGATGTCCCTCAGACTTGTTGCTTTATGAAACCAATGCATTTCTGTCATAACCAGCAGAATGAATTCAGTGAGGTTTCTCTAGCTGTTGTGCGTCGGTAGGCCATTTCGCCGAACAGTGAAGCAAGCACGATAATATATGAGGCTTGTAAACGATGGCCTTTGTTATCATTACGAGCTCCTATAAAACCAACCTCTCTTCGGCTAAGTACCGATAAGATGAAAGTCTTTATAACCATCCAAGGTTTGAGAGAATTCAATCAGAAATGAAATATCTGTGGTTTTAATCAATTCACAGTTAAGTTGATGATTTTTTTTGAAACGCACGTTGCTTTATATATCTAGCTATATCTACATTATTATAAACAACAATCCCTTGCATCATACCCATCTTTTGACTACAGGTGATGTTCGTATCCATTCACAGCTGGATCGATTGGTGCTACAGTCTCGGGTAGATTCGTGGAACTTGCTAATGCAAGCCTAATGGTTTATATCAAATTATATATATATATATATATATATATATATATATATATATCTATAAATTATAGATATCCAAACAGGCACCCACACATTTATATATATACAGATATAATTTTTTTTCCACCTTGTGCTTTTCTGTTCTTTGGTGTAGCAGCAGAATAATACAGCCTTCTGGATTCTTAGCCACGATTTTTTTTCTTTGCAAACACTAGGCTGACTTGTATAAAATAGACTGGGAGCGAACAACGGGCGTAGCAATGGTAAGCTAAGCCTTGCGCCACTCGGTAACGGCTCGTACTAATGTGTAATTTCAGTGTGATATGTACTACACGTGTTCTTAAAAATGTTGATAGAGGGATAAAGTTATACTAAAAAATATTTCAAAAGATGTATTCATTATGTTACTTTTCATGTTATGCCAAATTAAAGTCCCTGTTTGTTTTAGCCTCTGTTAATCACATTAGAGATTATTTATTCATTCATTACATCCAGTATTTATTAAGAGCTCCAGGTCATTAATATTTGACGAAATTTTCCCAGTCTTTGTAGGAGATATATGCGATTTTATTTAACTTTCTTAGCGCAGTTACTATTTATTTTTCCTGATGAATTTTTAGGTAAATATCTTTGTCATTTTGTTATGAGAAATGAGAATTCTCAGCATACTCTCCATATTAAGAGTAATTAAAGTCTCATTATCCAACATTACTGAATCGGTCATTTTGTTTGGTGTCTTTACATTTGTCAAAGATTTTTCTGAACAGGAATTATTTATTTGCTAATAACCCTTTTGCTCTACTCAAAGCCCATAAGAATGGATGATGGGGGTGACTTAACTTTCTGACGCCTTCGACAGTGGATCATCATTTACCTTTCATATCAAGGCTGATTGCGAGACCGTCATTGAGTAAAAATAATGATTTTCGTCGCAATGATTTATGAATGTCCGGTGATGCTCCTAACGCTGTCACTGAAATACCAGCCATCTTTAAAACATCTATGATTATAGGTCATATAGTCAAAGATGAAAGATAAACTTAGAAGAAAAAAAAAAGAAAAAAATTAAATACAAGAAACTTTTGTTTGTTTCCCGTCAGAGAAGAGATGATACATCTTGCTCTAATCTTTTTAACGGGACAGACGCAATTAGGGTTAGGGAAAAGGTCCAAAGAAATGATTAATCGAGGCATCTGGCAAACGGGTCGAGGTGGATGAGAAAGCCTGTGTCAGAGTTTAAATAAATACGAAAAAGATTATTACTTTCTTTTTTTAGTAACACTGGGCTGAAATTGGGGGGAAATGTCAAATGTTTATTCCTGTTAGTTCAACTTTCTACCATTTTGCCTGATTGCTACATTCCATAAATTCCTGAGTAATAAGAGGGTTCGTGAAGTATTTTTCTATTTTCATTTCATCAGACAATTCCAACGTCATTTTACATTAACAGCGTAATCTTCTTCTTCTTCTTCTTTATTTATTTATTTATATATATAAGAAAATCGTTATTTTTGTCGTTGCTATATTCAGTCAGTGAAAATATATTTGACCTTGTGATTCCCATTTAAAATTAGCTTCACGAAATGAAGTCTCTCTTAAAAGTTACATTTGTCAAAAACATGTTTTCAGTTGGAAAAATATTAGCCTCTTTCTAATACTTCTCTCCCAGTGCATGAGGAGTATGGCCTTTGTCTCATGAACGAGTGGACACTCGATCGTTAGCCAACGGTGGGAAAGAAAGGAACTGTCTTTGCACATTTCCTTAAAAATGCAGTGAATGAAGCACTTGGTTGTTGGTCGATTGCTGTGGGTCATGGACTGAGTGGAGAGAGAGAGAGAGGGAAACCGGTAACTGATATGACTGATCAATACCTCATGAAAATTTATACCATTCTTAAATGGAGAGACGAGAAGACTGCGACCAGGTAAACCTTGCCCCATGAGGGTGAAAACATTCTTAAGATAATTTTCAGTCTCTTGCTAAAAACTGGAATCCTAATCGATTTTTTTTATCCTTTCTAACGTAAGACGGAAAAGCGTTATCTACAGAAATGCATGTGTAATGATCTTTCATTTATTTAATTTAGTGCAAAATGTTTGCCTCGATTTACCGTATAAATTGTTTTTAACTCTATCTGTTGCTACACGTGTTTCAATATTTTTATGATTCTTTCGAACGTACGTGTAGTGATTTATATTTCTTATTCTTTTTTTTTTCTTTAACCGTCTTTTTACAGCACGCACTCATAATTGTAACCGTTATTGTCCTGCCAATATTTTTTCCATTTACTGTAAATGGATGTCCATATCCTTTTTTCCAAAGTATGTTTCATAGCTTTTATTACATTTTGGTGTTTACTGAAAACTTATAATGAATTCTCTCTTATATTTCTTAGTTCATTTAGTTTAAATTAACTTTATGTCAGTTTTCCCCTTTTTTGCCGTTTTATAGACGTCAGTCTGTCACTTCTTTTATTACTGCTCCGCTGGTCATTGGCTTTCCTGACATCTTGTCCTGAAACTCCCAGATTAAATCTTCATCTCAATCTTTTATTGTTATCATCCATAATAATTCAGGTGTTGTGAAGGCATTGTATGTATAGCAAGAATCGAGTCTGTTTCTTTCGACCAGGAATTTAGAATCGCTGGATCAAGGTTTACATAAATTTGAAGAATTTTAACTTTCTTAGGAAATATCTAGCTTCTTCTGCGTACCTTAATTTTTGCCTGTAAGGATTTATTGGGGGAGAAATGAATGCCATAATTTAGCTTCATCATTCAATTTGGTAAAAATTACCAAAAATTTAATCAAGGGAATTAAAAATTGTTTTAAATGTTATGCACACATGCCTTGGAGCAACTTTCGTTTTCCTAGTTATTAACTCTTCTAAAACACGAACGTCCTCTAATGTATGTAGGAATATATTATCAATAATTGACAGCAGTTTTTTTCCCTTTCGATGGCGGCTTGGATTGACCTACCCATCGCATTTAAGCTCAATTCTCTCCCCCAAAAGACGAGTTAGAAGGTTGTGATTGGTGTTTATGAACATTAAGCAAGTCATTTCTTAGGTATTTAGAGGAAACAAAGGGATTTAATGAATATGGAAATTTTACTGGCAAACAAAAAAGAAAAAAAAATGCTTGATGGAAATAACGAACTGAAAGTTATCCGAAATGTTGATTAAAGAAAAAAAATTATCGGGAGCTCTAGGAAGTGAAAATAAATACTTTTGTCTATTCCTGATGATATTCATCACCAACCTCCTTGTCCATGGCACAATCAGTGAGCCCCACCCCTCAGCCATATTAGATTTTGATTTAGACCTGCGATTCACTTTGGCTTATTTATATCAAAATAACTCGACCCTACACCAGACACCACTTGACTTGACTCATGTGCTGTTAACCCCCTTTTTATTGCAAATCACTCACAATATACAGCCACCTACAATTGCTCGTGAACGAAACGCATGTGTCTTTAGACAGTACTTTTCGGATGAGGCCCGAGTGGAGCAAAAATTAATGACTTTACTAAATCAGAACTACTTCAAACCACTTTACTTGAGGGTGATTGAATTCCCTCATTCTATTACATAGAAATGCAATGCATAACTAATAGTACGGTTAAAAGAAAAAGTAGTGATGTACATAGATAGATAGATAGATATATGTTACACATATATATATATAAATATCATTTGTATGCGTCGCATTTTCTTAATTTTTACGTCCTATCGAACAGTATTTCAAGGTATTTATTTTGCTATGGAATAAGTACAGCTCAGGTTGAAAGTGAAAGTAATTTTGAAGCATTTTGTTTATTTATTCACTAGTTTAATTAAATGTTGGAAGGATGAATAGCTTTTGAGATATATGTGAGCCTTTGTAAATCTATAGCTTGTAGCTCTGTTGTCTCTTTTAAAGCTGATCGTATAATTTTTTTGAGAGGAAAATGTGAATCATCGTGACGAGAAGATAATTTTCCGAACTAATATTATTCCGTCGATATATTGGTTTACGACTTGATTTCTTACATCCTCATTGGCTACCTGTTTGAAGAAAATAGTCATAGAAAGAAATACGTTCAATAATATAATTTTGGACAGAGGATCCCACGAAATGCAATTAATCTTTCAGTTGCAATATCTTCTAACTTTGTTGAATAAATTTCAGTTTGAAACAAGCTTTATCCTCAACGTAATTAAATAACCTTCACCCTAACATGTTATGAATTCTCTATACTATCCATACCTTAAGAGAAAAATGTCGATGTTCTTTTTGGCAATTCCCCGTTTACATCAAGTGGCTGTGGCGCTGTTGCCTGAAAAAAAAAATTTAAGTATCTTCTCACATTGCCAAAATGTCTGGCGGTGATAACTAATTTAATTCTTCTTAAATCTGACTTAGGAAATATTACAAGTCATATTAATATTGATTTGAGCCGAGGAAAGGTATGTTTATTTATAATATATATATATATATATATATATATATATATATATATATATATATATATATATACATACACACACACACACACACACACACACACACATATATATATATATATATATATATATATATATATATATATATATTATATATATATTTAAACATGCTATCGTCCTGTTTTCTTTGGAGTAATGTGTGAAACTTTGAATTTGACAAGGCTGTTTTTCTAAGACTCTGATAGAAGGCAAATAGGAATAACGGCTAATGAGAAAGAGTTTGTGATTGGTAGTTTGAATAAGATAGCGTAAATATCATCACGTTTCTATGATGATAATGAGTTAATTCAAAGTGTGAGAACAGAAGAACAGAGAGAGAGAGAGAGAGAGAGAGAGAGAGAGAGAGAGAGAGAGAGAGAGAGAAGGCGGGTTAAAGGTATGGTACACGGAGTATGGTTAGTGAAAATAAACCCCATGTCCTAAGAAACGAATTTAGTGCCTTCTTCCTAAAAAATGGATATCTTATCTTCACATCTGTAAGTTGCTTGACATTTCGTTTTTTTTTATTGGTTGTTCATTAAGTTATTTGAATTATCTCGGAAAAATCGAAGGTAAAGCGGAGAGCTTGTTGTTGTTAGAATAAACAAATCCATGTTGAATGAAAGGACTTTTGCGTTTCTAAATGCTGATCTATTGAACACGATTTTTTAAACCAAATTTCTTTTAGATCAATTTAATTAATTAAATGCAACAAGTTCTTTTTTTTTTATTCCAGATTTCGATTTAGTTTAGTTGTGCCTTTGATTACTCGCAAACTTTGTATCTCATATCAAGTAACTTATCTTGTGTTCCACAGCAAAGGGTTTTTGGACCTTCCTTGATTTTTGTCATTTCACCGGGTTTTATTCTACTCCAGTGTCCAAGTTAAATTGTCTTTACCCAATACAGATCAAGCAGTAATACAGGATCAGTCAATCCGGAAGGGCATAAGACCCCTTTCCAAAAATGCAAACCTTATTGATCAGCCAATCCGTTTTACAGTTTTACGAATGACTGCATTGACCACATTGCCCATCTTAATTTCAAATATTTTACGAAGTTCCATATCATATTCGAATCCAAAACAGACACCAGATCTTTCTCTTTTAGATAGAAGTGTTCGAAGCGGTGATTTCCTGTTTCACAACAATGGTAACCAGCAATTAAACCCACGCAGGAAAATCTTCTATAAGGAAAGTCTTTTAGTAGCATTAATTTCTTTAATGCTTCACACTTTATTGCGTCCTGGGTTATTACCTTAGTTTTCTGACATGTTTGCTATTTTCTTATTAATATGTTTATTTCTTTTGTGTATTTGACCTATCTTATTTGTAATTTTTCTCTTTAGAAGCATACTTTGCTCTGAATAATAATAATAATGATAATAATAATAATAATAATAAATGTCATTATTTCTTTTAGTGAAACAGTTTCCACAAATATACCTGGAAATAATTACCCTCAGGAGTTTTAAAACGGCGCTAGATCTTCGAAAAATTACAAAACCTACCAAACCAAATTCCATTAAGACTTAACCGAGCTGAAATGTTCATAAAAGCAGAAAGATTGGCATAACAAGCAATATCCGTAACCTGTATCAGCCCTGCGTCATGTTGTGATGGAAAATGATATTAATTCTGCACTTGCTCTATCCAAGCGAGCTCACATCAGAAACACCTGGTTCCTTCTTTGTTGCTCTTGAATGATAGAACATTGCAGAAAAAGAAAGAAAACATCGTCAGTAAAACGTCGAAACCTTCCTTGGCTTTTCCTTATGATTTTTCTGGACAAAGAAGACAACGGGAAAGCGTTAAGAGATATAATCATTAACTTACTCCTTTGGAGGGAGAAGTTTTTAACACCTCTTTTGCAGCGAGAATCCAAGAGTGGTAATGTGTATGACAGGATTTAATCTTCTCGCCAAGTTCTTTTAATTACAGAAATTCTCTTCGCTTCTAAATCGTAAAACTTCCGTTTTTCATCGTATTACATTCGGACCAGAGAGAGAGAGAGAGAGAGAGAGAGAGAGGAATGTAATTTACTCAATATTCTCAGTATCTGGATACTTTCTTGGTTCTAACAAAATTCAGTTTTTATGTAATGTCCGATGTTTGATTATAATTATCTTCTTGCTTTGCGCCATTTTTAGCTCCATCTTATTTCAGCATGGCAGAAGCTTTTGCACTCAGCAGTCGCTCTTTTTTAATCCCATCAACAAAATGTCTGCCCCCTTTCATTCATCTCTTCTCAGTTTAATTGCTTCATTACATTTTGTCTCTTATATTCGTAATATTACTGGAAAAATCACTTGTAAAATCGCGCTGGTATAAATCTTCTTGGTGATCCATCTTCCTTACTCCGCTTCTTCCCTTGTTATTCTTTATTAGATCCGCTCTGCTTTTTTTATTCTCTCTTTCTTTCTCTTTTCCTGTCGTGTTATTCTGAAACGTAACGTTTTAGTCTTTTCGAATTCTCTTCAAGATGATAAAAATTTTGGCATGTCTCATACTTCGTACCTTGGAATATTTACTTTTAGACAGTATTAATCAGTTGTAAGCTAAATGAAAATAAATATTGCATGACAGATGTTATCTCAAGACTCTTCAAAAGAGGAGGTGTATCCAAATGTCTGTGGTAATAACCTCGTTTTTCTTTGATATACGAATATTGGCTGCAAGCTTTTAACATAAGGAGATTTTATGACTTAAAGATAAATGGCTCTACTCGAATTAGACTTTTTATTCTTTAAAAATAATCAGTGTTTCTTTTGAATGAACACAAGAGAGAAATACTCTGAAAACATCATTAAGGAATTGACGCTTATGAAATATGTATAGAGCCTCAGTTGATTATGGACATTTTTATTGTAAAAGAGCGTGACGGTTATTGATGGAAGAGTTGCCTCCTGTAAAAATAAATTGAAATCACAAAATAATTTAAATTTATTCTAGTTGAAGAGAGAGAGAGAGAGAGAGAGAGAGAGAGAGAGAGAGAGAGAGAGAGAGAGAGAGAGAGAGAGAGAGAGAGAGAGAGAATCATTCTTTTCACCATTCCTTTACAGTGAATTATGCATTTGATTGTAATTATGTATTCATATATTCTGGGTTATGTGATTGTGGTCTTTGAAATCTAACAAAGAATAGAGAACCATAAAAGAGATGATCAGTACGAGTGTTTCTAAATCATAATGAAGAATGGAATTTTACATTCATTTCACACATTTTCTTCACTCTCCTCCTCTTTCTCCTCCCCTTCTTATCCTCTGGGACATCTCTATTATCCGTAGTAAGAAAAAAATTGTAATTTACAAGTTTACAATCTCTGACCGCTTATGTTTATATGTGTTTATTTCTGTATCATAAACAAAAGATTGCCATGGAGGAGGTCTGTGCATCTTGGTAATTATATTCCCACCTTCATCATGAAAGATATTCTTTATGCCGTAATTTTCTATATACGTTCTCTCTCTCTCTCTCTCTCTCTCTCTCTCTCTCTCTCTCTCCTCTCTTCTCTCTCTCTCTGATATATTGCGAAGGTTATGAATCCTACTGCAGTGTTCATATGTTAAAACTATGTTACATTTAAAAATATCAATCGTTTTAATTTCGTAAAAAAGTGTAAATCCACAAATATCTATCGCTTGTTTCTATTTATGTGTGAATTTGTCAAGCGTAGGTTCTGGAAAGCAAATAAAAGGGAAGGGAGAAGTTAAATAGATTACTTTAAGCACAGATCCAGGTGAAAGACACAACCATCAAATGAGCCGGTCGGAGAATTACTGATCTTAACAGGGTAGATCTGACGAGCTCTACAACGTAAAGTATCTCTCCCTCGGTTCGACAGATTTTAGCCCAAAGTTCCTGGTCAAGACTGGATACTGGAACCCTCCTCTCCATTCCGTACCCTCTTTCCCAAAAGCGTGGATCTCAATCTTCTTGATGACGTGAGAGAAAAAGAGTAAATGAATCGAAAAAAGATGAGGATTAGCAAGAAGAAAAAGACTAAAAGTTTTGGCATTTTGTCAGGTGGGAAAGGGAGACAAAGAGTAGAGGAGCGAGAGTTTTTGACTCAGTGTTCAACCACATTGATTAATCGTACATGTTATCTGCACAGTTTCTAATAAGAATGATTTATAAATACTTGACATCCTCGTAAAACAGCCTTTTTTTCTACATGCATATGATGAGACTATTTAGATATGACGGTGAATACCTGCGGTTTCTTTAAACTACCAAGCGAAATGATGTACTTGAAGTCATTTAGCAGCTGTGATGGTTCCACCAGTGACCACTTAGCCTGCGGTAAGCCTACTTCAGTTTCAATCAGTTTTATGAATATGTTGGTCAGGGCATCCAACCATCCCTCTGATGAGTTTCAAATTTAGCATCTTCCGAATATGTTATTTCTTGTCCAAAGTCTTCGATTTTCTGTATACGCATTATTTTATGACTTGATATTGTCGAGAAGCACCACAGGCCCCCAAAATATACATGCTATATATAAAAAAAAAGAAAAAAAAATGAATAAAAAGCCTCCCGTTTGATTGGCGATGCTTCGTAGGTAGAAAAAACGCAGTGGAAATACTGCACTGCTAACAATCATATAGCACCATGGAAAAAGGGGGTTGAGGTTAGGTATGGTGTTAGGGCATGGTGGGGAGCGGATGAGCTGGATGGGCCTCATCTGCATTGAATCTTTTGCAACTCATTGGTTTAAAAGTAAAAAGTCATATAGAGTGCCATTACATGTCATTTTGTTTATCGCTTTTCAAAGGCTGTGGGGTATTATTGGGGGAAGGCCCTGATAAACACATGGTGTGGGAGGGCCAGGGAGTTTGATGGGTAGGGATAAGTGAGCCATCATCTGCTTGGGAGCTTTTGCGACTGTTATTGGCTCAAAAGTAACGATGTCATATAAAATGTCATTATATGTAATTTTTCTTTACCTACTAAGTGACTGAGAAAAATGCATTAGGACTACATAATGTCAGAATTTTAAAGGGTGGGAGAGCACTCATGCTTTGCGGTCCAAAACCAGCAATATCATACAGCTTCATTTTGCTGATCACCTTTGAGTGGCTGAGAGAGATGCCCCATGACTGTGTCATAAGAGTTTCAACTTTTCACATTGCCTGGTGCAAAGATCTAAACACACTTGTAAATGGTTGCTTATTTGCCTTACATTGGAATGCTTTCTGTGAATTTTATGGTTCTTTTGGGGTTTTTTCTTGTAGCACTGAAGTTGCTGTGGTGCTGCGAATTGTGTATTTGATTCCACCACCTTCAAAGACGGTCAGAAAGGTGCTTACACTTCAGAAGAAGTTAGAAATCATTGAGAGGATTAAGGCCAGTTGGTCCAACGGTTTGTATCATGGTTGACGTTATTATAGCCCGGTCTGCTATGCCAAGGAAACGCTGATAAAGTGCGTGACTGACTTTGTGAAGATGTCTAGTAGTGAGGCCGACAAGGACAGAGCCAAGTCCTTCCCTAAGGAGATTGGACAGTCAACCTTCATCATCAGTAGAGGCCAGCTGGAGTACATGTATATGGTGCTGAGCTGAGAGCTTTACTACAAAGTTTGCACGTCTGGATAAGGTTGTGAACTTTAAGGCATCCAAAAGTTATCAGTTCTATTTGAAACTTCAAAATGGGTTATCCAACAAGAAGGCTCAAGGTAAACCCTTGGCTGGTTCCAAGGAGAGAACAAAGGAATTTCGGCAGATTTGGAAAGATCTGATGGAATACAGGAAGGCCTTGTTCAGTGCCAAATCTACAATGTTGACAAAACCGGTAAAATTCGTTCATAGTGGATTCCAGGGGTCTGTCTTCTGCAATTCGTTATAGGCATCATTCGTTATAAAGGAGATACCTGAAATGATTGGATTACTTCCCTTGTTTTGATACAGAATGAAATCCGGACGATAAAGTATCGATCCTTCTAACTGCATCAGGATTTCTAATATATTTCAATAAAAGTCATGTCTGTTTAAGAAATGGATATGTACTTTCATGTTTATAACGAATGTTTATGAGAAAGTAACACAGAATATCAATTTTTCTGCTTGACTGGGATAACAGGTGTTTGATGTTTGTTTAAGAATAGAATTATCACTTCGGTTACAACAGGTATTTTTATTATGGAAAATGTAACCGGGACGTACAAAATAGTTTCTTATATACGTGATTTCGTAATAAATAACTTACATATCTACAATTTTAAGTTCATTTATTTGAATTGGGACAGGGGAATTCACTTTCATTCGTTATAAACCTGTACGTTATAAAAGAACTTTACTGTATAGTGCGTTGTTCATTTCCCACTAAAATGATAAAGTTTCATGCATGCTCCAAGCATCAAAGTTATAGATGACAGACTTCGGCAAATATTTTCAAAGATTTCAAAGACTCTCCAAAGTCCATTTCTCCTATGTATGCAAGCCTGGTCCCTTCTCTTCGTTCTCAAAGATGGCTATTTCCTCTACTTGATATTGCCTTGGTATAGCCATTTCCTGCAACAATAACACCTTGGTCAGTTGGTTGCATGAGTTTGGCCATATTAGTTGGCAAAATCATGACCCTAATATGACCTTAATCACCAATCGTAATGATTGTGGTAAGATGCGCAGATACATTATTAAGAAACAAACCCATCACTTGATGTCTAGAAATACAAGGTCCTGTGTTTCATGATGAATAACCTCTTTAAACAAATGGTTATGGAAAAAATCACAGGTGATCTCCGGGGGCGAAGCAAGCCTTCACCAAATGATACTGGGGGAGTGCCCATCAGCCTGCAGAGGCATGGGCTACTTTGCAAAGCAGTCTGTGTCTTTGTAGGTTGGTGGATAGTCTCCAAGTGATTTAGTATCATTTGACAAAGGATTAGATTTCAGCCAAGATCATCTATGATTTGTTCCATAACAACTTTTGTAAATTGGATTATTGTTATTCTTCTCATTGAAACAGTAGCTCGAAACTCTCTGAATCATGTGTTGGCTAACAAACAAAAACTTGTGAGTTGAACGCCTATCTTTTCATCTGACCTTATATTGGGCTGGTCTTAATTTAGGATATTGATAGGTTCAGTTGTCTCTTGGTGTTGGTTTGACTGCAGCTGTTCCTTAGCAATCCCTTGGAAAGATCAGGAGCATCAGCTATTTTCAGCCTCTCCTTCTTTAAAAGTTAAATTCTGCAGTTATCCATCCTTTGGAATCATCACTGATTCAGCTAATTTGGAAGAAAGCTGAGGACCTTAGCGAGTCAACCAACAATGCTATTACTTTACCTTAAACTGCCACAAGTGTATTTGGCAGTATTTCAATCGTAAATCCAACTGTCTTCCTTTGATTCACCAAAGCAAGATTTATTTTGTTCTCTTTTCTCACCTTAAGTGGTACTCTGCATAAAGCTTTTTCATATCTATTGATACCTTAAAAGCATTAGGCTTGGCTTTTATAAGTATAAATTGAATTCAGCCTTTTCATCAAAATATTATGCAAAGTTTTGTTTTCACGTTATCAACGACCTTCTTCAGTCCATTTGGTCTATCTGTAATTTTGCAAGTGTTTTCCTCTCCATATTTCTTTCGTCACTTCCCAGAGCTCTTCTCTTGCTCAAACTCGATTTCGTATCAATCTGTTTTTTTATAAACTGATCTTGTGGTCATATTTAAATGAGGATATTATAATTTAGTCATGCTCCACCAAGCTGGAATATTGTTCTCATATTTTAGATGCTTCTGTTTTTGCCAACATCCTTGACAGGATTGAATGAAAGGCCATTCTCATGATCAATGCCCTGCATAAATCTCTTCAGTAGACTCTTTCTCTTTTCTCTCTCCTCCATTATAAGGTGTCGTCGTTTTGTCTGTAGGAACTGTTTCGTAGTACCCTATTTCAAGACTGTATCGTTCTTATGCCAAACTGTGGGTTCTTTCATTGCTTCTTTTTCCCTGAGTTCACAATCATCCATCACTTACCAGGAGAGTTTAATGCTCACTTCAGTGATGAATCAAACTCGTTTCATTCCTCTGTCGATTCTTACTTGTATGAAACCTGGGCTTGGTAAGGACATAAAGATGTTCTCTTCCTTTAAGCATCAGTATTTAAGTTAATTGTACTTTATTTATGATAAAAAAAATGAAAATAAGACTGTAAACCGATTACATTTAGACCTTTAGAATGTATGAGAAAAAATGGACTACCTCACGTGCTTGAGTAAAAATCGCTAGGAAATACCAAACAGATATTCATTTTACGCTCAATCATTGTGAAATCCAAGATGCAGCAGTTACAAGAGAGAGAGAGAAAAAATATTTCTAGTAAATTTCATGGCTGATATTTTTTCCACCCTGGTTTAGTTTTGCGAAGCATTATCGGCGCCCTCTCTATTGATTTTAAAGTAAAAAAAATTAAATAAGGTATACAGTTAACAGCTGTGTTATTTTTCACATCTCTCAATAACCTACGACTTTTGTCCCCAAGTTTTATTTCGTTGATCGTTCAAATTGGAAGGAATGTTCATAATTTCGTTCCCAAAGAATAATAAAATACGCAGAGCTGTGAGAGAGGGAACGGGATGAGAAGTCCGTTCAAAATCTGCTAGAAGATAGATTGATCGGCTGATTAATTGAAAGTTACCCAATACTGCGGTAACTTCGAAATTGATTGCTCGGTTTCCAAAGTGAATTTTAGAGCTATTTCGGAACCGAGCTGACACATATCTGTGATATATGTCCCATGTAAAGTTAGATGAAATTGGTGGCTTTATTTCAATCGTTCTTTTTTTTTATTGATGGAAATTCAGTTAAAATAGTTTTCATTTTTATGTATAAATGCAGAATTATTGCGATTATTTGCAAGTGTGTGTGTGTGTGTGTTTTTTTTTTTTTTTTTTTTTTTTTTTTTTTTTTTTTTTTGCTTCATTCAAAGGTCTATATAAGTATCTGCAATTTTCCATTGAACTGATGATGAAAATGGAAATTAATCATTATCCAGTTATCCATACGAAAAATCTAATCGTGAATGTTTATCTATCTTATTTTTGTTTGAATACGAAGAGTTAAATTTCGTCAGTCTAAGGAAGTCTTTCCCATTTTGATTCTAATTTGCGGATTATCATCTTTCTCTCCCAAACTGTTAGTTATTTATCGCTGGCAAACTCTCTGTACGGTTGATGCTGTCTTATAGGGTTATTAGCCCGTCATTCCTCTTTGTAGGAAATTTCAATAGCTGAGCCTGGGACTTATTTAGCCCCACGATGTGTCTTACCGTGCACTGTCAGCTTCCCCGCATATACCTCCGTGTAAAATGATTAAAATCTATGATAGCCGTTGTTCCTAATATATTTTCAATTGTAGGCCAGCCATGCTTATCTAGACGAAAGACTTCTAAAAACTGATTGTGAGTATGGACAGTAATACTAAGTATTGAATCCTCATAAAAATTGATTTTGCCGTGCTTGAAACTGTTGAATTTCATACATTTAGATTTATAATGGATATTTGTGGTGGTCACCGTTAAGAGGATTATTTTCAGATAGATGTTGATGTAGATATGCTGTTAGCTAAGTTTATTCCTTACTTTGTAATAATTCTTTCTGCCCACAAATCTCTTATGTTTGGTTGCACCTTTAGCGAAAAGGTAAGATTCTGGTCGTATTTATTAGTATTTGTAGTTTAAGATAAAGCTCCAGTTATAAATTTAGTGCGCAAAAATTCCTAGTTTATTTATGGTTACAATTGCTTCAAAATCCCTGGAATTACTGTCAACACAACTAATGGTTTTAATTAACCCCAGCTGAGTTGTCACAACACTATACGTACATGAAGTGTAGTTAGCAGAGTGCTTGCTCACAAAAAAAAACAAGCTTTCGAATTAATGCAAAACCAAAAAAGAAGGAACGCTGGGCTATTTGGAGTGAATTATATTTAATGCACCCTGGGTTATCATGCATTTGTTAAAGAAATCAAGGACATTGCGCAAAATGCATTGTTTTAGTAATCTAGTCAGTAAGAGCTGTGGTATGTGTATGTGTGCTTTGGCTGTTTTCACCCCCGACAATTTACAGGCCTCTTCTTTAGACGTGCCATTAACGACTAAAGGAGAGAAAATGTGCCATCGAGAGCATACAGTGTGAAAGAAGTGCCACTAGAAAGATGAATCAATTATGACCTCGTAAGTTGTCCTGCGTCTGAGATGTGATAAAACAAGTGAAAAATTTGATTAGAACTCAACAAGCTTACGCCTCTACCGGCTTAAAATAAGTAATGTTTTATAAATAGACGTAAATGAATATGAAAAATGCCTATAGATTTATAAGTCATAGAAATTGACGTAATTCTACCTTGAAGTTCCCTCGTACCCAAGCATGTATTTTTTTTTTTATCCAAGTTCGACTTACCTACAAGATTAAATGCTGTTCGTAAATTGCGGTGTAGTGATATCGGTCGCCACAACATACTGGATCAAATTTTGCAGCAATTTAACATGATTCAAACAAGATTCGGTGAATTATAGAAAACAAAGGGAAGATAACACTGAATACAAAAAATTTTCATTCGCTCTAATATAATATGTTGAACAGAATTTGTGAACCAAGGGAAAATTTTTGTGGTCAAATAGGATTGAAGAAAAAAAATGGAATTTCTTAGTCACACCGGCGCTTTCGGGTAAAATTTGTTCTCCAACATATCTCGTTTCTGCTTTAAAATAATTGTCCATATTAGTGAATAGCTCACAGAATTTTATGATTCCGTGTTCAGCCACCAAAAAAGAAGAAAAAAAAACTATATGCCTTTTACTCGTTCTGGTTTCAGCGCGTTTTAAATCACAAAAAACATGGGACGACGAGAGAGGAAAATGGTATTTTTTAACACTCATGGCATAATGCCACTTTTTTTTTTTTATTCGTGAAATTTATTAATAAAAGCCATTTTCAACGTTGCAAATTTTGTCATTAATTGTCTTTCCATCGCTGTCCCCTCCTCACACATATACTTTTGCATCTATATCCTTAATTTGATCTATTCATGTTTAATAAAAATGTTCTAAGGAAAAAAATGTTTGACATTATTTTTCGGAACAATGGAAGTGACGAGATATTAAACGGTTTCATCGGTGGTCATTATGTTGTCTTGGGTGTTTAGTCACTATGATACGTCATATTTTTATAGTGGTTATTTTCCCGCAACAATTCAAGAAAATGCATTAGCAATTATGCAAATATACGGTCACAACTTAGTGTTTGGAACTCTTTTACCTGAAGCTTCACGTGAGACTGAAATGATATGGACACACTCAGCATTAAAATTATAAATCTTTCTTAGCTCACCTGTCAGATTCGCAAATTGTGTTTTGATTTATTAATTCTAGTTGGCGGTGGTAGCATCTACCAAACCTAAGCTAATCAAAAACACCAGATTTAGTGTTTGGCTCTGAGATTTTAGACAGCTTCTTCTCACCAATTTGTATCTTATAGAAATCCTTTAATTCATATTGGTTTGCCAACCGAAATCTTAACTATACATTTTGTAAAGCATTAAGTAAAACATGTGCTATGTACAAATAGTCTCCTCTATCGATCCATCTTTCTATCTAAGATATGAGCTGCTTTTGACTGTCCTCAGTACACATCCCTATTTTCAATTACCAGACAGTATAATTTACAAACATACTCTGCAAAGTGAGGAGAGCGTTCCCATGAATTGTAAATCTAGATTTATAATTCAGGATGAATAGGTTATATATTTACCAGTGAACCTTAACCTTCTGAAGAAAACAGATTCTCTCACCATTTCGTTTCGTGTTTCCCGACAATAAAAATTCTTTTCGTAGCTCATCCGCAATGGGATACGTCCCTCCATATGAAAAGGAGACACCGCAAACAACTTTGTATGTTGTTGTACGTTGGAAGGATGGAATATTTTAACCAGAGGCAGAAGATTTTACTTTTGGGTGATAGGAATACGCGGAGGGCCATTTACGATTATTAGAGTATGCCCGAATTATGATTCATGATTATGCACTATTACGATTAACAAGATTTTGTTTTGACAGCAACAAACTTTTTTTTTTTTTATGTAGGTCAAGAGGACAGAAAGGATGTAAATTTAACAACTGTTTTATATGAAAATCCATAATTCTTATTATTCGATTGGTACCTTTGAGAGTAGTTTTGATTGCAGCCCATTAAATCATTCCATCTATTGCTACCACAATGATGGTAATTTGTTATCAACTTTTGTATGTTAGCAGCCTGCCTGAATCTCAGTTGTAGGCAAATGCTCCAAATTGATTAAGTTTTACAATAACCTCTTTCGATTCAGGTTTACTCGCAATCCCCTTTTGAGTCAGTGCATACCCTTCTTGGCATGCTGTACAAATAATTTTTGGTAACAAATATCCTCCATGTTTTTTACTGTGAAACTAAAACCCGCTCTCTGGCATTGGTGATATCCATAAAGATTCCGCAAAGCTACTTTAAAGACGGTAGATTCTTTCATTATCCTAATTTTACAAACATTTCCTAATACATATTAGGTCTTCCTCCAAATGCTCTATGATTAATTTTCTTTAAGGGCTACCATAAAAACGTAAAGGACTATCTTCGGTCCTGGAATGGTATTCATATTCAAATTTTAATTACAGCGTAATATATATATATATATATATATATATATATATATATATATATATATTATATATATATATATATATATATATATGTATATATATATATATATATATATATATATATATACATATATATATATATGCATATATATATGTATACTATATATAATATATATATATATATAATATTATATATATATATATATATATATCATATATATATATTATATATATATTATATATTATATATATATATATATATATATATATAAACTTAACTCACATTGGACTTTGGTTCGCTCCTGATGTGTCACCAAATTTTCTTATGCGAAACACGTGCTCATGAGCTCATTACTTCCAGCATATTTACTCAGGAGGGGTAATGAATTCACGGTGGGTCGGGAAGTTGGGTTAAATTAAATTAGGTGGTATGTTAGGCGGCAGCCTACCCAGAAAATAAACTTCTTTTATGACTTATATAGGTCTGTTGGAATTGCCCTGGCCTCTTATTGGAGAGGGGTTCGATCCGGAAGTGAGTCACAAATTTATTTCTGTGAAATACGTGCTCATGTGTTCATTAGTTCTATTATTTACGATGAAGGGGTAACTGAAATGCTACAAATTGACTCCCAGCTGGGAAGGGTAGTTGGGTAAAATTCGTTGGTATGGTAGGCGGCAGCCTACCCGAAAAGAATAAAACCTCAGGGGCAGAAGTAATTAGGTTCCAACTTCTTGAATGACCTGTGGAGGTCATTAATTGGTAGCGCCCTGGCGTTTCATTTGAGAGTGGGATTCCATTCTAGTGTAGATATATATATATATATATATATATATATATATATATATATATATATATTATATATATATAATATATATATATTATAGATTTGTGTGTGTGTAATTGAATCACGAAGACTAAGTAACGGACACTGAGTCGAAAGGCCTTGGAGTACTCCTTCGCTTCACTTTCCTTCGTGGCTTTTACATTTATATACTATTAACATTATATATGTGTGTATATTATATAACTGTGTATGTATGTATGTATATTTATGTATGTGTGTGCATGCGTACAATGGTACACTCCAATAATTTGGTAAAATCATACTTGTAATGTATTTTTTTTTTCTTTATTGAAATTGAAACTTTGGTCCTGTATCAGACCCCGACACCCTTATTCTGGCTCTTCAAAGTCGGTAAAAGCGTTAGAGTTTCGTAAGCAATTTCTTCAGCTGTCACAAAGTTAAAATGAAATTGAAATAAAGTGGAATAGAAAGCAGAGCTGAGAATTCGGCATTTCGTTGTTTTATTTTCATGTATTTATTTATTTTTGTCCTTATTTTTTTTTTTTTTTTTTTTTTTTTTTCATTCAGTTGTTGGATTTTTACAGTGACTATTGCTTTCTGTGGGTAATATAATCGTGAAACAGAAAATGTGATAATAGCGCTACTGATGGTTTAACATTCTCCGTTTTACTTATCCCAAAAGTTATAATCAAATTTAAGTTTAATACTTAAGAAAGCTGTCATCATAGTTCTTTTGGTAAATTGAGAAGCTTCGTGAGGTTTTAAGATTTGTGTAATTGGTGCAATGTCGTTTATCTTTTATGTAGGTGTGATAAGTTACTGTACAGAAGAGGTTAGACTTCGTACTTCTCCAGCCCTAGTTAGTGCCCTTGTGGGCTAGCTGCCTGAATGCTTTTAGTTTGTATTTCGTATATACCATTTATTATTGACGAGACAGTGACCAAGTGACGATTTGATTCTGGTCTACTACCGATCGTCCCTAAGTATAATCAAGTAAGTTCATCTCAATTCAGCTCTTCCCGTACTATTAACGTCAAAGCAGTTGTATACTTCATGGCTCTTTCTGAGCCTTGTGTTCAAAGCTTCTAAACCATGTATAGAGGCGATTTTGATTATCATTGACTAATAAACTGAAGTTTGATTGGTTGTATTTGTGGTCATAGGTACATTGCAAGAGCGATCATTTTCCCTCTCATCGTTAAATTAATTTCTAAACGGATAAGTTACATGCTTCAAAATTATTTTACTTTTTAAACCATCATTCTTTTTGGTGATAATATTTCTCCTAGTGTGTAAACAGATGTTTACCAGTCTTTCCTCTGTCAGTTTCAGTATTTCTGACAGTTTTTGTCATTGATTTCCGATTTTAAGCAAATGATGTTCCTGATAATGTATAGGTCCATAAAACACGAGTTAACGCAAATCGATTGCTGAATTATGAAGTTATTACATGTATAAAAAATCTGTCAATAGGTAGGTGATTCATAAGCAGGCACGGAAGGTGTAATATATATATATATATATATATATATATATATATATATATATATATATATATATATATATATATAATATATATATCATATAATATATATGTGTGTGTGTGTATAGTATATATATATATATATATATATATATATATATATATATATAATATAATATATACATATATATATATATATATATATATATATATACTATATATATATACATATATATATATGATATGTATATATATATATATATATATATATATATATATATATATATATATATATTCAAAATTCCACCTCGATTCCTCCCAGAAGTGCAATTACACTGAAAATTTAGGTCTTGACTGGAGGATGAGGGGTTTGAACAAAAAAAAAAAGAAAAACAACTTCTAAGGCATAAGGCCGATTTTACTGAGGAGGGAGTAATTTTACATAAAAGCTAAATTTGCAGAGGTCCATGAACACAAGGGGCAGGGGGACCGCTTTTCAGTTCACCCGAACACGTGGCGGGAGTAGTTCAGCCACAGCGTTTGAAAATTGCGCGACAGATCAAGATTGCAAGCTTCAAGGATTTCCAATTCCTACCACAGCCAGGCACAGTGTTTGTCTGCAAATAGAGGACACAGGCATAAGGCAGGGGGGCACACAAGGGCGAACGTTACTCACTACTTTCTTTCAATCAAAAGGCCACTCATGGGGGAAATGAAATGACTGGGAAATTTACACAGCAGAAACTATTTCGTGGCTTAAATTCACTAGGGGGATGTTACTAGTATCAGAAGGGAGTAATTACAGAACTGAGCCCAGACAGTAGGGGGGGGGGGGGGGGGGGAGGGGGGGATGAAAACTGCACTTGTCACTTTGGAAAAAAAGGAAATGAAATACAGACAAAGGTAAAAACAATTCCCTGGTTGAAATGGAACTTCCCTACAGTACCTTATGGATGAGGCTGGTCGTCTTCTCCTTGATGTCTCGGCACTATGGAGTTTAAGATATACTTGGGGCTTCCCAAAGAATGGAAAGCCAGGCCCAGGAGGGGCGAGGGGCCAGCGGCGTCTGGTAAGGAGCAAGGCTCTGACCTGGCCTAGGTCTGGTGTTCTTCTGAGGATGGGCTGCTGCTTTCAAGGCCTTTCGAAGTGGTGCCTCTGCAGGGGGTAATTCCAAGCACCAATGGGAGAAGAGATAGCTTTTTCAAGAGAAAAAAGGAGAATGGAGAGAATGGGTTCTTTCCAAGTGGAAGGGGCAACTTGTATATAGCATAGATGCATTAAACTTGGGTAAAAGACTATTTCCCCATTCTAGAGGACATTTCAACCCTGGGTGGGTTAGAATGGACAAGACAAGCTAGAAACAAGGACCAATTGCAATATAGATTACTGAGCCTTCCATTCTCCCTTGAGTGGACTTATAATATAAGCAATATTCAAACTCTGCCGATTATAATATTCATGAAGTGTTACTCGACAGGCAAGCAAAATGAAGTGTGACTTGACTAAAGATTAACTTTCTATATTCCAAAAAGAATACTGTTAAATTATAACGTCACACTGAAAACAACAGTGAATAGCAAATAATTTGTCATACATGGACTTAATCTACAGGTCAATTACATCCTATAGAATACTACTATCTCAATTGTTCAAGGCAACACATACTATCTGTTTACCCTGAAAGGGCGATATGCCCCATTCAGGTGGGTTAATGGCCCTAAGGTTTCGTTACATAACTTGTCTTGTAACTAGACCACGCCTAACAGTATTAATTACATCAGCGCTAACATTAGTGCATTAACAAGGTGAAAATTAGTGGAGTAATTCTTTGTAGAGATTAAATAAGATAAAACACACACACAAAGAGGAAAAAAACATAAATTTCACCAAAACAATGGCAATCTCACAAAACATAAAGTCTAGGGAATAACACTAAATCAAAAGCTAATCAACCAATGTATAAACGAGCCAGGCTTCGAAATTATCTCTAAGCTATAGCAACGTTTGCTGGCTAAAATTTTCCCAAGTTAAATGGAATTCTAAGTGCCTAGAATAGGGCACGGTGCCAATTGTGGCACTTTTACGACAGTAGTTCATAAAGAAGTACTAATTTATACAAGGCCAGGGGAGCTGGCAGTTTGGCTCTGCCTAAGTAGAGCATACAATATACAATAAATGCCTCAAGAAAGTTACCAAAGGGTCAGAAGAAAGTAGAAGTAGTAGAATCTGGCACTCTCATCTGGATGGAGTGGGTCAGAATTCTCTATAAGAGGGTGGCACTGTGCCAGGCACTAGTGCAGAGAGGCTATTGCCACTCGTAAGGTTTCAGAAAACCTTTACACCCTTTTTCCTTCTTCCTTCAACCTCTCCGAGGTCGGTTTAACGATGCCATGGAGGGCCTTGGATGATCCAAGCCCTTTGAAGATTCCGAAGGGGCATCTGCTCCAGCTGCTGCGACAACTGGGGCCTTGGCACTCGTCCCCGTGCCTAATGCTGCGTAGCTTGGTTCCTTGAGTTCTTTGGCCAAATAGGAATTGGCAGAGTCATTACTCCGGGACCGGTTAGCTGCTGACGGAGGGAGATTGGATGAGGTAATGGTATTTGGGATAGGCTTACCCGTGGGGAGGACCGACTCTGCAGGCCACACCATTGGTGGAGTGTCCACTATGGTCATGGGTGTCTTGGAGAATTCCCATTGGAATTGGCTCTTCCTTGACTGCCGGCATGGGTAGTTGGGCCAAGCCAGTGGAGGGAGAGCGACCTGGACTTAGAGCTCCAGGAGGAAGACTTGAGTCTGGCCTTGGCACTGGCACTAAGGCCGTTCCTGACTTAGTGGAAGGACTCGAACGTGGCTCAACATCCATGAGAGATGGAGCCTGGCACTGCCTGGCACATTCAAGTGCCACTGGCTGTGCAGAGGTAGTCCTTGGAGGCCCGTGGAATGGGTCTGGAGCTATGTGAGGGCGGGGCCCCTGATACGGTATAAAGTTAGGAGGAGACTTAAAATCTTGTCCAAGCAGGACATCATACCCTCCTGGTATATAGGTTGCTACTGCCATGGTACATATCTTAGAACAGTGAGGTCGTGTTACTCTCACCCGGACAGTAGGTAGGAACATCTTGACATGGTTGAGGCTCTCTATCGTGATGAACTGGTGCCTATCAACCTTAGCTCCGTAAGGAATTTTATCCTCTCGGATGATGTAGACTTGCTCACCAGTGGTGTCGAAAGCTCGGACCTGGTGGGGAGGATAGTGACCTCTAGGAGGTGCAACAAATATGGGGCCCTGAGTAGGGGGCCCTAGAGTGGATGGATTCGTCACGGCCATAGCAATGGCAAAAACAGGAGCTTTTTTGGGGGAATCTCGCCCAGGCAGCAGTGTGCCCATGCACTCTGCATGTGTCACACAAACTCTTGCTAAAATCAGGGCTGGGCCTGTTGTTTCTGTTCCAATGACCGTTGTTTTTGTTATTATGATTGGGTAGTCCATTGCAGGACGTATTTTCCTTTTTAAGGAACTTTGCAATGGATGGTGGGTGTAATAGGCGTCTGCCCATTTACAGCACTTCTAAAGAGTTGCAGGAGCCTTGTCCACCAAGTGGGTGGCAAGATCAGGGGGGGCGTAAGCAAGAAAGTCCTCTAATTGAAAGAGTTCTTAGAGTTCCTCAACAGATGTTGCGTTGGAGGCCTTTGTCCACCTATGGAGTGCCGGTGTCTTCTTGGCTGCCCACTCTGTCCATGTCTGGTTAGCCTCCTTGGGCATAGTCCTTCATTTCTGCCTCCACCGGTCTGGGGTCAATTGCCTCTCGGACGAGGGCGAGATCTTGTCGCTCATCTTGGGAAGGGCCTCAAATGCATTCCGCCCTTTGCCAGCGAGATGCTTGCCAAGGAGAAGGGCCACTTCCTGAGGGGTTGGATTGAAGTTCCCGAACACCTGCTCGAAATGATCGAGCCAGGTGTCGGGTTCATTATCGTCCCAAGCCCTAATGAGGCCGCCCATGCTGTGGAGGTGAGAGGGCGCAGGAGGCGTGGGACTCAGGGGTGCCAGATTGGCACTCTGGACTGCCATAGCCAGTTCATATGCCCTTTCTTTCTCCCTTTCGGCGGCTTGGAATTCTCTTTCAGCCGTTTCTCTTCTTTCTTGCGCTTCTCTTTCAGCCGCTTCTCTTCTTTCTTGTGCTTCCTTCCTCTTCTCCCGTTCAGTTTCTCTCTCTTGGGCTGCTTCCTTCAGCTTATCATTCACCCAATTGATCAGCAAATGTTGCCAGAGGTATGTGGAAATGCTCGACACAGACTTGTCAAGATGACCGTAAATCCCTGCAAACACAGTTACTACTGGTGCTTAGTGCAGCGGAGAACTCACCGCCGGTAATGGATTTGGTAATAAATTTCGTAAAATAAAACGAAAGGATCTGGTCATGTAATTCACGGAATCCTCACATGAAAAGGTAGCAAATGGATGTCATAGAGGCGGAAATTCAATGCCAATATGGGTTTGTATGGTAAAAGGAAAAATGAAAATTTCAGTCGTGAAATTCATGGAAACTCAACATAAAACGTAACAAATAAATGTCGTAGAGGCGGAAACTTCAACGCCAGTACGCTTTGTAAGGTAAAAAGGGAGAGAAAAAAAATCTTTTCACGAAATTCACGGAAACTCAACGTAAAACGTGACAAATAAATGTTGTAAAGGCGGAAACTTCAATGCCAGTACGGGTTTTTAAGGTAAAAAGGGAAAGAAAAAAAAATCTAGTCACGAAATTCATGGAAACTCAATGTAAAATGTGACAAATAAATGTTATAAAGGCGGAAACTTCAACGCCAGTACGGGTTTGTAAGGTAAAAAGAGAGAGAAAAAAATCTAGTCATGAAATTCACGGAAACTCAACATAACACGTGACACATAGATGTCGTAAAGGCGGAAACTTCAACGCCAGTACGGATTTGTAAGGTAAAAAGGGAGAAAAAAAATCTATTCACGAAATTCACGGAATCCTCATGTGAAAATGTAGCAAATGAATGTCATAAGGCAGAAATTCAATGCCAGTACGGCTTTGTGAATACAAGGAAAAATCTGGTCACGAATTCACAGAACCTCACGTGAAAACGTGGCTCCCTTTTGTTTGTTTTTTAAGTATATTGTCTCGAGGAGGGAGACGGGAAGTTGATAAAATATATTCTCTTTCTTTGCTACCAATGCAAATCCCTTGAACCTAGCTTTGCTCAGAATAGTTAGTACACATTAAAAGGGAAGAGGAAAACCCAGGATAAAATCTCTCTAACCCTACAAAAATACACCGCTTCTTTTCCCTTGCTTTTGCGAACCTAAAAGCCTCCTGTTTGCGAATTTAAAATCCCGGAGAATTAAGCCGCATGCGGGCCGTCTGGACAGAAATGTATGAATCACAACTGTTTTCAAGGACGTGTTGGTACTACGCTCAGGGTAACATATGCCCTTGCTCAAAATGCAAAAGTAATTGCCCTTATTTGATTACTTTCTGCACAGAGAATAACGAAAAGAAAACGTTTACCTTTGATTTAGCTTATCCTAACGTTAAGAATGTTTTACGCTAATACTTTGTTTTTTCTTTTCTTACTTATTGACTCATCTATTCCTTTGTAATTCATAGGGCCATGGATAGATTTCCAGCCACGTGGCCGGGGAATTTAAAGATCCTATCCCACGGCTTTGCCAGTGAGAGAGAGAGAGAGAGAGAAAGAGGGGGTGAGAGAGCTAGCGCGCGTTGTTTCACATAAAAAAAATAACACACGAAATATCTTTACAATGTGGTATTCACAATTAACTAGAAATTCACAAAATATGGCACTTATTTTCGTTTTGAAACTTACTCCCTAACCTCTAGTCTTCATGCAATGGCACATAACATTAAAATTTCTCTCTTGAGTTTTAGTCTATCAGCCTACACATGGTCTATTTCCTATCGCTATAAAAGCAATCAGACTTTATATATCCCTAACTAGAATAACTAGTTCTACACAAATACTAGAAAATAAAATAAAATTTACCTTATTCCTGTTGTGGAGAATTTGGAAGCCTTGCTTTAGCTTCCTCATAAAAATATTAAGGAATTCAGATTCATTTCTTTCGTGATTTTAGCTTAACAATCGCTACTATGAAATCCTGGTTTAAGTCACCAATATTCAAAATTCCACCTCGATTCCTCCCAGAAATACAATTACACTGAAAATTTAGGCCTTGACTGGAGGACGAGGGGTTTGAACACAGAAAAAAAAGAAAACTATACTTCTCAGGCATAAGGCCTATTTTGCTGAGGAGGGAGGAATTTTACATAGAATCTTGACTCTAGTTTTAAACGCACTATATTTACATGAATTTACAGAGGTCCAGGAACACAAGGGGCAGGGGGACGGCTTTTCAGTCCACCCGAACATGTGGCAGGAGCAGTTCAGCCATGGCGTTTAGAAAATTGCACAACGGCTCAAGATTGCAAGCTTCAAGGATTTCCAATTCCTACCACAGCCAGGCACAGTGTTTGTCTACAAATAGAGGACACAGGAATAAGGCAGGGGGACACACAAGGGTGAACGTTACTCACTACTTTCTTTCAATCAAAAGACCACTCATGGGGGAAATGAAATGACTGGGAAATTTACACAGCAGAAACTATTTCGTGGCTTAAGTACACTAGGGGGATGTTACTGGTATCACAGGGGAGTAATTACAGAATTGAGCCCAGACGGCGGGGGGGAATGAAAATTGCACAAGTTGCCTTGGAAAAGAAATACAGACAAAGGTAAAAACAATTCCCTGATTGAAATGGAACTTCCCTACAGTACCATATGGATGAGGCTGGTCGTCTTCTCCTTGATGTCTCGGCACAATGGAGTTTAAGATATACTTGGGGCTTCCATAAAAATGGGAAAGCCAGACCCAGGAGGGGGAGGGGGCAGCGGCGTCTGGTGAGGAGCAAGGCTCTGACCTTGCCTAGGTCTGGTGTTCTTCTGAGGATGGGCTGCTGCTTTCCAGGCCTTTTGAAGTGGTGCCTGCAGGGGGTAATTCCAAGCACCAATGGGAGAAGAGATAGCTTTTTCAAGAGAAAAAAGGAGAATGGAGAGAATGGGTTCTTTCCAAGTGGAAGGGGCAACTTGTATATGACATAGCTTAAAATCTTGAACAATATATATATATATATATATATATATATATATATATATATATATATATATATAGAAGGAGCTCATAAAAATGTCAAAATGTAAAATGTTAATGCCATATGACAGAAAACAACTGTCTCCCTCTTCAGGCTGTTAATAAATGAGGGTAAGAGTTACAGAAAAGGGGTATTTATAGCAAGAGATCCAGAGGTCAGCCATTATGTCACTCCAGTTGACAATTTCTCCTTAATCTTCTTAATTGCTAGTTAGAGGAAGACTTTTGAGAGGTTCATCGTATGTGTTTAATCAATGTTGATTCTAACATATGGCTTTTGAACCGACAATTGTTGCTATAAATTATAAAGGACAAATTCCAGTTTATTCTGTGATTACAGTTATTTATGTGGTTAAAAATCGCTGAGCTCTGCTGGTCATTCCTATCTGAACGTTTATGTTGTATTATTCTCTGGGGGAGTGATTTACCTGTAAAGCCGATGTAGGATTGGTCACAATTGATGCAAGGGATTTCATATACTCCTGTATCTGTAGGGATTGGCTTTTGTTAGAAGTTAATCAGGGATTGGCAAAAATAAAAGGAAAAGGGTTAGAGTTTGCAAGTGCTTGAGTAATGTCTTACTCCTGTCCAGGTGTGGGATTTTGATTTTACTACTGAGCATCTTTCTAGTCTTGTTTTGAGGGGGACGCGTTAACGGCTGACCTTTGGATCTCTTGCTATAAATACCGCTTTTCTGTAACTCTTATCCTCATTCATTACCGGCCTGAAGAGGGAGGCAGTTGTTCTCCGTAATATAGTATTAACTTTCTACATTTTTGCGTTTTTATGGGCCCCTTTTATTAGGTGGAATTCTGTTTTTACTCAGAATATTTCCAGTTATAGATGTATATATTATATAATATATATATATATATATACAAACAACCATATACACCTATACATACATACAACATATATAATAACTATATATAGATATATATATTATATATATATATTATATATAAATAATTACTAAATTATATATATAGACACACACATTACACATACATACATAGAATATATATATATATATATATATATATATATATATATATATATATATACATATATATGTATATTTGGCATCATTATTGGAGGAACATGAATGCAATCCTCTTTAAGATCTTTGATTCCACTTATTCTAAGTGTTATTTCACGTAATATTTTTCTTTAATCTGTGTTAACAGAAATTGTTTTTCCTGGGGCTAATTTTAACAATCTTACCGGAGAAGTATTTTAAACAAAAACTACTGTCTTAAATTCTTATTTCTTAGATTAAACAAGGCCTCTCTTAAATGGATTATACTGAATTTTGCTATGGATATTTGCGTCCATGAAACATTTTGTAGTTTGCTTTTCCAGTGTTCTAGGCGGCAGTGTTTAGAAGAATATTTCCAACGTTCCCACTTCGTCATAAATGAAAATTGATACAACAGTAAATAAGAAAGACAACCAGGCTTCTTGATCTTCAGCTCCTAAGGAACTGAATTCTTTAATATATTATCATCAGTAATGTGCCCTATCCTTGTCACCGTACGGTCTCCATTTTTTACATTTTTTACAAGTATATACACGTGTACACACGCACACCCACACACGCACATACATACATATATATATATATATATATATATATATATATATATATATATATATATATATATATATATATATATATATATATATATATACATATATATATATATATATATATATATATATATATATATATATATATATATATATATATATATATATATATATATATATATATATATACAAAGGCAGTACGGATTTTGTCAGTGTTGTTAGTTAACATTCCTGTACCTCTCATAAAAATTTGTGATTTAGTAAATCAGCATTATCTTTTAGTAACATTGTATCTTCATTTGAGAAATGATTCTTTAAATGTTACAAATTGTCCTGGTAACATGATCCTAGAACTAGAATGTATTATTTTTTAAAGTTATTTTTGAGAGCTTTCATAAAATATATACATGATATATATTTTCCAAAACCTTAGAACCATTAAATGTACTTACCAGGGGAAATAAATAAATTTTTATTTCCAACAGCAGTTAAATAAAGTGAAGTGAATAAATAAATACTTTTATTTCCTAAATATTTTCTTCAGCAATCTTTGCCTTGTAAAACTAAATTTGTTCTAGATATTCGGGTAGAGGGTAGGTGCCCTCCTCTTCCTGACACTCAGATAGCAAGCATTCTCCTTAAGCCCCTAAGTACGTATAGTCGATAATTTAAGTATGTTTGCGGGAGTTGGCCAGCCATAAAAAACCTGGAAGGTTCAAGTGATTTGACAAAGGAAAGATAGCAGGTTTCGTATCTTCCATCATAATACTGCAGCACCTTGAATTGCGTAATCTGTATTCCTTTTTTTTTATGTCACTATGAGCCAGAATCTCTCTTGAGGCTCCCGTCCGTTTATGAAAGGGAATATGCCTTCGTGATGACAGACTTTCATCAAAAGTTGTCCAGAAAGCAATTTTAACTTTATGGTTTACATTGTCACTTATGCAACATTTTTTACATAGGCGCTACCGTTCTGTTATATTGCAATTATCGCTGAGATGTCAAATAATAATATTGCTCTTACGGATTTCTTTTTCCTTCCAAACCATTTGAAATATCGCCAGTCTTTATATTTCATGTGTTATCACACAAATTCACAACCTCTTTTCCTGTTGTAAATGTCAATTTATTAATCTTGAATATATTATTACCTTAGAGGACTTTCAAAGAGAATGAAGTGACAGAAAAAATCCTTGATGCATATCATATTAGAACTAAGGGCACCATTATACCATAACCTTATATATAATATATAGTAATATATATATAATAATATATATATATAAACTATGATACATATATATATATATACATATATATATTATACATTTATATAGAATATATTTATGTATATATAATGTGTGTATGTGAATATATATACCGTATAGGCATATATAAGATCACCATTATTCATCCCCCTCTGTCAGACCACCACTTTACTGTGGACTTTTAAGCCAAAAGGTAATTACCCAACCACTTCTGTAATATATATGTCCTAATGTTTATCTCTCTGTTTACTTTTATATCTATTTAAAAAATTTGTTTGCATGTTTTATCACTATACTTTCATTTGAACATTTGGCTTTTGTAAGGTGTTCGTTTTGCTTCAATTTATATTTTCGGTAGATCCCATGAGGTTTATAGCTGTATTTTCAGTTTCTCTTAAAATCGGCCGAAACCGAATTTGAAGTGATTCGGATTTAGCTTAAAAATATTTGTGAGAGAAGCTCATCTGGAAGGTTACCGAATGTTCATGAGTCTGTAATTTATGCTAGGCTGGCTTCTAAAAGAAATCCTACGAACAGTTTACAGTGGTAGACAGGCAAGATCTTAAAAAATTAGTTAGGGTATTTAAATTGGAATGTCATGAAGTAAGCAGACTACTAATGTAGAAAAATTTCAAGTTACAAATATATCTGGCAAATTCCGGTTATTATGATTTATCAGTTTTCTGAATAGAAAACTATTGTAAGCCAGGGCACCACCGGTCCGTGTTTAAAGTTTCATGGGCCGCTACTTATACAGCATCTTACCGAGAGCACCGAAAGATAGGTCTGTTTTGGGTGGCCTTGATTATACGATGTACGGAAAACGGTTTTTTGGGTTTTTCGTATAACTGAACACTTCAAATTTTGAGGACCGCTTCCACTACAACATTTAACATTTGCGTGGGTTACGTCCGTCTTTGTCATGTAATATAAACAAATGCCCAGAGACTCCAAGGCATTTTAGGTTTCAAAATGGCAAGCGTAGTGTATTTCCTACTTCCTGGTACTTTGCAAGTGAAATGAACATTATATATAACGTTTAAGCGACATGAAGTTTTTTTTCCTCCGTTTTCTGCCAGTAAACATAATGAAAAAAAAAACGCTCTTTTTGGCTATCACACACACACAGACAGAGAGAGAGAGAGAGAGAGAGAGAGAGAGAGAGAGAGAGCTTTTACTCTCGAGTTGTATTACAGTTATAAAATATACAATTTTGTATTTAGATGTCTCGGCGATTGAATCCTTTTTTAATTTACTTGTTATTTATCTATTCATCTTTTTTATTTCTGCTCTTTACGATACTTAAAAAACTTCAAGTGAAAAATTGTTTCTGTTTTAGTATCTGTTAGAATTATGTAATACATTCGAAGAAATTTTTACTTAAGCCATTCTCTGTATTATACTTCGCAATAAGGGAACTATCTACTTGTTGTACATTTATTACATATCGGACGAACTTATTTTTTTTTTTTTTTACTATAGATGAGGTTTTGTTCTGTATTGTAGTATGAAAAGGAACGGTAAAATTACATTTTGTTTATTGGCCACGCATAGCGTGGTTAGTCCTAAAGGTAAACTGTCCTCATTTTTAGCGAATACTTACATAACTACTTCCTTAGATTAATAACGTGTTGTTTTTGTTTCACGTAATTACTATCGTAATAATTATTATTATTAATAAAAAGGAAACACTTGTAAAATAGATGTTTGATAGATAAATCTGACCAAAATCGCATTCGAGTTGAACTCTCTCTCTCTCTCTCTCTCTCTCTCTCTCTCTCTCTCTCTCTCTCTCTCTCTCTCTCTCTCCGTAAAGTTCTATGCTGTATTCATTTCTGATGTAGCATCCTCTTATCATTTTTGATACAACAGCCACTTGAAGAAAAGACATAACTCTAAAATGTCTGTTACTGTTCTAAGCTTTGTTTTGTTACTATATCCAAAGCTCAACTAAAAATTATAAACGAAATTTTGAATAGTCTGAAAACTTAAACTGAATCGACCACGATGTAAATTAATTATAATTTCAAAGAGTTTTGTCTGTTAAGTATTCTTCAGAAAAAATACTGAAGTTCCGTTTTTCTGTTGATATTTAGGACAAATAAATCTTCCCCAGGTCGAGTGCACTGACCTAATTCTCAGGTATTCCCTTTAAGTTAACTGAAATTGACAAAATGCGTAATCCGCGTGATTATAATATTCGGGTAATTAGCCAAAGGTATGGTGTACAGGGTATTAAACGATTTGTGTTCATATTTTGTAATATATATATATATATATATATATATATATATATATATATATATATATATATATATATATATATATATATAATATATATATATATATATATATATATATATATATATATATATATATATATATATATATATTAACTTTGCGCATGTTCATACATGTAATTTAATGGCATCTTCAATATTAGATTTCCCCACGCTATTTGGATACGCTTAAAACTCAAATGAAGGAACCCAGACGGCGGAGGAAGATATATTTTTAAATCAGCCGAATTCATATACATTTGCTAGAGTAGGAGCAGACCTGTAATTACCATCGCAGAATGTTTATGCATTTACTGCTTTTCTATACAAAAAATGCGCACAAAGTATGTTCCTGTCACTTTTTCCTACTATGAATATATATATATATATATATATATATATATATAATATATATATATATACTATCTATATATCTATATCTAATCTATATATATATATATACATCATATATATATATATAGTATATATATATATATATATATAATATATATAGATATATATAATATATATATATATATATATATATATATATATATATATATATATATATATATATATATATCTATATATAATGTATTTATAATATATATATATATATATTATATTATATATATATATATTTATATATATATGTATATATATATATATATATATATATATATATATATATATATTCATAGAGTATATATACATAATATATATATATATATATATATATATATATATATATCTATGTATATATATATATGTATATAAAAAGTATATATGAGTGAATATTGAGTTTGATAATCAGTCTTGTATTAGCTAATAACCTACACCACACCCCTTTATATGGGAAGACGTAACCTAAATGAGAAGGACGAAGGAGCCACGAAGACATTAGACGATCTTTTGTGTTGAACATTGCCTTAATTAATTCCTTTAAGCAAACAAAAAAGGGTCTTTCTCATTACCATACTCCTTTCTCCCACCCTCTTTCTCCGCCGTTATTCTCTACGCACATTTTGGTATGGGAAGGACGTCCTCAGCGTATAAGGTATCCTAATTACACGAGGAAGGGTAAGATGAAGAAGAAGTAGGAGGAAAAGATGCAATGATATTAGATGTTGAAGGGATCAGCTGCCCGGAAGACTCGAAAATAGGTGAACATTGTCTTGTTTTTTGCATTAGTATTATGGTAGGGACCGTATAAAAGATTGATTATAAGGATTCTGGGTTAATCAAGAGAAAGTTTTAGTTGCACTTTACAGATATGAAGTGTCAATAAATGTTTTTTATTCATTTTTATGGCATGGGATTGGATCTCTGTGTTGTATACTTTACTGTTTGTTTTTCTAGTTGATTTATTGGCTCTGGACAAGTAATTCGAAAGTGTATCGAATTACTTCTCAGGTATCAGCCATCAGGAAATACCAGACCTTAAACTATGAAAGAACAAGAATATGGAAATGCTAAATTACTACCACAGATTTGTCCCCATCATTGGTAAAACCATGCATTCACTTTATGAAGACCTAAGTAAAATGTCTTGATATTTCGGTAGCCTTTGTTTTTCTTTGAAATATGGGGTATATGTTTACCATCTTTTTATACAATTTGCCAAATAGCAATGCACTCATTAAGTAGAACTTAATTTCACTGAGCAAGCTTCTGTACTTGCATTCTTCCATGAAATAGTAACTACCACAGTTTAGTGTTCGTCATATTTCTAATATCCTTACAAGGCCTTTAGCGTCTCTCTGGGGTGCCTTATAGCTCTGGATGTAAAAATATCGTCCTTTGGTTTTGCCGATCATGAGTTCCCTTACCAAGAAGATGACGTTCAATTGTGCTTCGTATTAGGACGATTGACTTTGTAAACAGGTTCGAAGACTAAACTGGTTTGGATTTCATAAACTGGGGTAGTTGCTCCAATTTTATCCAGAAGACTCTAAAACTGACTTTGTCATATGCTTCTGCTATAATATTAGTTACCATCATAATGTATAAAAATAAAATTGATATTTTGTTTCAGAAAAGTATGATAATGGTTTTTGTAATACTATCTTGGTTTCTGTTCCGAAACATAATGATCTGATACGAAGGACATGGCAGTGTTGAATGTTTGTGAATCTTAAACTGACGTTTGATTATTCTTCAAATTTACGATGTGGGCTCGAAAATGAATGCACTTATAAAATGAATAATATTCTAGCGTGAATTAACGCAGCTGAAATTTTGAATATTAATAGTGCTTAATGTAATGATATATTTTTGTTCCCAGAATAACTTCATGTTTCTTTCATTAGTTTTCTTGTCATGGAATTTGAAATGAAGTTGTTGACACTTTGCGAACGAAATTTCTTACTTAAAGTCTAAATTCTTGATAATTGACCTTATCAGGGCTATAATACTGCATCGTATATTTTCGTTTAGACCGCCATTGTTAACCCTCAAAATTGAGATATGGAAAACCTGTAAAGTTGGAGTGGTATTAACGATGGCCTGTCAGAGAGGAATTGTTGTAGTGGATAAGGGAACCCGTGAAAAGAAAGAATTTCCTAGTTTTTATAAGCCCGAATTCATATCATATCTCTTTACGAGATATGATATAATTCAGTCTTGTTGATATATATATATATATTATAATATAATGGATATATATATATGGTTATATTATATATATATATTATAATATATAATATCTTATATATCTTATTATATATATTTATATATTATTATGAAATATATTATATATATGTGTGTGTGTGTGTGTGTGTATGTATGTATACGTAATATTATATTATTATTATTATTGTCTAATTATATATATATTATATATATATATATATAATATATAATATATATATATGTATATGTCTACGTATATACTTAGTATGTATATTAAATATGATTATTACTACATAATTATATATTATATTCTTCTATATTATAGATAACTATACACCTTTTGTCTTAGAAGGATCACTTACAAATTCGTTGGGAGCGACATTTGCGCTCAGGTTTTCAACCAGTATTACAATGACTTTTCCAACATTTGGCCTAACAGAGGTCCCCGGATTGAAACGACCTGGGTTTCACATGTCTTCATGAGGACGATGCTGTTTGGCACAGGTACCTTGAAGAACGATTAATCTAATAGATAATATAGATATATTATAGATAATATATATATAATATACATATAGTATATGTATTACGTATATACCATTTTTTATAAAATTATGATATATAAATATATATAATATAAATATATATAATTATATATATATATATATATATATATACTTTTAATATTATATATATATATATATATAGAATATATATAGGATATATATACTAACTTAACAACCTTTTTGTCTTAGAAGGAATTTCATTACAACTCGGGTGTGGGAGCGACATTGGCTGCTCAGGAGTCAACAGTATTACAATTGAATTTTCCAACAACTTTGGCCTAAAACAGATGTCCCCGGATTGGAACGACCTGGGTTTCACATGTCTTCATGAGACGCTGCTGTTTGGCACAGGACCTTGAAGAATCGATTATATATATATATATATATATATATATATATATATATATATATATATATTTATATATATATATGTGTGTGTGTGTGTGTGTGTGTGTGTGTGTGTGTGTGTAACTGCCGAGATATTTCGGTCTTAACGACCCTTTACTATAGACAAGTCTTATTCTGTATAGTACCTTGGTCTATAGATAATGGACGTTAAGACCGAAAGATGTCGGCAGTTCTGGTTTTTCAATTTTCCTCCGTTGCATTACCTTTATTTACATAGCATCACGTTTTATATATTTCGTGATCACGCTTGTGTAAGCCATATGCTCGTCAATAGTCCATAAGCAATAAAGAAAATATTAGTTAAACCCGATCACAATCTCAAGTACATTGATTTTCCTACCTATTGTTTCTCCTAATAATATCATCCGATTCCCAGTACTTCAAGAGTTCCGTGTTAAGTTCCATGATTCTCTTTAAAGATTTCTCACTGCGTGAAAATAAGTCTGCTTTGTAGCTGAAAGGTGATGTAAATTAAATGTTTATAGTTCAGGATTTTTTTTCTCATCTTCATATTATTATTACATTTTGCCTATGACCTTAGATACTTATAACAAAATTTATCTACATGAAAATTAGGGAGAGCAACCTCTCACGATGTATTCTGGCCGTTTTCCATTTCTATTGTTCATAATAAGTACTGAAATGTTCAGAACAAAATTCTTTTTTTTACTACTGATACGAACAGAGAGAAAAATAGTTCACAGTGTAGAAAAAACATATGAAAGCCGTTCTAGATGGATCCCTTGTAATGGATTTGATTTTAGCTTATTTTTCAAACTGCCTTTTCTTGCGTAATGCACATTTAATTTTAGTATGGTAAAGCACTTCGCCGTATATTCAGCACATTTTATTAGAATTATTATTTGAAATGGATATCATTCATTCATTACTAATTCAAATCATATAGAACGCGAAAACGTTTGCCAGTCAAGATGCTGGCCTGGCACGTTACTTAGTTCCATGATAATATATATGTACATTATGAAAAAAGCAGTAACAGTAAACATAAAGAAAAGGCAGGGGAGAAGAAAAAGAATAATCTTTAAGGCCAGTGGTATATACGTAGAAACACCACTCAATGGTACTCTTCAAAATTTATTATTACATGATGAATACAACTCATTGGTATCGAAAGTAAAATCCTTGGAATTTCAGAATTATTCGAATAACGTAGTGTAAAATATTGTCGATGCTTTCATAGCACCATTGTTTTTTTTAATGATGAATTTCTTCCTTTGTTATCACTTTGCAGCATTTTTATCGATGTTAAATAATATTAAGGTTAATTATATGATATAGGTGAGGAGAAAGTGCAATGATAAAGCATGTTGCTAATGCTAAAACGACAGGTATTATGATTGATTGCACATGGATATAAAAGTGATGAAATTTAGATGAAGATATATGTACAAAGAAGAATGTTTGAAAGACAGGAATGATCATAGCAGGTAAAAGATAGAGTTAGAGAAGAGAAAAGAGAATATCAATTGTACAATTGAAAGTACGATATGGTTTTAATAGGCAGCTACCATTTTCAGGAAGAAATATGGAGAGAGAGAGAGAGAGAGAGAGAGAGAGAGAGATAATTAGTCCCATGTCCAATTCAAACTACGTCATGTGTTCCAAGTAAATTTCTCTTTCCCCCGCGTTCAACATTCGTGCTTTGGAAATAATTGCCCATATTCCTGAATTGCTCTCAAAATTTTATGGTTTCATGTTGAACCACAAAAAAATCTGTTTTTATTCATTCACATTTCGTTGCGCTCTTACACACAAAACGGGGGACGGGGCCTGAGGAAAAGCATGGTATTTTTGGTCTTCCAGCCAACGCCCCCCCCACCCACCTTCTATTTTTTACATGCACTGAAAATTATTCATCTCTCTCTCTCTCTCTCTCTCTCTCTCTCTCTCTCTCTCTCTCCTAGTTATATTCCATGACATTTATGTCTATAGATAAGGCATATTTATTTTTTTAAAGAAAATTAGCTATCTATTTATTTTAGAATAATTATGCAGGTGATAATATATACACTTTTGTGGACTGGTGACTGTGGATATTATTCAGATAGAAATTACACTATTACTAGCGGATAGTTTACGATGGAATTGATATCGATCGCGTAGCCTTCATCTGCAAAGTGAACTTCAACGGCTTTTTGAGACACAGAGAGATATTCCTACCTTAATCCAAGACTAGTCCTAAGAAGCAATCACATTCCCGAGAGATTGCCGTGTCAGGTTGTGATTGAAGTTCCAGTAACGCCATAGGAAAATATGGAGACAAATGTGTGATGCCGTGAGGAACAACAGGTTAAAGTCTTCCGTTTTATTTTGCTACTCTCTTACCTTTTTTCTTTTATGATGTCGAGTTTTATGGAAGAAGGGCATAACCACATTCTGTTGATTTTGGAGAGTACTATCAACGCGCAATTTAGCTGTTAATTTTGCTATCGATAATCTTTGTATGACACACTGAATTTCCAGTATCTTGGTCCACATTTCATCAAGAGAGAAACTGATTATCTAATCTTGTTTCGATTTCTGAGTTTTCGAGAGAAAACAGTGTTAAACCTATAGTGGAACTTCTGCAAGATAATTCTCCGATTTTTTTACTACCAAATAAGAACCCTTAGCAGATCGATAGGAAAATCCTAAACGCCAGATTTAAATGTTTTCTTTCAGTGATGAACATCAGTATTAATTACTTTAGCAGCTGTGACGCCAGTTTATCTATAATCAGGTAATTAAGAAGTACTTTATTTTATTTTATTATTTTTTTTTCGATAACATCTCCAAGATTATAAGGTATATTTATTCATAAAGCGTAGCATTCAGTTGCTTCGTCTTTTTATGTAGGAAATTAATATGCACTGTTTATGGGGAGCAAAGTAACTCTTTGGAAAATCAATATTTATAACACGATATTTCAAAAGTAGAATTTTTTTGTTCTCGTGGTGGACAGACATGTTATCTGGTAAATCTATGAGGCCCATTTGATTTATCGAGAGAGAGACAGCACTGAATTGCACATACTTCACAAAGCATACTTTTTAAATAGATAAATAATGGGCAGTTTTGTCTTAGAAAGCCATTTGTTTCCTGGTGATTTATGCTTAACTGACCAGTTTCAAAGGAAATATCACACTGATTACCATCATTTGAAGACTGCTTATTTTGCAAAACAAAAATGGCAGCGGAATTTCCTTCGCATGTTGGTTAAGATCCAGGTATGTAGAGCTATAAGGTATAGTTATAATCTACGTATATAAAATTAATTCATAAGAAATAATTTGCTCCCCTGTAAGTTTATTTTCAAGGCTTTTCAGATACGGAGTATCCCATGATTAGCCTCTTGACATGACATTTCGTCGAATGACCTTTTGAGTCGTAATTACCATGATTATACTCTGCGAGGACTTCCACGAAATTCATTTTGAATGGCATGTCAGATTTCGAAATGAGTGAAAGGAGCCTTAATGTAAATAAAAGTGCACTTCAAATGCTTTTCCATGTCGAGAATCCTTCAGAAAGAACTGGTTCGAATTTCCTATTTAATTCACGGTAAAACTTCTTTTTTTCTCAATGGGGCTTTCAACTGATTGACGAATGGATGCATTTCAGCGGTAAGCCTGTGCAAAAAAAAAATGATCGGCAATTCCTTTCTTAGAAGATTTATTGACTTATTTTCAGTAATTGTATAGATTTGTTATATTTATTCTTTGCCACATATTAGCTGATTAATAAAAAAAAAAAAATTACACTGACCATTTCATGAAGACACGAGTTGATATCCTGTTTGAGAGATGAAATTCAGTTCTCTCATTTTATTGTAAGTTACTTCATTCACTCAGTATATATATATATATATATATATATATATATACTACATACATATATATATATATATATATATATATATATATATATATATATATAATATAATATATATATATATATATATATATTATTACACGTATGCATATGTATATATACTTATGATATATATATTATACACGTATACAATGTATATATACTTATGATAATATATATATAATCTATATAATAATATCTATATATAATATTATATTATTCTCATAAGTATATATACATGGTATACGTGTATAATATATATATCATATATATATATGCCATACGGTATAATATATTATATTTATATATTTAATAATTTAGATATATAATATACATACTATCATATATGAAATATATATATATATTATATATATCATATATATGTATTATATATATGTATATATATACTATATATGGTCATTTATACATATACATAACTTATATATATATATATATATATAAGTATATATATATATATATCCTTCAGATCTATACATTTTTGATATCCGTGTATATATTATATCATATAATACTATATATATAATAGTCCATATATATCTATCTATATATATTCAAAAGTATATATACTATATGTATACGTGGTATAACATATATGGTATAAGATGTATTATAGATATACTGTATCTTAACAGTATATATACAGTTGCTGTCTTACGTGTAGTAAATATATACAGTCTATATCATAAGTATATTTATACATTATGCATACGCTGTATACATATATATATACATATACATATATATACCATATACACACCAAACACACATATATATATATATATATACACGTGTGTGTATGTGTGTGTGTGTAGTTTGAATTCAGTATAGGCAAAATTTAATTCTTATCAACATTTTATTGAATGACAGCTGTTTAACTTGAAATAGACTGGTAATACCTTGCACCACAAGTCTGAAAGTTAATAAAGTATTATGTAGATTCTGGTATTTCAGAGTATTTAAAAATATTCATTCTTGTTATAATGAAACTTCTTAGTAGATTGCTTCCAATACAAAATTTAATGTCGTACATCAACCTTCTCATATAGAGTGTCACTTCACCTCTTATCTTCCTCATAAAACATCAGTTGGTCTTACCATTTTCCCTTATCAGAGAGAGAGAGAGAGAGAGAGAGAGAGTTTAGAACGTTTCCTTGAATGTGTGTGCGTGTGTCGCCTGCAAGAGACCCGGTCTGATTATCCTGTAAAGTGTCCAGAAAAGTAATTTGCAGCGTACGTCCCCAAAGTCAGAGTGATAAAAACTTTTAGATATTCTAAGCTTTATCTTTTGCAGAAGAAATCCCAGATTTGCCTTGCCTCCCCATCATTCTGTTCTCTTGTTATCTCGTTTTATTGCTGTGTTTTCTTACAAAGTAGAATTTTCTGCTTTAGTTTCTTATCTGTTCAGTGTTTGTATTTATGGCAAAACCTCATTTGTTAATGTTTTCCTTTTCATTTAATAATTCATTAATTTAATAACCATTTCATTGCTTTTTTTTGTAAGAATTGTACATTTTTAATCCCATTGTAACTGAAACGTGGTCAGTGATTTGCTCCATTTTCTTTTACTTTATTTATAAGACACTTCATTTCAAATTTAACTGAAGTGAGAGAAAAGTTTTTGAGTTGGTAAAAGAGACTTCTAAACTTATTCATAGAAAAACAACAACAAATAGTATTGTTCTGCCATCCAAATCTGATGAAAATTGAAATTTTTTAAGTTATTCCAAATTTTCCATTCTTTGTATCTGGCTGCAAAATACATATATACAATGTTAATGTGTATATTCAATCATGTATATTTAATCCAAACGTATCCTTATTATATTAAGCAGCTGGTATTGAATGTAATTTAATCTAAGGTAGGATTTCCGGGAACTGTCATTTAATTCTTAGGGATAGAATTCATGCACTTACCTTTTTATAAATGTTTTCTGCAACGAGAAAGCCTCATTCAGTTTGGCCACCTGTAGAACATTAATCAACCATCCTTTGATTCTGTTATTTACCTCCGTGCTTGTAACGTCAATTCGAATTTGAATTGCTAACCTTAAACAAAACCCATTAGAGGGTCACTTTAATTGAATACTTAGCCCTGTCCCACCTTATGTTGAAATACGTCATTGATGAATTGTAGATGAATTGGGCTAACTTTCACCCAAGCCCAAGGCCGAGGTCGGCATTTTAATCCAGTTTTTAACCCATTTATACCTTGAAATTTAATCAGGTCATTAAAAGAGTGTCCGATACTAAAAGCTGTGAATTAACTTTATATCTAGTTCTGAACTTTGTGCACCAACTATACCATATTTCCCTTAACGTGCAAGTTCTACGCTGGGCGAGGGGTTTTGGAGCTCGGCTGCCATCCCGGTGGTCCGAAGTTTGATTCCCTGCTCTGCCAACGCGGAATCAGAGGAATTTATTTCTGGTGATAGAAATTCATTCCTCGATATAGTGTGGTTCGGATCACACAATAAACTGTAGGTCCCGTTGCTAGGAGACCAATTGGTTCCTAGCCACCTAAAAATAAAATATCTAATCCTTCGGGCCAGCCGTAGGAGAGCTGTTAATCAGCTCAGTGGTCTGGTTAAACTAAGATATACTTAACTTTAACTTCGGAACGTGCAGAGAAACGAAAGTCTTATCGAAAACCACAGATTGAATGGATATACAATGAGAGAAAGAGAGAGAGATCATTGGAAATTTGTAGCTATAGAAATGCAGTCTTTCAGTTACAATTAATTTGCTTCATCTTAAATAAATAAATGTTTAGAATTGATTATGATGAAATTATTTTCCAGTAGAATCATCCTATCCTCAAAACTATGTAAATAAGTTTATGAAAGAGTGTAGTTTTTAATTATCAAGAGACAGTGATGGTCGTGGTCATGAATCTACTAGCAGTGTGACTGAGGTTATCCAGAATGAGTATTTGCGTGATGTATAAAGGTGTGTGTATGTATGTATGTATATATATTATATATATATATATATATATATATATATATATATATATAGCTAAGTCTAAGGGAAAAATAAAAGAAAAGATTACCAAGTAAGCGCTTTCGTGTAATTCAACACATTTTCGAGGTACAATTGTGTACCTCGAAAATGTGTTGGGATAACGCGAGAACGCTTGTATTCTTTTCTTTTATTTAATCCTGTGGCCTTAGCTTTATGTACACACACACACACACACACACACACACAACACACACACACACACATATATATATATATATATATATATATATATATATATATACTAATGTATGTATTTATGCATGTATGTATGTAAGTAATATGCATGTATTTATATATATATATATATATATATATATATATATATATATCTATATATATATATATATATATCTATATATATATTATATATAGTAATACATGCATACTTACATACATAACATACCATACATAGATACATACTATATATGTATATATATATATATATATATATATATATATATATATATATATATATAATATGCGTGTCTGTGTATGTAAATGTATCTATATCCTGGATGTACGACTATTGTCATCTTAAACTCTCTTACTCCATCTTTCCAGTATTTACTTGAGTTCCTCTCCTCCTTCCTAATATTTATGAATCAGTCACTCTTTTTCTAGCTCCTTTCATCCTCCACTCTTCCCATTTGATTAAACCATGCTAACCTTTACCACTTCTATTATCTATCATTCCACCTTCACTCCTTAAGAATTTCATATGGCACATGTATTAAGGAGATAATTAATCTCGACAGGTTCAACCTCTTTTTAATGTACGTTCAGCATCGCAATTCACTTCTGTAAAGAAGATATGGTTCAACAGCCCCTTCTTACATTCCCTCCTTGATGACACTCCAAGGCTCTTTCGCAATATTTTTTGCTCTCTCTACAATTTTGGTTGCTTCGTCTATTCCTTGGCTTACCTTTCTCTCATTCGACTGTCATGTGCTTTCTTGCGGACACATATTTTTCTAAATCAGTCACCTGATGCTTCAGAAAGCCACTTCATGGTTTCTGTACCCTGATGACCTTAATCTTAGACTGTCAGCTCATAGACTATCAGCTTTCTCTCGTGGCGATCACTTCCGAACCATTTCCCGAGTTTCTTGTTTTTTTTTTTGTTTTTTTTTTATATATGATTTACAAATAGTAATGTACTATCTGTGAACACCATCGCAACCAAAACCCATGCACACCTTTTTTTTTTATCTTACAAGGTTTCATCTGCAACAGATATGCTTTTATTAATCTCTTACTTCTCCAATCCATAACGATATTTAGCCCCCATGAAAATACGCTTCGCGCCATCACTTTTGATCAATTTCAGCAACTTAAATTTTATTCCTTCACCTTCAACAACTTCCACATTGTCTTTCTATGATATTGTCTCAGTCATAACTGGGTCTATGTATTCCGCATAAAGTTTTTCGCTTTTACTTTTTTGTTTACCCAATAATTCTTTTTCTATGACAGGCACTTCATCCACAAAATTGTTCTGTTCACATGAGTCCTTTAGTCACTTTCCTCCTAACCTTTTCAGTGGAAATCCTTGTAAGCGAGTATCCTGGTATAACAGTACTCCTATGTCCCTATAATTCTTACTCTTTCCTCTACTAACTTTACTCTTAAGCAAAGGAAGCAGCAGTACTCTCACTCTTTCTTTTAGAATCTATCATACAGCCTGACGTGTCAGTCCTTTTCACAAGCAATCTTAAACTACAGTAACCCCTTTCAGTCTCACGGCTTTCAGTGGTGTCTGCTCTATCTTCCACATTCAACATATCTGTTGGTGACGACATAGCTCCCTCCAGTGCCATATATATATATATATATATATATATACATATATATATATATATATATATATATATATATATATGTGTGTGTGTGTGTGTGTGTGTGTGTGTGTGCATAAGAAAAAGTGTAGATAAATTTTTAAAACATTTTAAGGTTACCTAATGGCATAGAAAACACGTGAAGAAGTTGAAAAACTTGACCTGATATATTAGATTTAAAAGAGCAAATACCTGACGTGCGAAAAGACACACACACACACACACACACACACACACACACACACACACACACATATATATATATATATATATATATATATATATATATATATATATATATATATATTCTTCATCGCTGGTGGGCTAATCCTCGATGAAATAGGTACGGGGATACGGAAGGACATGGCACATTACATGATTCTTTATTGCTAGCGACGTTTCGAGACAAAGTCCCATCTTCAGGCTAAAGGCAAGAAATAAATATTACATCATTACCAAACAATTAGGAATGTTAACGTTAACATTCCTAATTGTTTGGTAATGATGTAATATTTATTTCTTGCCTTTAGCCTGAAGATGGGACTTTGTCTCGAAACGTCGCTAGCAATAAAGAATCATGTAATGTGCCATGTCCTTCCGTACCCCCGTACCTATATATATTATATATATATATATATATATATATATATATATATATATATATATATATACATACATACATACATACATACATACATATATATATTCGTCTATAGAGCAGGAAAGATGAAATAGTCTTCCTTGTCAAAGGGCTTTGTAAAGGTTGTAAGAATGATAACTTTTGAAAGTTTGATGAGTTATTATACTCTGGTAACTTGAAGATAAGTTTTAATTACTCTGATTTTATCTATATCTTTGTCGTTTGAATATTCTCCTTATTTCTGACATTTACTTTGCCGATCATGTCTTTAATGGTTTCAGCAATAGGTAAATTTGCTTTCAAAAATGTTCCTTCATATCCTTCACAATGTGCTTAATCAAAAGTACCCATAGCTTTTGCAGCATCATGAAAGAAAACAGAGAGAGAGAGAGAGAGAGAGAGAGAGAGAGAGAGAGAGAGAACATTGATTGTCATGTTATTCATTATATAAAAGCAGTAGTGTTACCTCTTTCCATTACCTAAAAATAGGCCCAATTTAAATGTAACACTTCCTCCCTTACTCGTTATTTCTCCTAGATGCCTCTTTACGACATATATACCCCTCCTCATGCTTTTATTCTTTCTGTATTTCTCCTTGGTCTTTATAGTTGTAATGATGATAGTTGTTCCGTTTATATTCCATGGTTCATAACTTTTATCCCAACATTCTTTCAGATCTAGCGCTGTCCACTGGAACTGCACGCTTAAAGGTTAAACGAGATGCCGAGATTTCTTACTTTCTCTTTCCCTAGCCTTTTTTTCATCGAAATAAAGATCTATATGTAATCTACGAAGAAATATTGCTTGACTAAAGCCAGGTATTACATTTGTTGTTATTTACAGATTTGGCTTAGATCTAAGGAGCTTGTAAAATGAAGATTGCATATTCACTGTTTTGAGAGAAGGGGCAAAGCATATTTCTATGCGGTTATAAGAAGAGCCTGTTCCATATGAACTACACAGCTGTATATTATATATATGTATATATATATATATATATATATATATATTATTATATATGTATATATATATATATATATATACACACACACACGTACATAAATACATATCTACATCCACTGTATGTATGCAGGATATTTTTCGTCGTATGGAATGACTCATTCCATATTAAAGTGGTTGTGATCCTTATATTATTCATTCAAAATGATAAATCACATTCATATCCCTTATTTATCGCTTCCGTGAACATAAATGGAGTTGCTCGGGGAGCCGAGAGTTCCCAGCAGATAAATTTCAATAACCTCTATTTTAATGAAGACGACCCGGAGACATAAGAATCGTAATTGTTATTAACTTCTGCGTTTAAATCTGAAAATGCATTTCACCCTTTCGCTTGCCCGTCCAAGTGGAAAAATTCGCGAGCGGAAATGTGCTTGACAGAATTCATTCTCATTAATCAAAATTTGATTATAAAGTGTCTCCTCACCCCTTATCTCTCTCGTAAAACATCACTCGCGCTCACCATTATTCTTTCTTATCAGAGAGAGAGAGAGAGAGAAATAAAATCTTCAGACATAATTTACGCAAAATGCTTCATGGAAGAAGGAAGGAACTTGAAAGAAGCATTTTCGTTATATACTCCAAAGGTCTCGGCGAAGCTATCATGACAAAAACAATAATTTTTTTTATAATAATTCTCTTTCTTTTTTCCTTACTTTTGGTCATGGAAAAAATCCATGTCGAAATATTTTCTATTTATTGAAATGTTTAACTTTCTTCTGTTATTCTTTATATCATATTTTCACATTCGGCATCATTTGATGTTTAGATCACTGTCATCTTCCCTTTCCCTTTCTACTTCACTGATGAATATTCCAGAGACTATACTCATCTCACATGACCTCTTTCCTACTACTTACGTATAGTACAGTATACCTGTCATCTCTTGTCTCGTGAGAGAACTATTTCCTATCATTTTTCCTATTCCCATTCGCCGAGCAATAGTCTATGAATTATGAAACCCATTCCTTACCCTCATCAGGACCCCCTCTCTTATCCTTCAACTTAACTTTGCTCCTACATCTCATATCCTTGTTCCAACCTCTTATCATGACATCTATTTTTGTTTTTACACATATAGAGATTGTGTTCAGGACGTAGTCTGTTTTTACTTGAATTATTTGCATTATCCTTTTCACAATTCTATTACACTCCATGGTTTTGTATTTCTGAAAAAAGAAAGATATTTTTTTATTTATAAAACCTACACATGAACACTTTTTGAAACGTCTGGCGTAAACAGTACTATTTTCAGAACTGTAAAATATTCGTAAAAACAATATTGTTGGAAAAACCTAATCCCTGAAAAGACTAGTCAATGCTGCGCAGTTGTTTATGTATAAATTTTATTTGAAACAATTCTTGAGAGCACGGAAATAATTGTTCGCTTGCTTTTTTTTTTTTAATACTGACTCATTCAGATTTGAATGACGATTGTTCCTTCTCGTAATGTGATTTCTAAACTTTTGAACGATTGCTCATTAAGAGATAGGACCAAATTGGAGTTTTCACCTCATTAGATAAAAAGGTTGATTATAAAGCTTTTGCTCCACTAGATTTCGGGACTGATGAAGGTCAAGCGAGTATTGTTAATGCTTCAGTATTTAGAATGGATGTGGAAAAAATCATTACTATCATGTATGCGATCCCTGAATAAAGAGTAGAAATGAGTAAGAAAAATAGCATGATTTCAGCCAGGCATATGACTTGTATATGACTGATATATAAATAGTTATCAGCGGCAGTTATCCAGTAGTAGAAGTGACGGGAATTTTCATAGATGTGTATTTACGACCGGGTCTCGTCTCGTGAAAGTAACTCATGAAAAAAGTGGCTCAATTGGCTTTGCTTCGTCAAGGTTTAGTTATCACATCATTCCCCATTTTCAGGTTAGATTCAATTAATCGTTAAGTCTCGTTAAAAAGGTATTTATTATACGCGCTGTGAATGTAAAGGGCATTTTATTGTCCATTATGTTTTGTACATAGAATTTATACGTAAATTATCTGTTAGTTTCCAACACCATACAGAGCAGGAGATTAAACTTGATATGCAGTAATCAAGAACTCTCAATATTAAATATATTAATAATTTTCTGTTCACGGTTGGATAATGAATCGTCACATGTTTAGGAAATTCAAAATTTGTATACAGTGTATGTATATGTATATTAGAATCTAGTGATGATCTTCACTACATATTTGATAACAGTTATTAGTACAATGACCTCTTAACATCGATGATTACAACAAATGTTTGACGCATTTATTCACCAATTTCTGTACCTGCTCGTCGATCGGATTTGTGAACTACAATGGGAACATATGACTCCCCACTGCTAGATCTTTGTATTTTAGCCTTGTATTTTACCACATCTTTTCATTTATCGCTCTGTTTCGCTTATAGATCTTTATGCTTCGTCTCATTTTCTGGATTTCTTTATTTTATCGACCAACTCCTCACACTGCCTCTTTTTCACTGTCTGTAGTGCTGGAATGGAATATAAGATTTAGACCAAAGGCCAAGCACTAGGACCCATGAGGTCATTCAGGAAAATTGAGAATGAAAAGGTCTTAAAATTATAGCAGGAGGAAAACTGCAGTTGCACTATGTTTGAAGTGAAATGGAAGAAAAACAATATGAATGGAGGTACAGTAATAGGAGTGAAAAGCGTTGCAGCTAGGGGCAGAAGGATCGATGCAAGAGAACTTAGTGTTGCCTACAGTGCACCGCGTGTGGTTTACTGGGGCCACTTCCCTCCGTCTTGGCCACCTCAGTGCTGGATGGCGAAAAGCGCTTATCCTTATAACCTAAATATCAGACTTCATCTAATGACAAAATACGTGACTGATTTTGAAAGGAAAGACTTCCCGCATATGCAATTTTTATTTTTAGTGAAACCCTTTACTCAAATGATCTGAGGAGTTGGCCTTTGGAGTTTTTCTGTTTATGTTCATAAACTGAATGTATTCTTTTTAAATTCTCTCTTAACGTGTATATTTTCTACAGTTACGTAGTTCGCACAGATGCCCAGTAATGATTCTGGTTACTGCAAGAAAAAACAGAGAAGAGAAATGCAGATAACTCAACAAACAGAAATAGTATATTACTATCCATAATGAAGGGCGCATTTAAAGTAAATATTTAGTGTTCCAGCGTTTCCAAGGAAGTTCAGGCGTCTGTAAATTCCACGCGAATAAGCACGATGTGAAGTGCTTCGAATTCCTCATTATTCAGCAGGCCATGAAATTCCAACCGGAATGCCCATATGCTACAGTGTATGGTAGAACTCTTTTGTTAGGCTGATCAGTACCCCGTAAGAAACTAAAGAATATAATATATTCTTTTTGAATATCATTACTCAACTTCTGATTGCATGTTGTCTTCACTTTTTATCGCTCTCATATAACGGTATTTATTCTCCAGCTATTCTTCCTTGAGCGAGAAAGAGAGAGAGAGAGAGAGAGATCTGTTATGTCTCCAATTATGATTGTTACCAGGAACGTGATTTTTGTTCATTTTTATGTTTACTCTCTCTCTCTCTCTCTCTCTCTCTCTCTCTCTCTCTCTCTCTCATAGACAGGTATTCGAACCATCCAATGCCTTCAGTAACGACAGGATTTTATTTCACCCTTTCGCCTGTTGTAAAAACTAGAGGTAAAAGTTACCATATCGCAACCGAAATATTCGTTTTCCCCTTGGAAAAAGAAAGAGAAATAAAAGGAAGAGACTATATATATATATATATATATATATATATATATATATCTATATATATATATATATATATATATATATATATATATATAATAAGATGTCCTAGGGCCCTAGGCAGTATATGAGAGCTGGGCTAGAGGAGAGCGAAGTCAGTCTTCCTGAGAGATGGATTGGGTAGGACTTTTCTCCTTGTTATGTGTCTCAAATCTTACCCAAATTGTACCTGAGTCATGGCCATTTGGCAGTCTGGGTGAAGGGTGCTGTAATTGAAGAGTAGTAAAAACGAAACAGTGAATGTAGAACCTTGTGTTTCTACTTATTTTTTTTTTTTGCAAAGCTCATTCGCCCGATATCTTGATCAATTCCAGTTTTCGAATGTTTGTTGAACTTTGTTTTGAATTCTGATGAAATGGCATTTTCTTTTAAGCTTAGGCGAATATGGTGCTGGCCCACTAGTTTTTATCATACATTTTACGCAGAACAAATACTCCTCTATCTATCGATATATATATATATATATATATATATATATATATATATATATATATATATATATATATATATATATGTGTGTGTGTGTGTGTGTGTGTGTGTGTGTGTTTGTGTGTGTGTGTGTGTGTGCGTATAGTGAGAGAGAGAGGATTATTTAATCTGGGTAAAATGTATAACTAACGAGTGGGCGAGTATCCTATATATTTACTATCGGCGTCGGTGACTGGTAGTTGTTGACGCCAGATAACTCACAATCAATCAATCAATCAATCATATAATATATTATATATATATGTATATATATATATATATATATATATATATATATATATTATATATATATATGGTGGGAACTGGGAACATCGTTTGCCGATAGTTCTCCCTTTGTATGGTTTTTGCCTCCTTATCTGTTTATAGTTTTTGGTTTTGGTAGTTTACATCTGTCGCGGTAACTTTGACAGCGTCAGTTAGGTTCATAGTAGTTCATAGCAGCATAAAGTCAGTATCTTGGCAGCAGGTATCACTTACCTGTTGGCTTCGGCTGGAGGTCCTCGTCTGTAGATGTCTTCTTCCCTGATGGCAGCATGAGGGTGTTTTGATGATTCAACCATGGTCATCCGTGTGAGGATTTGTTCCTTTGGCAGCAAACGACAGTCTCGATGACTCACCGGGGGGTCATACGTTTTATGGATGTGTGCCTGTTCCGCAGCCAGTGGCTGTCTCGATGTCTTGACCGTGTTCGTCTGTTTGTCTGCATCCTCGCTGACAGTCGTGACTGTCTCGACATCTCTTATGAGATTGTCTGTTTTTGTATTTTAATTTTGTCGCTTGTTTATTGAGCATTATGGAAAAGAAGTGTGGATGTTAAATGGATGATGAAAATGAGACGACCGAAGTCAACAGAAATAGATATTTTGCAAATGAGATGGTGAAGATTTACATAACTGTAAAGATAAAGTAGTGTATTTAGGTTTTTGCCTTCAATGCAGAGATTGGAGGACTTTGGACCGGTGAAAATGGTTTATAAATCAAGTATTTGGAGGAGAAAGGACTTGAGTCCAAAAGGCAGAGGGTGGGCGGGATAAAGGATGCTGTTGAATGAAAGGGCCCTAAGGACAAAGCAGCTTGAGATTATCTCCAAGATAATGTTGGTTGGTGCTGTGTGTGTGTTGAGGAGCCATTGCAAATCTAATGAACCATTCGTATATGCATCTGGAAGCGTGGACTTGAGATTTTTCGTTATCTGATCGGTTAAAGAAGCGCTGTTATTTCGAAGAAGCGCACTATTTATATTGATTTTTAAGATCTAATGATAGCTACCTCACAGAATTAATGTACTTGTGAAAATGATAAATTCCAGTCAGAGGGTCAGAGAGTATAAGTATTAAAAATGTCTGTTTTCCACAATGACCAGAGTTCACCCTTTAATCATTTGATTATTATAAAAAAATTATAATCCATTATTATGTTATATCTTGAGATGTTCCTCTGAGACTATGATTGCCATTGTAATTCATTCCCTTCCTGACGTTTCTAACTGCATTTACAGACTTAGGTAGAACACTTCCTCACTCAGAACCCCAGTTTATCGAAAACATATTTTCCTTTTGCCGTTCTTCTCCCTACCCTGATTTCATTGATGTTTACATCAATTACCTTGTTTTGTCTCTTCACCCTTCTCTCCTTCTGTTTCCTTTGCTCCCTTTTCCTTAGTTTCCAATGTTCCTACCCTCTATTTGTTTCCGCTCTCCATCCTTTTCTGAGACTTCCCTTCTTTTAGTAACCAAATGGCGAACGTTTGTGTAGAATATTTTTTCTGCACTGCCTGAATTGTTTGGCAACTTCTATATATATATATATATATATATAATATATAATTATATAATATATATATATATATTATATAATATATAATACACATCATGTTACATTTGAAAAAATCATCTTTTGATAAACAAATTCAGTAAAGACGGACGCATTATTCCCGCGTAGGACTCTGGCCTTTTGATCATGAATGCCTTCTGTTATTCTTTTTCACATATCCTTCTCATTTTTAATGAAAGTTTCTGTTGGAATCCTTTCCCCTTTTTATATAAGCAGTTTCAGGAATCAAGCTTCACATTTAGTTCTGGTGCCACCGGCAATTCTTCGGCACGTTATTTGCGATAGACCTCACATTGTCCATATATTCTTAATCTCTACCTAAATCGACTAAGATTCTATGGTGAAATTACCTAAATTATTTCTCAACAGAATATGATTACACCCCCTATACGCAACTATATTCCAGGCGTATCAGAAGTTTTCAAAAGAAGATATACATCACAAACACAGCATTTCTAGTTCTAGGATAACTGCCTAATATGAGGCATTTGTCAAACTTTTATTCTTAGTTGACTTTATTTCTTCTATTTCACACCGCAAAAAATAAGTAAATAAATAAATAAATAAATAAAAAAGCAAAACGGTAATCATAAAAATCAGTTGTTTCACTTTCGTGCATATGAATTTCTAATCTTTCTGAGACATAGATGCTTTACTGTAGGGTAAATTTCTTCGCATCTCCACATATGAAGTAAAGTTAAACCAGTTTCATTTTCAGAGTCTCTATTCTTTTTCCTCTTGCAGCTCCAAACTTACTTTCCAGTTTTGTTGAGGAAGATGAAAAGAATGAATCCAGCAGCTTGTGTCTAAGCAGAAATACTTAATGATAGTAATATAATATAATATAATAGTAATAATAGACAATGATGCTGTTGAGGGCAATAATAACTACTGTTCCCATAATATAGGAGGCAAAAGTGAATAGCCCTAAACAATATATTGTCGATTATTACATTGGTAATTATCATGATAATTTTGATGGTATGCATGGATCTTCGAAATCATGTATATTTATTGTTAAAATGGAATAGGGAAGACTAGAGACCCAGGTAACCTACGCTGTTGAAACTTGGGTCGGGTATTGCTGAATTCTTCCTGATCGTCGTCTTTCTTTGCCTTACATCTGTTTTTCATGCTGGTTCGCATAAAGATTCTTCTTTCACCGTAGCGTTAACCATACTAAATCGTGACTTAAAATTTCATCCAATGGCCCGTCAATTAGGCATTGTCATGTATTTTTATTGCATGGAGTAACATAGATAAAGGTTCCTCAAAGACTTAATAGTCCGTCAGAACTCCATACGTGGTAAAAATGAACATTAACAATTTTTGTAGTTCTGTTTTTTGGGATGTTTTCCCTCCAAGTGAGCGGAAACCAAGACAGGAGAGAGAGAGAGAGAGAGAGAGAGAGAGAGAGAGAGAGAGAGAGAGAGAGAGAGAGAGAGAGAGAGAGAGAGAGAGAGGTTCCCTTGTAGCAATCTCTATATCGGAAATCTTTAGATCCAGAGTTATCCTCCCAGTTGGAGGAACATAAAATTCGTGTAATAATGAAGATAATAAGACGGTGACGGAAAGGCCTTCCTCCCACCTCATTATCCCATATTTCCCTGTGAAAGGATGGAGGTAAAGCGGGATGGTTATTATGTCCATATATTGGAGAGATGTTTTCACATGTTAAGATGAGGATAATACTTTCAGGGCTATGATTACTATCTAAAGGTTTTCGGTAGCTGCTCATAAAGTGAACGGTACAATGATTTATTTTTCGTGGGTGGGTACTAGTTGCCATTGGAAGAAAAAGTAGTCGACTAAATCAGAGTATGAGATTTTTGGGTCAAATCCCTCCAAAGATTTTAGAAAATAAAATGTTTTACTTCTCTTAAAATGATGTACTTTCTGTTAAAGGAGTTACTGCATACCACTTTTCTAGTGAACAAATTTGTATTTTCAAAAACTTTTACTCCTCATGCAAACTCCGATAACATTTGCGAGCTATTCCTGCGTCATAGAGTACGAATATTCCTCGCTGCAGGCTTTTATTTACGAGAAGATTTTACGGGATAGAGCAATAATTTGCCATTAGCAGTTACTGCAATAACGCCTTTACGAAGAGTTTACTCAGGTTTTAAGTAGCTATGTATATATATATATATATATATATATATATATATATATTATATATATATATATATGTGTGTGTGTGTGTGTGTGTGTGTGTGTGTGTGTGTGTGAGTGAGAGAGAGAGAGAGAGAGAGAGAGAGAGAGAGAGAGAGAGAGAGAGAGAGAGAGAGACCGGGAAACCTTATGGATATTACTAATTGTAATTTCTTGGTATCAGAAAATAATGGAATATTGTAAAGTTATACTCCAAATTTATTTATGCAAATTTACCGAAAGCAAATCTGCTGAAGGTCCCGTAAGCTAGAGTAAATCTCTTGTTTCTTACTGTTGGTTTGCCTTTATTTCAACTGTTTACGATAGTCATAGCATGAAACATTGAAAAAACGTATGATTCATAAATAGGATATTAATATTTGCTAAACGAACATTTTCTACGGATTGAAACTATCACAGATTAACTGTTTCGGTTCTGCCCTTTCATATAGGTTCCGTTTTCCGTCATTACGAATGATATTTCACTCCTCATATCATCATTGTTGTGATCCTCTCCCCTTGTATCTTTCCCATACTTCAAATGGCGGTTATTCGCGCGGAAGTCTTGTACAGGTTAAAGCAGAGCATTCCAAACAAGACGTAGCTGTTTGTCAGGAGAGAGAACAACATAAGGAACCAGAGGCAAATAAGCTCTTCCGCATACAGACTTCAAAATTTGTTAGCCTTTGCTGAAAAAGGATTCGATGAGGGAATAAGGTTCGTCAGCAAGCAAAGAAAAAACACTGGGATGGTCATTCAGCAAAAGATTGAAAACGCCAGTGAATAATTTTTTTGTTTACGGATAAGCCAAAATGCTGTAGAAGCTATTGGCACAGTTAGATTAGCGGTAGGATATATATATATATATATATATATATATATATATATATATATATATATATATATATATATATATATATATATAATATATTATACACGTGCGTGTACATACGCAGGTATGTGTGGAGAGAGAGAGAGAGAGAGAGAGAGAAGAGAGAGAGAGAGAGAATGCCTTTAAAAAGGGATTCGCTGCTGACGCTTTGCTCTGGGGTTTCAAAGCCTTTGTGAAATATGAAGTTCCCCCAGAATTTTTCTTCTCCTTTCTCATCAAAAGGTTGCAGAGGAGTAAAATTGGAGCAGAATCAAGTTGAAATTAAGTTTATCCGGTTAGGTGGATTGATGAAGAAGTAAAGATTTCAATGTTATAGACTTTCAAATTAATTTAATGATGAAAATTCATTTGATAAAACTTTCCATTGCAACTATAGTCATGATGACAACAGTCACGAACGAAGAGATCCATTTCTGAGGTAAAACCTGTCACTTTAGATAAAACAATATTAGGCTTGAAACGACAGATCGTGCGGAATACCGTAACAACATTAATAATATTCTGTTAGGATTATTTTGTGGTAAAAGGCTTCCTATTTCAGTATAACATTTTATTAATGTATACAATTTTAAAAGGAAACTAACGACTGGTTTTATTCCTAATGGACAGAAAAGTGATACAATTAAGAGGGGGAAGGCCTTCTGTGGCAAGGAGCAATCCTGGAACGTAATAATATCTAATATAAATACATACACTATCATTGTACAAATTATAGAATACTATGAAAAGAAAGAGAGAAAGAGGAAATAAGCCCTTTGAAGTGAGCACTATGGTGAAGTGTTTTATAGATCATGTGGTTAAAATGTATTACCCAACTGTTAAGCCTTTCACTCAAGTAACAATAGCGACTGAAGAACATTTAGCAAGACTTTTATTAGTATTCAGTAACGTGATGGGACATTTGATGTTATAACATTGAAAATAAGAATTCCATGTCATAAAAAACATTATGACTCGATTTTCTCACACACACACACACACACACACACACACACAGAATAAAGAAGGAACATCCTTATACAGTATAGAAATGCTTGTAATCAATTAAAACATATTGATGATTTCCGGAAAACGAACGAACTGCACATAGTGTAAGTGATCATTAACAAATTTATAAATTCATACACACATATAACCTTACACACACGCGCGCGCGCGCACGGCCATACAAACATACATACACACACACACACATATATATCTATATATATATATATATACATATATATATATATATATATATATATATATTATATATATATATATTATATATATATATAGCGCCCCAGTGGCGTGATCGTTATGGTTTTGACCTGCCACCTCCGTGGCCCCGAGTTCGATTCTCGGGCATTCCATTGAGGTGTGAGAGATGTGTATTTCTGGTGATAGAAGTTCACTCTCTACGTGGTTCGGAAGTCACATAAAGCCGTTGGTCCCGTTGCTGAATAACCAATGCTTCCACGCAACTTGAAAACACCATACAAACAAACATATATGTTTGTGCGTGTGTGTTTGTGTGCATGTTTGTATGATTGTGTGGTTGTGTTTGTGTGGGAGGTTATATGTGTTTATATGAAGTTATATATTCATCAGTGATAATTTACACAATGTGCAGTTCATTTCTTTTTTGGAGATCATGAATATGCGTTAATTAAATATAAACGTTTTTATACCATATAAGGGTGTACCATCATTATCCTTTTCATCTCTGTGATTTTATGTTTATTAAAACTGAATCTGAAAGACTTTTGAAAGGCTGAACTCAAGGGCATACTTATATGATATGTATCCAATGAAAAGGAATTTTATGCATTAAAACATAATGTACTAAGTCATGACTTTTTATATTTTGATTTAAGAAAATATAACTCGTAAAAAAGGGTGATATCGTTTCGTAAATTAGCTATGATAAACAATAGCTCAAATGATAATGTGGTTGTTAGAATCTGTCGAAATAAGCTTTTCACAGCTTTGAAGAAGCGGTATAAACAAAGCAAACCTTTCGTAGGCTATGTAGTATTAGGGGTCAAGAATTACCTTGAAACGATGCAGTCATGTACAGTCTTACAGCGAATCAGTGGTGTGGTCGGTTTGGTCTTGGACTACCACCTCGGTGGCTGCGAGTTCGATTCTCGGGCATTCCATTGAGGAGTCAGAAATGTGTATTTCTGGTGATATAAGTTCACTCGCGACGTGGTGCTGAATAACCACAAACAAACAAACAATGTTCAGCCTTACAGAGAATTTAATTCATCCCCATTGCATATACTCTTCCAGAAATGAAATTTGCAACTACAAATGAAATTGAATTTTGTCTTTTTGGCAAAGTTCAATTTCATTACTTAACGAAAATTGTCAGATAATGTTCCCTTTATTACAAAAAAATATATGAATAGGGAGGTTGGGGAAGTGAATATTTGCTTAAACGCTGTTATTTGAGATCTTCGTGATCAATCACATTGGACAAATTGGCTGATAAATCATGGATAAGAGTAAACACCTCAAACCGGACCTCGAAAGGCATGTATATGATACTGGTAGTGGTATCCGGATTCAAATTCTACTATCTGACGTTTCTTAGAGGATTTTCGAAAAAGAGATAATTGTGAAATGTCCTTTAAGAAGTATTTCGATGTATGCTGAAATTTATGATTTTGCGGTTCAAGATTAAATTTAGAATGTTCTTACTAAAATTACTATATATATACTTCTTTACTTATTTTTTCTATACAGGCTAGAACGAATTTAATGTTTAGTTCACATGAAAGGAATAAAACATCTGGGATAAGGGAATTTGATTTTAACCGTCATATGGCATTATGCTCTTCAATTTCGTTTTCAGGTCCGTTTAATGAGGAAAAACCAATTTGAAAGATACGTGAGACCGTTGAATTTGAATGAAGGCACTATTAGTTATTTGATATATATGTAACTCGACGATTACTTCTAGTTCGCATGAACAAGAATCCGTGTTAGCACAAGGACACCTTAATATGGAAACATCAAAATTCATGAATTATTTTTTATTTGCAGTTTTGGTTTGAACAGTTTTGAATACTCCAGTATTTCTCGTTCATATTCCTTCTGCATTAGACGCCTGCCTTTTCCCAGCGGTAAGCTGTCAATCTGAGGTTCACTTAGGTTTCTCTGTCTCGGGTATTTCGCATCAAGTCTCTTTACTTCCTGGTTTTGCACCACAGAATTAGTAGAAACAACTACATTCAGTGCTCAGGCATTATTCTCTTCCCTCTTATTTAGAAGCTGATTTTCTGTTAACAACTCAGTTGATTTTAGGAATTATAACATTAAGAAAGAGCGTAGCATCTGGTGTTAACAGAAACACTGATGGCGATACCTGCAGTCAAGAATTTCTGATAGATTTTTTATATATAGTAACACCTCAACAGACGCTTTGGGGGTCTACCCTTTCTGATAAATAATAAAGTCCTTTATAGCCAGCATTGCTAAATTTTCCAGATATTTCGCAACTAACAGCAGTTTCACTTAGTTTCTAACTTGAACTATATCTAAAAATGTATTACATCTGACATCGTAGCAAAGGGAAAAATAATCATAATATGGTAACTAATAATTATAGAGATCCACTAAGATGAGATCTGTCGAGATGTTATTGCACAGATAAAATTATCGGTCATTCTTATGCAAATATCGTTGGCTTCGTTCTGTAAGCAAGCTATAATTTCCATCCATAAATGGGGATGGGAGGGGAGGGAAGCATATTAATCAGTGTGAGATATTAAGAGAATCTGACCTGTTACCTTGACAGAAAGAAGGAGGAATCTCTCAATGGCGAACCTACAGGTCTCCAAATTATTTAATCTCGGTAACTTAAGTCAGACAATTATAAGATTCTTCTTTTGACAGAAAAAAATAGATTTCATTTTGTAAAATGCATTTCATTACCCATAGGGAAATGAGCTGTGAAGATGACCTGGAATCAGAGAAACGGTAGGGAAATATTTTGAAATGTAAAGGGAATTTCAAGCCTATACAAATATCTTATATTGCTGCAACATCAATTTTTTTTTTTGCAGGTTTCTGGTATTTTTTTCTTTTCTTTTTTTTCTTTTTTTGCACATTGAACCTAGATTAGCCCGAAATTCGCCACATAATTTTCATTGCTACCGTCTAACAGAAATTGAGACATAATTATACCTGGCCTTGTAGCATTATGATTTCATTGCTTATCTTTCGCATAAAGTGAAGACACATTCCATTAGTAGAATGTGGAATAGGAAAGCTCCCCATGAAGCGTGAACACTAAACCCAGGCACAATCAAAAGGTCGCTCTTTTCCTGTATTGCCCTCGTTCCCAAGCTTCTGTAGACTGAATTCCAATCACCAAAAAATAAGCCTCCACAAATTGTTTACTACAGTGAGAGGGGACAGCGCTACCCTTCGCAACGAATTAAAAAAATCTTAATTAGATTTCATTCATCAGGTTTAGGAATCACATAATGACAAGGGTGGGGTCAAATTCAATCGGCGACTAATTCCAACCAGTAAGAAATTTGCTTTTCATGTTGTAGGATGCTATTCTGGACGTTAGATATTATATATATATATATATATATATATATATATATATATATATATATATAGTGTGTGTGTATATAATATATATATATATATATCTATTATTATATATTATTATATATTATATATATATATATATATATATTGTGTGTGTGTGTGTGTGTGGTGTGTGTGTGTGTGTGTGTATATATATATATATATATATATATATATATATATATATAATAATACAATAATATAATTCAATAATGATTCATCGGCTTCTATTTATTCCGTTTTAGTCATTAGCCTCATTACAATTTAGATGCTATCACATCGCTAATTAAGAGGGTTTACATTACTTGGTAATGTTGTTTATTATTGGCCTCCTGCCAGGATGGTTAATTAATGTTAGGTGCAAAGTAAACATTATGACAAGGGGAACCTTCATTACTGCCTTACCATAAGAGGTTATTATGATGCATAGCTCCAGGAAGCCAAAGCAAACAAGAAAAGGTGACTTAGTTGTCAAAGACTGACTGATAAGTCCTGCCCGGATAATAAAGGATATTCATGATAATGGCATAGACGTCAGCTGCATATCTGAAGAACTTTGCATCAGAAGCATTTACCAAAGCTCTAATCTTACAACTTTACTTGGGTTACTAATGAGATTATGAATCTTGTGATATCAACTTTAATTATCAAGGATTTAAGAAGTTTT
>NC_087212.1:55575588-55583088 GCF_015104395.2 Macrobrachium nipponense | reverse complement strand
CTTTTTTAGATTTAGGATTAAAAAGAGCCAGGAAAAATATTTATTTATCTGACAACAAATCCGAATTTAACATGAACAGCATTTTAAATTTACGATACGGTGAAAAGTTTTTGAAGATGCCTAGGATTTCGATGCTTTTCAAGTCTTGTTTTCAGTAATTTTAATGCTCTTTCTGGCTGCTTGTACGAAATTACCTGCAGACACTGTTATAAAAAGCAATATTATGGATAAAATGTGAAAATCACTCGACGACAAATGAAACAGCATCAGTGTTGGTGAGAACTGGACAGATATCGAGTGTTCACATGGGAGACTCAAATCAACCTGTTAACTGGATGGAGTGAACCGAGGGCCATAGTTCCGTACGATGACTCAGTTAAAAGGAATGTCATTAATCTTGTTTTATCAAGTCAGGTGTTGGTAGCGTTTTAAACTATAGTCTTGGTCTGGTTAAACGTAATGGTTTTGTATTCGTTATTGGTAAATATAAACAAAACTATTATAATTTAGATTTACACACGATTGGAAAATCTTATGGTCACACTTCCATAGTTCTTAGCATGTATGTTGCTTCAGTTTGTGACTGGAATATCCCTGATGATTTTTTCAAATACCCTTCGACAGTAAATTATGTTGTGTTTTTTTCCCTCTTTTGCCATTCTCATTAGTGCCTCGGCGGTGCGGAAATCAACAACATGCGAAAACGCTTGGTTCGGATCTTCAGACTTATTTTCTTGTGGTTTTCGTTTATAAATAAAATATATATATATTATATATATATATATATATATATATATATACTATATATATATATATATATATATATATATATATATATGTGTTGTGTGTGTGTGTGTGTTGTGTGTGTTTGTTGTGTGCGTGGTGTGTGTGTATGTGCACACGCGTGTTCATAATCAGTAGGTTGTTTTAATTATACAGTTTCCTATATCTTTGTGTTTAATCTTATAGTGCTTTACCATCTGTCCTCCGTTTCTTTGAAATATCTTTGATCTTTCATATCCGCTCCGATTCATGATTGATATTAACCGTGTCGACACACATCCATTCTCTCCTGAATGCCTTTACTGTATATCATAGACGATCCATCGCGCCAAAGCGATGAAGATGTATTTGCAAAGCTGCTGGCCAAATATCTGTGACCTCTCTACCTAGACACATGGAACACAATAATCTGATTCTGACTAAAGCAGCCCGAGACAGATGCAAGTGATTTAATGTTTAGTTGGCTGGAGCGATAGATCCGAGTTTCTCCTGATTGATAACTGGATAGAGTAAGGTTATGTTTGGAATACCTTTGAAAGTTATGCAAGTTGTTTTGGTTCTATCAGCTTTATGTAAGATGTGAAACAAAAATTAAAGATGACAGCGCCATATCGCATTCCATTCGTTGATTTTTTGTCTTAATAAACGCCGAGATAGATCACAACCTACTTAAGATATTTTTCTCTCTGGCAAACACACACCCATATATATATATCTATCTATTATATATATTATATATTATATATATATTATATATATATATCTGTAATATATATTTATATAATATATAGTTATTAAAATAATATTATCTAATTATTATATATAATATATAATCATATTTATAATATATTATTTATTATATATTATATATTATATATATTTATATATATATAATATATAGATATATATATATATATGTATACATAATTATATATCATATGTATATAAATATATATATATATATATATATATACACACCCCTATTATATATATATATATATATATATATATATATATATATATATATATATATATATATATATCTATATATATGTGTATATATATATATATATATATATATATATATATATATATATATATATATATATAACACCAATTATAAAGCCGGAGTACAGTGTTGCGATAGAGCCCCATTCACACATTCTGTGATAAGATCTAACCGAAGTAGGTAAATTTGAAATGCACTCGTCACTAATGTTTCCAAATCAATGGGTATAAAAGATGGAAATTTGGTTGAGAGTCCTGTGAAAGTTGGCTTTCTATAAACTCCTTTTGAAACATCCAGAAAGTCCAGCTTTCCATTAGTCTGTTTCTGCTGCAATTGTAATATTTTCATGTTTCGAGTTTAAATACTCTAGAAACAAAGAAATGTGAGTGGCAGATCCAAAAAATTTATTTATCATGATGGATTCGGTCTTAATTCATTGACACATACATTGGTAAACAACTCCAAAAACTAATAAGTCCACGACCCCAAAAGGTGACAGTAAACAAAGACAATTTATTTTTCCCTGCGTTACATGGGTAAACGCAGTTTTTCCTTGAGAAACAAAGTCGGTCTCAGAGTTATATTCAGGTCTGAAAATATACTGCAAAAGTTTTTCAAGTTCAAAGACACGTTGCCCAAAGAACTACAGTTATCTGTAGTCTATAAGTATACATGTAGTTGCTGTTATGCAGTTTATATTGGAAAATCAAAACTCCCGTTTCGGGTCCGTGCCTTTGAACACTAGCGCGATCAATTAGAACAAACAGGCCACTTAGCAAACAAGCATTTAGTGCCATTCGTGAGCATGACCATCCTCTGAATATGGATTATTTTTCTATATTAGCCAGTCGGTCTATTGATGTGCAGCTAACCACAATTGAAACATTGTATACCTTCAGAGAAAAACCCTCACTGTAATAATGAACGGCCAGTTGACTTGCTTTAATGATTTCGATAGTAAACAATATTTGTAGATTAATAATAGCGGATTTAGAAATAGTCTCGGATGTGAAAGTGACACAAACACGTACACGCACACAAATAAACAGACACACACTCACATTATATATATATATATATATATAATATATATATATATATATATTATAATATATGTATATATATAAGTCTATCACATTACCGTGATTCATATACAATATATCGAACTACAAATGTCCTTTAATATCTAATTCGCTCTACCTCGGAATTAATATATTTTCATATATGTTTAACCGAGGGGGAATTTATTAAGCGATAATAGAATTGGCGATCGACAGGCGCGAACCATCGACCTCTCAATTCCAGGACTGGCAGTGAAGTCCCAGACACCCCCGCCACCGGGGTGGTCTGGGGCTTCACTGCCTGTCCTGGAATTGAGAGGTCGATGGTTCGCGCCTGTCGATGGCCAATTCTATTATCGCTTAGTAATTCCCCCTCGGTTAAACATATATGAAAATATATTAATTCCGAGGTAGAGCGAATTAGATATTAAAGGACATTTGTAGTTCGATATATAAATACATATATATATACATATATGTATTATTATATATATATATATATATATTATATATATTTATGTGTAATTATATATATAATATATTACTATATATATATATATAATTATTATATCTATATTATATATATATGATAAGTATATATATATTATTAGATTATAGTATATTATATAAATATATATGTGTGAGAAGTTAATGCTGTAGGATTCATAAATCATCCTCATTTTATCATCTTTGCTTTTACCTGCAGAATTTATATCCCGAATCGGTTAGGATGAGCTCAGCAGCAAAGTCCTTCTCCATTCACCTACTAACGCTGCAAAAGCTTCTGTGCAACGTCCTTTTGTAGGTTAGCAAGATCACTGTTTTCGAACACATGTGCAAAGATAGAAATAAAGAATTTTTTGAAAACAAAATATCAAAGGTAGAAGGAGAGCTGTTCGCGCCTTTTGAGTTGGGATTTCAAAGGCTCTAACAACCATAAAGTTTTGTAAGCTGCGTTTTTTCTCTCGCCTGTCAGAAGCGTAAAGCGAAGTAAAACGAGATTGAATAGAACAGAAGTGTTTTTCTGGAAGGTAAACCATTTTCATTCGATTCTTTTTCCTCGACAAATCTCCAACTGATGCCACCCCTAAGGGGAAGACCCGAGTGTGTGGGATATGCAATGAAGACTTGAGAATTCATCAGTGTCCAGGAATAGAACAAGGAAAGAATGGGCTTCATTGAAGGGTTTAAAGAAGTTTTGAGTTAATGGCGGGTGTGGTTAGAGTAGAATTAGGCATTGCACTTGTTGCAGGAAAGTAAAATCTGCTTGATATTATACGTTGAGCATAATACAAGGATATATAGAGTAGCACATGCCATGGCCTTGCTGTAAATTTTAAAATATAACATCCCAGATAAGAATGGATCGTTTGCATATGCATGAAGTGAGACCTACATGTAGAGTAAATCTTATCATTAAAAATAAAAAAAAACTCTACGTTTCCCTTTCGATAATCGGAAGTAATATTGACAATTGAAAGAATTTTAGATGTTTCTCTTTGATTAAATAGTGATATTCTGACGCTAGTTATGAGATAATTAGGGGAATCATAACAAGCTTTATTTTCTGTTTATATGAATAATTTGTATGTGGATCGTGAAAGCAACTTGACTGCGTTTAGCAATAGAGTTGCTTGGACATTCGTTGCCATAGAGACCTTTATTCGAATTCGCAGAAATTGATTAATAATCCTTTTGTCCCATTGTCTTTTGCATATGCTGAAATAACGCTTACGCTTATTTCTCAAAGTCTTAGAGTATCAACCATAAGATTACTATTTTCGAGAGATGGGATGAGATCTCCCTATTAACACCTGTTTTAATGTATTTATGTATCTAGTTATTTTTTATCGATTATTAAATATTAATGGAGTATTTCATTTCTTTCTTTTGCATTACTCGTTTTTATAAAAGATAATTGTTAAAATGGCTGTGGCTCAATCCACTTTCAACAAAATACTTATTATTGATGATAGAGTGTACGTGCAATTTGAAATGAGCAAAATAACCAGCTCGAACATAATGGAATTTGTATTCTCGAGTTAAATTGAAATGGATAAACTTCATCATATTGCACCAAATTTCACAAAAATCGATTCGTGAGATATTTTTATGTTAAAAAAGCAAGACGGACAAACAAACACGGGTGAAAACAAGTTATCAGTATTTTGATGAAGATCACAGTTTGATGCCATCCGATTCAAATTTATTCTAGTACACAAGTACCATACAATCTTTATTGAGAGTTAAGTTATTCACCTATGAAGCTGCCTTATTCTTAGTTTTTTTTTCTATTCTCATTTCATTATTCTGCTAATTGTCATAAGGAATTTACTGTTATTTCAGTTATTGGACAGTTCAGTCACTCGCACGCACGCACATACACACGCACTCTCATATATGAATCTTTGTATATATGCATGCTTCATACGATATATGTGTGTGGGTGTGTGGTATATATATTATATATATATATATATTATATATTATATATATATATATAATATATAGATATATTTATATATGTGTGTGTGTTTTGTGTGTGTGTATGTATGTATGTATGTATTTGTGTTTGAGTGCTCCAGAAAGAACATACCTACTAGGGTCTTAAAAGATTATGGAGTTGCAAAGGGTTACAGTGAACTGTCCTCATTTGCCAACTGTTTTTTGTGTGTATATTTTCTTTTATTTTATTATATATTCCAAGGCGGTAATAAGTGTGAACATTCAACCGAGATTAAAAGAGAGAATATAAAAACCTTTTGTTAGGAAATTATACGTAGTTCCTGTAATTTCATTGTGTTCGTCCATATCATCTTCATCGTCATGGATTCTTTTGTCGATTGATTAAAAAAAATGCAAGGACAAAACGGCTTTAACTCTTTACAAATCTTCAAGAACTGCTATTTATGAAGCAAAATTTACAATATGAGAAAACAGCGAACGTTATTTGAGATGCAAAGCATGAGACGAGACACAATTGGATTTCCTTGCTTTTAAAGTCTCAGTCTCTCTGAATCGAACAACCCAGCATCTCACCTGTCAGGTTTATGCATCCTAGAAAAGATTTTTTTTATTTCAGCACTTTCCTAGATAACATCTGGTTTACAAATTGGGATTAGTTTTACTTTTGTATATATATATATATATATATATATATATATATATATATATATATATATACGTTATATATATATTATATATATATATATATATATATTATGTATATATATGTATATGTATATATATATATATATATATATACTATATATATATATATATATATATACACACACAGAGGATTTCCCTAAAGTCAATGTGCAGTCTAAAATAACTGTAGTTTCGTAACTGTACATGATCAAATTAATCTTCAAAAGAGATAAGAAAGGTTGATGTTTCTAGTTTTTCTGTTTTTCTCAAGTTCTATTTATTATTTGTTTTGTCAAATATTTTTTACGACTGCTGTTGATTCATGGCATCAGTCGGAGAGAGAGTAAATTGCATTCTTTGGTTGGCTGAGCTCAAATCTGTTGTTGCTGTCCAAAGTAAGTTGACAACCCACTACAGTACAGTCAGTTGGATAAAGAAATTTAAGGAAACAATATTACTACTTTACAGCTCTGCACATCAACGGAAAGCTGGTTAACTTTTCCGTTTAAATAGATAATGGATTATTTGTAAATATTGATAAGTACTCATTTTGTAATGTACATTACCGTGTTCATTTTGAGAGATAAAGTAAATCAGTGTTACAGGGTATCTCTGAAATTTGTGCTGATATATTTTACGGTTATACCAAGTGTTTTGGATTTTTTTTTTTTTTTTTTTTTTTTTGAGAATCTAAACATGTAATTGACATTTTTATGTAACCTTTGTGTCATCGATTTGCACCCATTCATTTGATTATTTGTTTATCTATTGGGAGAGAATGGAGAATTATTGTTGATTTTTTCCTGTATCGGAAACCTTTAGTCTTGCATTAGCTGATGATCCTTGAAAGCGTTAAATTTTCTCTACGATGAAAGAAGACGAAAAACGCTATTTCCCACATCGTTAAGCCCAGCCCTTCTTTTTCCGGAGCTTTAGTATAAATATCCAAAATGGAAAACAAATTTATGCCAGAAGAGAAGAGTGAGTAGGGGAAGAGGAAAAGGTAAATGAAATTACATTTTACCAATGTTAGCTGTAATTAGATTAGAAGACTTTTTAGTTCAAAATGATTTGCCTTTTCGAAACATTTTTTTTATTATGTCTTTAAATCTTATGGCTAAAAAGAATTGATATATCATTGATTCTCTTGACAAACATAAAAAACTTGAAAGATTTCAGGATGCTTTGTATTTAAAGGTTGATGGCTGATTCAAGAGCCTGTTCCCTTACCTTATTTATAGCAAAGACTACGTTTTCTGTAGGTTTTATCATTGCCCGCGCTATTGGAGCACAAGTAATTTTGACATAGTTGTCATCGCAATGTTAAATCTAGCATCCAACGCTCCTGTTATCTATATGAAGATACTGAAAAGGCGATTCTTGAGCCCTCATTCATATACATTGAATAATTGACTTCTTGTTGACAACCAGGGTGATTACAGAAAACAGTGGAACTCTTTATTCCTTTTTAGGTCGAACTAGGTGCACAAGAGAAAA
>NC_087212.1:55508088-55568088 GCF_015104395.2 Macrobrachium nipponense | reverse complement strand
GAGCATGTCAGTCCCTGAATGAGGTTCTTCCACGCTTTGGAAGAAGCATGTGCTTAGTGCGACACCGCAAATTAGAAACTGGGAACCTTCAAAATAATGCCGGAGGTGTCAACATTGTTTTTTAAGTTTCCTTCTTTTTGGAAATGTGTGGATGGATTTCGCTTTGCTCATTCCTCTCGCATAGGCAGCGTCTTTGTAAAGACGTCAGAGTGAATACGGTAAAATTATCATTAAAAATAATTTACAGATGTTTTCGTTCCATTGTTTGGCACACAGTTTCAGCTTAAGAGATTTGCTTTTCAAGTGAATTAATCTTATAAATTTTTCGGAACGTTGTAGTATACACAGTGTCGTTCACTCTGATTTAAATCCGTACCATGATGATACTGATTTAATGTATGTATATCTTTCTTTTTGTTGTTGTTGTTGTTGTCGTTGTTTTGTCATCGTTAGTTACACTTGTGTAAGTTTCACTCCCGTTTTAACTGGAATGCAAAGAAAGCCCACCAGTTTCAGAAATGCCTAAATCCTTTTTGCACCGTTTAGGTTTCGGTTTCTCCTAGTCTAATAATGACCACAAAAGTGCAGTAAATTTTTATAATTTAGAATTACGTTTCCAGCTCCTTACTCACTATATACGAGAAATTAAACGCAAAATGAAATCTTCATTTTTCATAAGCATTATGAAAACAGCGTCGGAAAAAAATTCATATTAATCTCTCTCAGAGGTCTTAAGTTTTTATGAAATAGGGAATCCTATTTCAGAGCAGCAACAATAATGTTTACTCTTATTTTTATTTACGTATATTTCCATTTTATCCATAATAGAACATTAAATGCATAATGAACACATTTAACATTCATTCCTTCGTCGCTGTGGTTAGCACTTTGTGATACTTTTACGAAATATAATACGAGCACCTGATCGTTTTTGCAAGCCCCTTCCGGTTCTGTCAGAAAATAGAACAAGCTGAATCCAAGCCATATCCTATGAGATTCTATCAGCAAATAGAATAAAAAAAAACAATTTTGTTGGGAAGTTCCCCGCTAGTCGGTCAGTAAATAGCAGGCACCAATTTTTTTGTGGAAGCTTCTTGCAATAGTTCCAGGACTTACAAAACACTAAAATGAAATATTGATGCTGTATGCAATCGTTCCCTGCATTTTTTTTAAACACGTAAACACAGCAACAATTAAAGGTAAACAAGTAACTAAACAAATCGGGAGCTCAGTAGATAATGTAGGTGTACGGATACATAAGATCAATGTAATTATTGATATTATTGTGTCCACCCTCTTTCCCATTAACTTTTAATGCTCCACTAATTACAACGAAGCACCTGGAAATCCTCCTGTACGCATAAATCAAAACATATCATGCAAAATAAATGAGTTTGTGTGCTTTGATTACCCCGTAGGTCATCCTGTTTGCGTTTAAGGTAATCATGATTTCCTTTGGCAACGGCGCCTTTCATCTATCTACAATTATCTTTAAAGGCGAGTACACATTCCTTCCATTCTTCGTGAACAAATTAAAGAGTCCACTGCTGAAAATTGTTGTAGTTTTTTTTTTCAGAAGTACGAGAATATGCCATTTTAATTCAGAAGTAACTATAATGCATATTCCGTATTCATAATATAACGATATTTTTATCAGTGGTCTATTACTCTCAAAGAAAGTCGTGAAAAGTCTGGATTTACGTAGAAAAAATAGCATAAAAATCTTATTGTGAAGGGACTACGTGAATATTGTGGAAATACTGTTGCCTTGTTGTAAGAACTTTGAGGCAGAGTAAATAATTCTATGCCAAAGACGAGAAAGAAGTTGCAGTTTGATACAAGATTCCCTTTATACGAAAATGATTATGTAGGCATTGTAGTGGCTACGGTTTCATAGACTTGTTTTTTATCATGGTAGCGATTTGGCTTGCATTCTATCTTCACGAAGATATAGTGCCTATATTCAGATATTTATGTTTTTTGTAAGCATCCCTCCTTTGTGCCATATATCTAGAGTATCTCATTTGTATATGTGACTCCTTTACCTTATTTTTCGCTCTTCAAAATTGCTGGGACATTTCAAGAACTTTTGATAATTTCGTAGCGAAGGTAAGAAAATTGGGAACGTATGAATGACTAGAGACACATGAAGCTATAGCGAATAGTTTATTTATTTATTTATTTAATTATTTAGTTTACTACAAGGAAAGATAGGCTCTTTGATTTAATAAAACATCATTGTGATCGAATGTATCTTCAATTTCGATTCACACCTTATTGCTAGAACTGCTGGGATGCAATACTGAAATGACGCAATTTAGTTTTGTGGGGTTTTATGGATTTCACGACGATCGCAATTTATTCAAACAAATTTAATTGTCCGGATTCTTATTGAGATAGATAGCTACTGGAAACTTTGAACGATACATTTTAGGTTCTAAGTTATCGTGTTGAAATGGCAGCTTACAAATTTTGCCTTTCCAGCATGGCTATAATAGTCAGTAAATTTGAACATTTTGGGTGTATATTGTGCTTTTTCCCACTTAAATGACACTATGTAGATCTTGATAATAATTATGGCTAGCAGCTGTATTATGTCCAAAGTCAGGTGTGTTTGGCATCTTTTGTCTTTATATCGTGGTACAGAATTTCACCTTAAAAGACACAGAAATAAATAGATTTTTGCTGTGTTGATCCTGATTTTCTCTGTGAAGCAACTTTTGCTATATTTGTGCCTTCTAAGTAAATATTAATAAACTTTTCTAGCTATATAGTAGTATCTACTTACTTGGAGCTATTGCATTTTCATTCATCGACCTTTTTGCAATAAATTATGCCTCAACCAGGGAATTTTTATTGAAATTCCATCGATGGTCCTGTGATAAGCGCTTGAACCAGATTTCGTCTATAATACGTTTTCCAATTAATTGTTGATTATGAGTTTGGGCTGTAGGGGTGTAAAATTATTTCTTATAAATTTGATTCTCTTCCAGTAACCTTTTAATTGACTGCGCGATAAACTCCTAGCCATCATTCATCAATGGCAAACTAAAGTTCCTTCATCTAACGTTACCTGTAAAGCATTGTTCACTGAGCTTCTGATGTATGATTTTCTTTATTAAACTATAATACCTTTTTAACTAAGCGTTCAATAAGAAAAGAAATTATTGTGAATGTATATATATTGGTTCAACATAGTCTCCTAGTTCGTATAGCGTAAAGATTATATTCGATTTTTTTAATAAATGGGGGAAACTTCGATCGTTTGTTTTCATAGCCTCAAGGAATAAAGAATGAAGTGATGAGTTTAAAACTGCATTATTATTATTATTGTAATTCCTTACAGATTCATATCGGGAACTCAATAACACCCTTAATTTGGGCAGTAAGCTTTCACAGAATAGAAATCGAAAAGAGCAGACAACAAAAGTCAAATACAGCCAAATGCGGTGAAAAATATAATAAATAGAAACATATACATGTTACGAGAAATACTGGTAGCTAGAGTTTTTTCCTTCCCTGACGTCAATTTCCTGTTGGGGTTTCTGGGATTCCTTTCGATCTCTCCCAATTTATTGCAGCTTTATTTACACTGAAGGGACTTTGAATACAAATACTTTATTGAACAAACAGTGATATTACAATTTCAGGTGACTATTTCCTTTCTGTAAGATTCCGCCGTTGAGGGGAGCGACAGGAAAATTAAATTAGAAATTCGGTGTCGTCTCTTTACTCGGGGGAGTCGCATTTGCTTTATAATGAACTATTCATAAAATGGAGAAAAATAAACGGATCTCTGCTATTAAAGGACAGTATATTTCGGTTTCTAATCACTGCTTTGGCTGCTGGTCGAGAATATGAAGTATTATATAAGTATATATACAAACATTAAATACGCGTGTTTGAAATTGTTCCGAAAACAGTTTACTAATCGTGCGTAACATTTATTTTAGGTCAGTGCAAGTACAGAAAAATTCTTTAGATACATTATCAGTTCCGATTTGTTCGCGTCTTGCTATCATCGTCAACGGTTGTCGAGTTTGCGGTTTGTGAAATGTATTCTTTAGATATCCCCAAAGAAATTCTAATTATCTATATTTAAACTTTTATACATCGTAAAGGGACTTGTGTTGTTTTAACTGAGGCTCACATTCGCACACCAAATGTAATTCTTTTCTGCTCACTGTTATTTTTGAAATACCTACTTACGCTCTTTCCTAGCTCGTCTTGAAACTGTTCTGTGTCGTACAGTAATTTTTATATATCTGTACCATTACAATTATTAGTTCTCAGACTTTCGTTTCAAGTTTTCTTACTTGTTTTCTCCGAAATGAAAATAACTCTTATCCCTTTCGTAATTTCTGTGTTTCTCATCTACTTGAAATATCGACGCTTTCTATTAAAACTTTTTTATTATATTATTTTTTTTTATCAAAGCTCCTATATGTTGCATTGTCTTCTGTTGACTTGAAATGAGAATATTCCAGTTTATGAGCTACTCCAAGGAACGGCTAGTAAACTTTATCTGAAGCTCCTGCTTACATATTTGCCTCTTCATGTCTCCTTAGGACACCCGCATAACAAACAACTGCAGTTACCAAGATGGACTGCAATTGATATGGAATTGTGTAACAAATGTTGACTGTGTTGGTGCTTACTTCTATTTTACTGGCAGTTTTAAACATCGTTATTGTTGGTATTATTATTAATTTTAGCTATTTTACCTTTACCACCACCCCCACCCTCAAAAAAAAAAAGGAGAGAAGAAAAAAAGATAGGCCATCTTAAAACAAAGGTATATAGGTTATCTTGAAGTAGCTGTTACAAAATATGTGTTTTCTTTCAGATCAATTTCAGAGAACGGTACAATGTCGATTTCGGGTAGGCAGTGATCCTTGACTTTTACTTTAAAATCTATCATTCTTTCCCTTTCAGTTTCGTCGGTATTTTGTTGAACTAGATTTTATTTTGCAACTGGAAGTTTATCGTACGTATTCCTGAATAGGTTTCACGTTGACAGTTTCATAGCATGAGAATCTCGTTCATACAACATGGGGGATACCTTGTTAGGTGGGTTGCAAACGATTTTGCATTTAATGGCCAAAGTTATCAGCTTTAATGCGGAGTTCTTTTATGAGTGAAATAATCGATAGAGGATTGGCGATAACGATGAAATTACATTTTTCAGATATAAGGGATACACATTCATCATAAATGCGTCATCTTTTTGAAAAAAAGTAAAGCGAAATCTGAAATACGATTTGTACGTTAACATACCTTTTTGGCATTATAGTTCTGTCATAAACGAAATAACATGTTACAGGTTGTGACTACCGATTTTAAGGCTGATTTATTGTGCAACATTGCTGTTCTGTGTAACTCTGTTGTGGTACCTACGTATGAACGTGGACTATTGATCCTCTTAATCAACGACGAAACATGCATGAATGGCATTTAGGTACAGCGTGGGTCACTGGGTAGCTCTGGTTTCAGGTGATGCGGATTTAAAGCCTAGGATGAGGAAAGTCTCATGACAACTGGTATCTCCAGATATATAAATTTTAATGTTTCACAGTTGATGAAATGGTAAGATATTTGTACAAATTAACGAAGCAATAACAACGCTTGAGTGGAAAAAAGTTATCTTGAGGATGTGGTTACTATTGAAGATACATGAAGGCGTTAGGAGTCTAGGTAAACAGGAAGTGTTACAAGTAAAATGACAGTTGAAAGCAAAAAAAAAAAATCGGCAATATTTTGAAGAGTGGCTTAATATTTTAAATTATGTTCTTCGGTCTGTCGCTTTCGAACTAAAGTTTAGAGATAAAAGGTGATATAAATTGAACATGAGGTTATTCTGATGGGAATATCAACCAGCGCTTTTATAGATGAAATGATCAGCACAAAAGATATTGCAGCTGTATGCTGTCTTAAAGAAAAAACAAACGCCTAATGAGCAGGTCTGAGTCAACTGTGACCTGATCTGGGTTAGCTCACTCATTTTTTCTTTAACCACCTCAGTGTGCCGAGTAGTTGAGATTTTCCCTTATGTGTATCATGTATTCGTGCTCTCTTTTGCTTTTGCTGTGGTATCTTGCCCGCTTAGTGCCTTTTCCTCCTCCAGTAGACTTGTGCTTTATTGTTGTGCAAATGATTTTGGCTTATTTGTGCAGAAAGGAAGCATTTCCGTGTGTTTTTTCCTTTGTGTGACCTGACCACGTAGGTAACCTCCTTTGTGGGGCCTAGAATGTGATACCCACATGCATTGTTCATTGCTCCTTTGAGTGTGTTTCTGTGGCTACCGGTGGGGATATGAAACCCACATTCCCTTGTTGTGTGGCCAATGGCAAGCCCCGCAAAAATTATGCCCCCCTGTAGCAATAGATCGCACTCTGTGTGCATATCGTGTGGGCGACAAGAGTGTATGAGAGAAGGCATGTGTTAGGAGTGCGTGTTTGACTCTCCCCTCAACACGCACACACCAAATCTTAGTCCTTCTCCCTGCTCCTCTCGGCCCGAGTTCCAACAGGCAGAGAGAGGGGAGTTTTATTCCCTGCCCCTCGGCCGGCGCCTCAACTTCCAGTCGCTGAAAGGGCAACGGGGCCATCAGAGCGGGATTGGCAACACATACAACGGAAATTCACCTTGCCGGGCCACCAGCAGGCCCACCCAGACAATAAATTGGCTTGACCACAAGGGTCTTACATTCATTTCACCTCCGGGTTTAGATCACCCTTAGGCTTGCACACTTGTTCCGTGTTTCAAGATGGCAAAAGGCACAACCAAAATAGGTGCTGCCTCCTTGCAGTGAATGTTAGCCAAACCCTGTCAGTAACCCTTGTGGTCATCACCTCCACACAGGGGGGCCTTGGGATCCGACAAGTGGGTATGACACAACCATGTGGCCACTCTCTTTTGTGTGACTTGACACGTGATATGCACATCCATTGTTTATTGCTACGATGCAGGATACAAGACCCGAATTTCGAGTGGCTGTTTACTGACTTAAGAAAAAAACAAATGCCTATCAAATAGACCTATGAGTCACCTGCGGCCTGAGCTGGGTTAGTTTGTCCATTTTCAGAATCATCTCAATGTGTTACGTGATTGATCAGGTAATATTGGTGAGAAAAACTATAACAACTGTTTGATGTGTTGGTGGTGGGGAATAATCTGGCGTATCAGAAATAAGTATGACTTGTCAGTTAGAATTATGAGCGGTGCCAAATACAATATAATCCATTATATTTTGAAAAAAGAAAATGAGAAATGTATATAAGTTAAATTTAACTCTGAAACATTAGGAGAAAATGGCTTGATCTATGTAGTCTCAAAAACGTACACAAGGATATGGAAAGTAATTAAATGATGCAGATGAGTATTCTATCGTATTGAGCTCGACAAAACTGCGGAATTATTTTTTTGCTGCTAAGCTTCATTTTCAGGTACGATATGGAAAAAATAGAAATTGTGAGTTGGAGGTTGCTCTAGATCTTTTATTTATCGTTATTTGGAAGAGAATTGAATTGTGTTATGTATATATATATATATATATATATATATATATATATATATACATATATATAATGTATATATATATGTATATATATATATATGTATATTTGATATATATATAATATATATATATGTATGTATATATATATATATATATATATATATATATATATATATATATATATATATATATATATGTGTGTGTGTGTGTGTGTGTGTGTGTGTGTGTGTGTATGTATGTGTGTATATGTATATATGATGTTCGCGAAAACATTTTTTATTGTGATGAAAATTATGATTAACTACAATATTCATTATTATGAGCCATGAAGATTTAACCTGTTTGTAAATCACCTTAAAATTATATACACACACACGCACACACACACACACCAACACACACACAACACCATATATATATATATCTATTATATATATTATATAAATATTATATATCGTATAGTATATACTATAGTATCATAAAGTTTGTAGGCCATTTACTATCCCTCTATTCTTTGGTAAAATAATTAGTATTTAAATATTCATACTAAGCGTGATAAATAGTACACTTTTTTATTCACATGAATTTAAGAACAAATATAAAGGATTCATTAATGTACCGGTAATTCTAAAGAAAACAATCTGATATCCCTTGATAGAAACACTCAGTAGAATAGAAACGATTATGGCTGGATAAAAGAAAGCAAGAAAAATAATAATCCTTGACAGTCGACCTGTGAATTACACATGCCTTTTTTTTCTGCTAGCGTTTCCCTGCCTTCCGCCATGTCAGAGACTGATTAACGACTTTACAACGGCATTAATTCCCCGGCGGAACCTGAAAAGAGAAAGATAGAAACGGCAAGACGTCATAAAGCAAATTACCCAAGACGTACTTGACGTTGATTGGCGTTCGTTGATGTCCCGTGACGCGGTGGGGGAGGGCGGTGGGTGACCCCGTATGTGTTGGGGATCAGGATGGAGGGAAAGACGTAGTAAGGAAGATAAATGGCACCAAGCAGAGGGAAGGTGAAAGTTGAATAATGATACTGACTTTTATATGAGAAATTTCCTTTAGTAATTGTGGAATGCTTTCTTCTTTCCTATGCTTTGGCTTTTCATCGTAACGAATTTCTGTGCCTTATGATAGGCAAAGGAGAGGTATTATGGAACAATAACTTATTATCAAAGTGCAAAGTGAATCAACTGTTTAGAACGAAAGTCTAGCATACGGACATTGCATCATTAATAAGAACTTATTTGGGAGCTAATTCCTTGCCCATTTTTTTCCTTTTTTTTTACATATCGAACGAGGACTTTTCTGATAAATGCCTGTGAAGTGTAAGGTAAGTAATGCAATTCTGTATGTTTGATTGTCTCTCTGTACATGGGTTTTAGAAAACTACGATATTCTGTATAATACTTCTCTCCTTTTCTCTAGCTGTGGAACTAGCCTTCTAAATTCTTATTTACGGTGGAGAAGAATCCTAGCTAAAAGGAACAATCTACAAAATGCTCTTGTTCAGATGTAACAGTGAGAAGAATCCTGGCTAAAAGGAACAATCCACAAAATGGTCTTGTTCAAGAGTGACAGTGTGCCAAGCTGTGCCAAAGTGATGTGATCTATCTGTTGGCTTATTTAGCCTCTTGTATAATAAACTACATGATGATTCGATGAGCATCACTTGTTGATTAGATGAAAGTAATCTGGCCTTTTGCCAATAATGTTTCCCGTTGTTCATTTGAAACCCTGGTGTTAGTTAAGATTATCAGACTGGTGACTGGAAGTGAAAGAGGATAGGCATACTTGTCATTCCTTTGAAACTATCCTTACTCGCCAAGGAAAGGTGAATTTACACTATGCTTCACCGCACGCTGCATACGTAAGATTCATCACCAACTCCTGCCAAATTCGTGTTAGCCCAACCCACTGGACTGCTCATCAAGACTCACGCCACACCACTAACTCACCCTATTGAGCAGTCCAGTTGGCGGGGGTAACAAGAATTTGGGAGGAGTTGGTGATGAGTCTTACACATGCAGCGTGCGGTGAAGCCTAATGTAAACTCACATTAAGAAAAGACAAGAGGGCATCAAAAGTGGTGTTTGGTTTGCGGCACATTCTAACTCAAAAAAACAAAACAACTTTTTCCCTCGGTTTTTTTTTCTTTTTTATATATATTAAAACTGATGAACACAAAGATGACTGACCAAGCGGCAGTTTAAAAAAAAAAGGCATGCAAAGTTAAAAACGGGACCTTTTTTAAGATGAATAGAATTTTCATATTAAGCAGTAATTTAAAAATTCCTTCTTAACTGGTTTAATACATTGACTATACCAATCTAGTGCAACATTTTCTTCCCGCAATGAGCTCTGCATCTTTAAAATTATTTGGTCTTTGATTGGAATGGAAAATAAATCTCTAATATTTTGATCAAAGACTTGCTTTGAAATATAACAAGCTCCGTCTCTCTGCGTTTTATTTATGCTTCATTCCAACTCCGGTGGTTAATCACGTTTCTGGAACTGAGGTCTTGGAATGGGAATAAAATGGTTTTCACATAATCATATTTTAATTTGTGTTTTTATATTTATTTATTTACTTTGTTTTACGGTGATACTTGTAATTTTTAGTGTAAATTAGAAGTGTTTCATATTCTGTTGGTAATGGTTAGCAACATAAATTAATCGGAGTTTTACGAAGTAACTGTTCTATTTACCATGTTGTAAAGTGTTTTTTAGATGTAGAATTTTAATTTACCGGCTTGATCACTGTCAAAAGGTTGAAGAGAGTTTTACGCATTAAAGAAGTCATTTCTTGTGCGCGATTAAAACTCTTCATCACGGCTCATAATCACTCCTTTCATTTTCCTCACTTTGCTATCAGTTTTTCTTCAGTTGTCTTTCGTCAGTTATTGTTACCTCCTTAATCGAACTTAGTTGGAAAGGATGTCGCAGCCCGTGTTAGATTATGTCACTAATCTCAAAGAAAATGGAAATATTATACTCATTGTTTCAACAGTGATAGTAAGCTGACTGAAGTAATTTTTCTTTTTATTATTTGACCAACGGGACATACACTATAAATTAGTGATTACATCACCAAGTTTTACCATAGGGAGAATGGAATGTCCACGAACTCCCATCCGAGCTGAAATATGGAGTGATTCCGACAATGCCATCCCATTCCCCCTATACAGCGCGGCGAGGACCCGGTGTAATCCTTTATTGAAGCCTCTAGTAGATCAGTGGATTCCAATATATCAAGGAAGCCGGGTATTGCAGTGGCTGTTGGGGAACATAATGGATTCACAAAATGAGAGTACTCTTGGCAGAATGGGTCGGATGGGATGGTGAATAGAACCTTTCGCCGGAGGATGGGTATCACTCAAAAGGGGAAAAAAGAAATGACATTGTGGTTTATTATAACGTCTAGATTCTTGTTTATTCTGGTGGATGTTGTAAAATTTATCGTTGAGTTCTGAAGTCGTTGTAACGTATTCAAGGAATTTTTTATTTCGTTTTCCTTTTGAATAATGGTAAAGAGGACGTTGATGTTGAGAAAAGTCAAAGAATGAGGATTATATTGAATACATCTTGCAAGAGATGTTATGTCATCTCAGATGTCTTTTTTTTTTACAATCACGAGTAATAAAAGGTTATATACGGTAACCTATGTCGAGAGGTGATTTTACTTTATGTCAGCCATTCCTTTTTGTGTAATTGCTGGGTAAGTTCAGTGCATCGTATTATGAATTTTAATAATTCAAAACGTGATCGTATTTTTTCATGTGTGTGCACGTTTTTGCAATAGATTTTACATATTTTGATTGAGATTTTGTATTACTGTAAAAACATAAATTCTTGGTTGTGTTAAAAGAAGAAAACTTATCTAAATAATGTTTTATAGATCTCAGCTCGACGTTACTGTTGCTATATGGTACCTGTATTAAAAAAAACACTGTAAAGTTTAAAGTACTCTCTTTCCAGCAGCTAAGAATCTGTAACGATAATATTCAGAAAAAAACTGGAAAGAACGTTTTAGATTATTGCAAAATGTTTTTAATCAACAGTTCCCCTAATGCCGACCAGACATACAGGCGAAACAGATCTTGGTCATAGGGAGGATGAAGAAAATGAAATCAGGGGCGACCATTACTATGGTCTCGTTTATGTCCCCATGGGAGATGAGAAAAGACCGAGAAAGTCATCCGAGAGACAGTAACCTCACCGTTAAAGGGGTTTAACGTCTGCTCCAGGGCATCACCTGACTCCCGTCGTTACTTCTGATCGAGGCATTAACGCCCTTTTAACAAAAAGCCCATTGGCCTCGTCCTGCAGGATACGGCCCATCTTCTGCCGGGGAGATTTTCACAATAATAGTGATAAGTGTATCCTTGGTCGTAAAGGTACGCTTCCACGGTAAAATAATTTTTTTTTTTTTTTCATTTTATCCTATATATGCGTTTAATCCCCTACGGAAAAAAGGACACGTAAGTATTTTGTATAAAAACTGACGGCGTCAGAAGTTAATCCCCTGATGCTTAGTAATTTTTTTTATACGGGGATAAGGCTGTTACCAAAGTTGAAACTAACCGCATATGTGTGTGTGTGTGTGTGGTTTTCGCTCGTACTATATCGCGTGCATCTCATATGATTTATATACTCGTATATATTTGATAGTTAGAGCATGTGGAGTTGGAATGAGAGACAGAAACTGTAAGATAATAGAGTTCCGATTTTCTACCTATTTCGTTAAGCGTTTCATTTACGATGAATTTATGCTCATTTATTGTGTCGTGTCCGTTCATGATTTTATTCTTTCATCCTTTTCTATTTATCTTAATCTGAGTTCTCTTTCTTTACACCTTTTCCTCTTCCTCGCCGTATCTCCTATTCTACCTTTTCGTACTTCCCTTTTCCACCTTATCATACTACTTCTCACACTTTTCTCCTCCTTGCGTAGGGCCCTCTCTTCAATCTTTCCTTTCTTATTTCTCTGTTTGCTTGGGTTGGCACAGCACAGTCAATAAAAGTTGCTGAATTAAAGTCGAGAAGTACAAAGGAAGGCATGAAGGTTTCAGATCCCCCACCCACTAAAGCTTTTGCGCACGCGCGTCTGTGTGTGTGTCTGTGTGTGTGTCTGTGTTTGTGTTTGGGTATATTCTTATCCCTTATGCGTACCTACTGCTGTGCCAAATGTCTCACTAATTTTAGCCTTAGCATTGAAGTGAACTGGGTTATCCTGAATAAATTAAATATATGCCGCAGATGCTTTTCAGATAACTCTTATTAAATTGTTTTCTTTGACTTGCTGTTCCGGCCTACATCGACCTTTCTATTGTTTGTTTGCTTTTTTTTTATGTTTGGTGTAGGGTGGGCGAGGATATTTTTTAGGTAATTTTACCTTTTTTCTTTTAAATTAGTGATTTTTTTCTCATTATATGTTTCTTTGCCTGCGTTTAGGGAGTATATATTCTCTTCAGCTATTCTTTTGCATTCTTTCGAACTCTCTTTCTCCAACGACCACCCACCCCCACCCCTTCCTCTCAACCGTTTTTCATATCCCCTGAAAGAAGACGAACCAGAAGGGACAAATTTTCATTTTTATTCCGTAAAAGAGTTTCCTGGGCGTCGAGGTATGAACAACTTCTTAGAAGTTAACTTTATATTTGAAATGGGGCTTTTGTCACTCCCTTACCCTCTCTCCTCTCTCTCTCTCTCTCTCTCTCTCTCTCTCTCTCTCTCCACGCCGCGCTTTCTTCTTCTTTTGCATGTTCCTTGTGATGGTGACTACTCTACGGAGCTGTGAAATTTCACTTTTATTGTGTGTGTGTGTGTGTGCACGCGCGCCTAAGTAACGCACACGTCAAGACGATGCTTTCGTAATTAATGCTATTCGTTTAAAGTATGAAATTTTACAGAAGTTTTGTAACAATACCATTTGTAATGATGGTGTTTTAAGGATGTTTTTCTATGTGTGTGTGTGTGTGTGTGTGTTAAAGAGAGGTATTTGCAGATTGTAATCGTTTTCAAATATGATCTTATGTAAATTCAAGTCATATTTTCTAGTATATTTGTTTGCTTTCGACCTTGATGGCCTTCGATGTTGTTGAACCACTCCAAGTAGCAGATAAATGCAGTATCATATCCACAGGAAAGGGGGAATCGCACATACGCTTTTTTCTACTCACTTTTCATCTTTTTTGTCTTTTCCCCCGTTCTGTCCACCACTCTCTTTAGACGACTCGCAACGCAGTAAAAGCTGGTGACTGAAAGGCGAGGAGGAGGAAGACAATGATTCTTCCAAAGTTCAGTTTTATCTTTTGTCCTCTTTGTTTATTTATCTATTCTTTTGCGTAATCATCAGTAGGATTTTGTTTATTTGCAGGATTTCGTTTTATTGCCGGCTACTTACGTATATTATTTATAACTTGAATACCATATCGATATATCTTTCCTAAGTATACGGGCTGATAATGTTACAAGAGGTAAATAAATCGATGTTGATGTAAAATACAACTGCCGTTTATGTAGACGTAATGGCTACTTTTCCCACTCGTGATTGTTATTTGTTCACTCAACCTGTATACTCATTCAGATTTAACATGTTGTTGCTTATATTTCTCCTTTGTTCATTTTTTTTGGCATATTTTACGGTAATACTACAAAAAATTATTACGTAGGGCACACATTTCATTAATAGTACTCATAGTATAACGAAATGTTTCGGAAATTTCTGTAAGACATAATTATAAATAGTCTTGCTAATGTATAATACATCTATTCCATTAATGAAATGGATTTAGATATATTTCACAAAAAACAGAAGCACTTTCCAAAGAAAAAGAAGGAAGACTAATTAATTAATTAATTACAGGGTCACTGACACCGAAAGTGTTACAAGAGATGAACCAAACAAATATCTTACAAAATGAGCAGTGGATTTTTTTTTTTTTTCAAAAATGCTCTAGACATGTGTTTTAACAAATTAACTAAATAATGAGAGGAGGCAACGGTAACAAGCCGCTCATTATTGCTCCCATATCTATACTAGAGTTCTTTGGATAGTGGGTAGTGTGACCTCGAATAGCCCTCTGTTGATGAAAGTTTGACACATTTTTTTCCAGTTTTTATGGTCAACGGCCTTTATTGCATAACGCTTGGCTTTCAGAATGACGGTATTTATTTTCTTTTTCTTTTACAGATATTTAATTTCGACTTTTATTAACAGATTCTCTACCTACAGGAGCGTTATCTTTTACTTAGATCAAATAAAAAACTGAAGAGAGCATATATGTAGCCCAGACTATTTCAGTATCCTCTGGAATCTTGGTTCTCTCCCTCTCTCTCTCTCTCTCTCTCTCTCTCTCTCTCTCTCTCTCTCTCTCTCTCTCTCTCTCTCTCTCAGAAATGTTCTTTATAACAAATTAGGAAAGAAACATTCCGCAATAAAACAGGATGATTATTAAATTCAAATCTGCATGTAGGATGTAATATCAATTCAGGTTTGTGGACACAAGTCAGTGTGCATACCGCATTCAGTGTATATTAGTTACAGTTGAACAGTAATGTTCACCTTACAGCTTTTCCACTGATGCCGTTAGTCCCAGATTTTGTTAACCGGCCAGTTTTCAGTATATATATATATATATATATATATATATATATATATATATATATATATATATATATATATATATATATATATATACGTGTGTGTGCGTGTATGTATGTATGTATGTATGTATAAGAAAAGAGGGTCAGGGGAAAAACGGGCCGAACAGTTTTAAAGAATGTACTGTTTCGAGCAATATGTGAAGTTGCCCCCTCGTGCAATGGTTTTAAAAATGTCACCAGCACACACCGTCAACCTCATAGCCATTGACCACAAATAATTTTTAATCTCTTTTCCCCTTGGTCGTTTATGTCGACGGGCTTGCCTCTGCAGATTTATGTAACTCCATTTACAGTTTTGTTAGTTTTTCTTTCCGGTTTTTCTCTCATTTATTGAAGGCCATCTTTTACCTCGTATTCTTTTTTACCTCAGTGTTACGTCCAATTACTGTTCTCGAAGTAACATCTGTTGTCAGTTTTTTTGCTTATTTTTATAGTTTAGATCATTTTATGTAATTTACTTTTTCAATAAAGTCAAGCGCTATAGGTATAAAATGAAATGATACTGGTTTTTTTGACTTAGACAAATATTTTTATTTTTATTATGTTCAGTAAGCACTGTAATCGTTTATGTAACCTGAAACAAAGAATTAGTGTTGACGATGCCATTAATAAGTTCATACCTATCACGCCTGGTGTTCCTGAAGATAATGTTTGGGGACCTTTTTGATGTTAGTTTTTACTAGTTATACGGTTGAGGGTCTTGGAACAAGATAATATATAAATCACGGTGATGTGATAAAAAAAAATTCATAAAAAAGAGCTACGTGTTCCAAACGTACCAATTAATACCGACGTCAAGTACAATTTCCCTGCTATTGATCGGTAAACAGCTTCGTCAGATTCGGCATTAACTTATATACCGCTCTTGATGTCTGAGTGCTTTGACCGTCGACTGGAGTCGTTGGAGGGTACTGTGTCGAGTGTTCGATACACTTTGGTTCCAATCCATTTATCACTTATAATTCCCTTCGGCGATATTCCCGAAGTAGCGTGAACTGGATGTTAAATGACATTTGAAGCTTAATAACTATATATATATATATATATATATATATATATATATATATATATATATATGTATGTATATATATATAAATATGTATATATATATATATATATATATATATATATATATATATAGTATATATATATAACCATGAATGTTGTTAAATATCGTATTCACTAAACTTCGAGGATTCTGAACACTCAAGGAAGTTATAATTGCTAAGATATTCGTTACCAGTGGAATTCGAACTGCGTCCTAATTGAAAAACAACATTGTACAGTGAGTGGCTCTTCGACCACTTTGCCATCAAGAGAGGCGCGAGTTGATATGAAATCAGCTGTAACAATATACTTGTTGAATTCAGTTTGTTGTACTCCGAATCGATATCAACCCAACTTCACCATGAGGTGGAGGTACTTTGAATTTTGACACAAACTTTCATTGTTTCCCAACCAGGCGGCAGTTCGAATCCTACTGGTGACGAGGCACTTCTCATTTAAAATTGCCTTACGGCGAGTTATTCCTGAGGCATAGTGAACTGGCTTGGAATATATAACATTTACATAAAGGAATACAATAATGTGTGGACGATAAAGAGGGAGACATCTACCATTGCTGATCGGATTAAAGGCTTATTTTGAAGATTATACTCTTGCTTAACCGTGCACGTTTTCTATACATACAAAACTGCCTTCGCCTTCAGTGTATGGTTTCTGGTAAGTCTTCGAAATGTGAGAGTGAGCCTAAACTCCCTGAGGACAGATATTGAAACTTGCGAGGGATAAGGGTGTCAAGAAGTTGCATGACGATCAAGTCAGAACCACAAGTGAGGAGTTAGCAGCAGTGATTCCAGTGCGGAAAACTGAGTTCCGAAGGATGAACCACTTTGATGATTCGCAAAGATCCCAAAATTGCTTAACTTCGAATACATCTATCATAAGCCACGCTAGTCAATACTCCTTACATAGAACCTGACTCGACCGGTTATGAGCAGACAACGCAGAACATAGTGCACGAGGAAGCACTTAATATGTATCAGCCGAAAGAGCTAATTACCTGAATTGACATAGCTAAAGGTTAAGGTGAAGAAAAGAAGGTTAGAGAGAGAGAGAGAGAGAGAGAGAGAGAGAGTCATTGGTTAAGCAAGGGAGTCAGAAAATAAAATATTAGAATAACTTACACTTTAACATAAATGGTGTAAATTCTGTTTTGGGAAACGTTATCAGAGTTTTTATCAGTGTTGAAGTTGCACATTGATGTTAAAAGTGTTTTCATTAACGATCTCTCATTTTGTTACAACCTAGTGTAACGATGATAATTGTTGCTTAGAATAGTTATATTACAGACTGATTAGTCTTGGTAGACTCGTAAGATAAGTATTTGTGTAACGTGCTTTGCCTTTAAGAAGCTGATTGTCTATGTTGTCTTAACGCTATTGAAATGCGTCTTTTTGCATAATACAACCCCGATGTCTGTATTTCAAATACTGCATTTGGTTGTATCACTCAAGTTTAAGCGATTTTATTTTTACAATTGCTGTTGTAACTCTTTGTCAGGATATGTATTTGTGTAATATCACATTTTAAAGTACGTACCAAGGTTAGGGATTATCTACATTTGTGAGTTAATATGTAATATCCCATTTGAAAGTGATAAAGTTGAACATTATCTTTTTATTGTGTATTAGAAAGTGTAATATCACATTGGAAAGTGCTAAGTTGAAGGATTATCTTTGTATATGTACTGCGTCGATATAATGGATGTGTCTGAGGCAAAATTGTTCTTGAACTAACATTTTGAGTTGTGAACATGCAAGAAAATATGATTAGGAATTAAAGTCTGTTTAAGAAAACTTTTTTTTTTAATCGAAACTGACTCGTAGCTTGTGGTTGCATTTCCCTCTATGAATTAATGCAGCTTCCTATGCTTATACATCTCTCTGATCCGTGGAAGTCTTATTTATATGAGGAGTTCTTGCATCTGTAGCTCTGTAGCATAAGATCACTGTAGCTGTGCGTGAACACATTACGCTAGTGAAGTGTTTGTTAGTTATTGTCTTGCTTTGGTGAACTTGTAAATAGTTTAACAAAGTCCCGTTTTTCTTGTAAATGAAGCTTGAATTAATTTTCTACAGGAACTCTGAAATGTTTCGAAATCAGTCATTCTGTGGGGAACTGGCGTAATTTTAGTTCAGGTATTGTCTGCGTGTGAGTGTGCTAAGGTTACTTTTAAGAATTAATTTTTGTCTTTCCGGTTATTTGCTGAATGGTTGTGTATAACATTTTTTTGTGCTAACCTTTGAGCATATCATGTGGCAGTATTACTATTTTGCGGGAATAAAACTAAAGTATGGAAACCCAGCATTGTCAATAAAAGAATTTAGTTGGCCCTTGATTGTTAAGTAGTTGTACAAATACTAAATGTGTTCTGGTTGTAATACGCCTCTTCTATGTGAAGCATCCGAAAAACGTTTTCTGAGAGAGAGGGTGAGAAATTAATTATTTTAGTTATATTGTGTTCTGGTAAACATTTTAAAAAGCCCATTTGTACGAAATGGATAAGAAGTCGCGCTTTAGACATCCTCCACATGCTCAAATACCGAACGAACCAACATTCAAATAAAATTAAAATCTTTCCACGTAAGACACCACAGTCACATAGCAATGAAAGGGCTTATGTGTCGACGGAGATGGCTCTGTAAGACCTTGACCAGCTATAGAACAGTCATGTTAAGCAGTTTGGAGATCGATTCTCGTCATCTTGGCCTACAAAAGAGAATTGTACATATATGCTTGTGTGTACATATGTAATACACACACACACACACACACACACACACACATATATATATATATATATATATATATATATATATATATATATATATATATATATATATATATATGTATATATATATATATATATTATATAATTATGTGTGTGTTTGTGCATGTAAACAGAGCCAAGAGGCTCTAATATTAAAGCCTACTTTGTACCTCATATATCTTCGTTGTATACAATATTCATTATATACGTACACTAAAGCCTTGAGTCTTTATTCTCTACAAGCAAAGTAAACTGTCAATAAAATTATTTTTAGTGTACATGCTTTATCATCTATATGTCCAATAAAATTTTTTATAAGAATCTATCGCGGCAATAAACAAGTCTTAATTTCACTTCAGATTGGGAGATCCCCATTGAGTACACTGGCTTGTTTTGGATATCAAATTTATAACACTATAAATACGGGACTTTTATTTCATCTCGTTCAACACAGCCATAAAATATCGTATATACTAGAGTAGCTGTTGGCTGAGTAACTCCATAGAGGAGGTTAAACAATTCTGTATTTCTTTACTGCCTTTAGAGTATTCAACATATTCGGAAAAAATATATTCACTTACAGCGCTATTCATTTTTGGTTGCATACTGTTAGCAGCAAAATATAAATTCTACTTTATAGTATGCTAAAAAGACTATGTTGATACACTGTGTTACATAGAAATTATATGTTAAAAATAAAGTTCCTTTTTAAGCAGATTTGAGTTAGCATGAGACTTTTGAAGTTAGCATAAAAAAATTAATATAACTGAGCAATAATCATACTATAAAAGGGAATAATTTTAGATAAACGTAAAAGAACTCGAGCGCTACTTCTAAAGAATCTTGATAAAGTAGAATATTTTAATGAAAAAAAAAAGGGTTTCAAGTTGGTTTTAACAGAAAAACAAAGGGTAGTTTTATAAAGACAACCTACATAAAAAGGCTGCAAATTATGTGTGAAAACTCATAATGAAAGGCAATAAAAAATAAGAGTAAAAAGCCTCTTACGTTCTTATGCGTAGCAAATGACTCCAGCTAATGTGGACCCTAGAGCCTTTAGTTTTCTGGAATTTCTTGGAAAGGCCTCGAGCTATGCTGACGGAGGGCTGGACATGAGAAGGCCCTTCTGGTCTCTGTTTTGTTTTTGCCTCGGCCTTAATGGAAGACTTATGTCGTCTGGAAGCTGTTTATTTTATGCTTCGGAGAGAGAGAGAGAGAGAGAGAGAGAGAGAGAGAGAGAGAGAGAGTATAATAGTGGGAGGGACCTTTAAAATTATTAATCTCTCTCTCTCTCTCTCTCTCTCTCTCTCTCTCTCTCTCTCTCTCTCTCTCTCCTCCAAATATGAGACGTTATTTCCTACTGAATTTAGTGTTTGATAATTATTTATTTGAATAAATTTTGACACCGACGCTGCCAACGGAAGGAAGTGACATTTTATGTGATATCTTCAATGCGGTACAAGATACTGACATATGGTTCGGTATCAAGGTGCGGCATATCGACGCGAGAGCCGTGCCGCTGATAAACGTTCTAGGCATCGGCCTACGTGTCATTTATTAAAGTAGAAGTGATGATATAATGCTCCTATATTTTAGGTAATGATTTCTTCACCGCTTCCAGATATATTGCTTATATTTCAGGTACTCTATGTATGAAAGACTATAAATGTCTTTTTTGTTTCCTTGTTGAAATAAAGTCTGTAGTCTTATGAATTAAAATGTGAATGAGATGATGGCTGAAAGTTCCAAAGGCGAACTGAATGTGACAAAAGAGGCGACTTTTACCTCCGACAAGATTGTATTTTTTCAATATATAATAAGTTGGATTTGTGAGATAACTTTGTTCGGTGTTTGTTCCAACGTAATATACTTAATTTAATTATATAATCAATACTGATTTATTATGAGTGAGGGTTATCCCGTAGTCACTACCTGGAACCGGTTCTTCATTAAACGACTAAGCTAAAATTGATGATGTTGTTACTTGTAGTTGAGAATTAATTTCAACATATAGCAATTACGAAAGATGTTAATGATATTGCCTCTCAAATACAAATGTACGTCATTAATTATTGTTGTTCACTGTGCGCATATTTATTGAGGAATTTCACCTTTTGCTGTATCTAAACTGTGCGAAGTGAGTGATCTTTACCATTACAAAATAACTGATTGGGACTGCAGACTCTAAAGGGCCAATGGGTGTCAGTGAGAATATGTTTGACAGGCGTGATAGTTGAAGTAAGTTGCAATCATACCCTGAAGATCAGTTTTCGATGGAGCCATAGTGGTCAAAGAGTGTTTTTTGTATGTGTATCTTTAAGGGGACTCCTTTGGCATTTATGAATGTCTGTGCATGTTACCATTGAATTGCTATAATTTTGGAATTGACTTGGGATATTCTCTGTACTGTTGCAAATTTCCACTCTTACTTTATATTTAAAATGTTATGCATCTCTCTCTCTCTCTCTCTCTCTCTCTCTCTCTCTCTCTCTCTCTCTCTCTCATGCACATTTTCTTTACATTTTCACATCATATTTTAGTAATGGAAGTACCCCATTTCACTTTTCCAAGAATTTACTGCCATCCTTTATCTAGTGAAGCTTTTGATCATAATCTCATTACCATGAAAATGTAATTAACAGTAAAGCCACTCGGGAGAACGGTTTATTATATGATGGAGCGGAGGAAGAAGATTAGCAGTTTAAATAGAAACCGATATACATATATGTGTCCAAAGCGAGTTCATTTTCCCCACTGGGCCAAGGATTGATGATTTCTCTCTTAATTCGTGCAGGGTTGAAAAGGTTTGTTCCTGCTCTTATTCAGTATCGGCTATGTGTTGCTAAAGTTAGGTTCATTAGTTGATTGGTCAATTTACGTACGTATTCAAATATATTTTCTCTTTAATGGTAACTGGAATAGTGTTGTCATATCTAATAAGTTTCGTTTCTTTATGGCCTTAAGGATGGAAATGAAACCCATTTCATTACATAGCTTGTTTCTCCTTTTACTTATTTTATAGATCCTCTTTATTTATGAAGAAAGGTGGCCTCCATGTTCAGTTTTCTATGTTATCTTTCTCTTTTGTAGAATACCTCGTCTTTTTTTTTTTTTTTATCTTTTCCCAGGCTTGTGTCTGCACGTTTTCCGATGCTTTATCATTAGATATTCCAATTTTTCTAATATGAAGGTTTGAGTTCATGAATATGTATTCTGGAATAATGATAACAGAGGAAAAGAGACATTGCCAGATAGTATTATAAAACGCAGACTTTCACACGCACCAGTGAATAAGTAAAACTGCAATGTGAATTTAGAAACATTATCGAGAGCACTCACAGTTCATCTCATGTTATGCTAAAAAGGGTTAGTTTTAAGACACGGAAGTACTTAGAAAACCGAATCACTTACGTCACAGACGTCACAGAACGGTCTGATGTTCATAAAAAACTGCCATTTTAATCTATTATCATGTACTGATGAACCAAAAGAAAATATCTCTAGTCTTATTCGTAATGGAAGGACTTCTAGAAGTGTTAGAAGCGTAGAAACCCAGAGTTGCTTAAGACAAGATTTATAATGAAACTCTTGATAATTCACTTGTCCAAAATAAGTAATATTATTAGGAACAATCCAAGACTTTCATTAAAAAAACTATCAAGGTTCTCGAAACTTTTATGTGAAAGAGACTTAGCAGAAAGAAAGTGAGGTACGAACAAAATCATAAAGAATAATTTGTTGTCAAATTGATAATAAAACGCAAGGGCTATGCAGTGACATTTTACAGTGAATCTTCGTTATATTCTTGACAAAGAAAAAGCTGACAGCGTTAAAGTTAAACAAATTAATTGGATGGCTTTGTTTGTCAATAAAGTTAAGAGTTAAAAGGAAAGCGTGTCTTCGACGCCTTTTAGAAATGATTTTTAATTATGTTGAAAGGTAATTTATACAGATGCATTTTTCGTTGAAGTAGTTTTTTTTAAGCCAAACAGTAACGAAACATTGGAGTTTTGTTGTCTTTGTGATAATTAACGCGTTTTGCAATTTACTCCCAATGGAAGAAAATGTTGATTCTTTCTGTTTTTGTAAACACTTATACAAATTTAAGCGTTAGAATAGTTTTTGCTTTCTTTCTCTTACCCGATCAGGCCTGTTGGTATTAAAATGAGTGTTTAATTAAATTAAAAACATCATATTTTTACAGAAAGAAATAAAAGAGAGAGAGAGAGAGAGAGTGAGAGAGAGAGAGAGAGAGAGAGAGAGAGAGAGAGAGAGAGAGAGAGAGATATTAGACTATGAAACTGTCATGAACTCAGCCAGAGAATAACATTTAATAAAATAGATTACCTAGGCGGCTAGCCGTTTTATAAATTAAATTCTGCAGTTAATATAAGGCAAGGGGAGATGGATTTTATAATGATTTTCCGTTGTTATAAATGCTTTCACATGGATAACACCATACCGAGAAATAGCACACTGAGTATCCCTGTTATTTGCTTGACAATGATGTTATTCATTTCTGTACATTTTATCCTACGGAGTCTTGAACTCTGTATCTTATAATCATGACATTTCGTAGCTGTTATAATTATATTGAATAAGTTTATTACCGTTCAAGCGTTGTCCCTAACAGCCATTTCGTATTTCATGTAAATATGAAGTGGTATTACTAAGTCTCACGTTTAAATTCTATTTATTTACAAGTTCTGACCACTATCCCCTATTAATGTACCTTTTAACTCGAGATCTCATTGCCCGTTTTTGTATTCTTGCAAAATACAGTGTTCAAAAGTGTCTCGCGTTCACTATGGAAGAAATTCAGTAGACGGCCGCATTTCCGAATCACCTTAAATTTCATAATATTCAAAATGTTTTAATTAACTGGAAAAGTTTCCTAATCTGAGGTCTTCACGTATGTCTGGTGGCACTCCCTCCAAAGTTTGCTTTGGAGTGAAATAACATTTATTGCGATCGGTCAGCTTATTTCGATAAGCTGCCTTATACCAGCACTAGCCCTTGCCCAAGGTGACCTGTGAGTATGGTAGTGTTGAAAGGTAAAAGAGGCCTGAATATGAAAATTTGGACGATTGATCTATTAAAATAGAACTTTTGTTTTTCTCTGCAGTGCTTACTTGTAGAGTAATTTGAATACTCGTGTGTATTTGTCTCATATTTTCATTTTTCTTATGAAAAGTAGTTTCCTCTCATTTCCTACTTACAGGAATGAAGCTTATATAACTACTTCTAGACTCAAAAAGAGCATTGGCTTACTTGCTACTTCTTTCTTCATATTATACAAATCAGAGTAAGGTTTAGCGCTCCCAGCCCCTCTCTCTCTCTCTCTCTCTCTCTCTCTCTCTCTCTCTCTCTCTCTCTCTCTCTCTTATTATTTCTATGAAAGAAATATGAGAAACAGCAGTAGGATTATGAAGTAACTTTGAGATAAAGTTGCAGGACTTTGGTAGTGTTGATGTCACTGAGAGGTGGAGTTGGCGATGACGAAGTTTTCTCATAAGAGTTGGAGCGACCATCTAAATACACCGATATTGTTCCCTTTTTCTTTTCAATTTCAGGGCACCCGCCCTTTCTCTCACTGTGGACACAAGGTTCATTTCATCGTGCATTTAACTGAGTGTGCGTTCGGAACGACCTGCAGAAAAGACAGATTCCTATACATATAGTATATGAAATGTTATATGATTTTTCATGTGTGGTATATAAAAAAACGGATGTTAGAGAGAGCTCGCGCACATATGTAATGTAATTAGTTAAGTAGATGCAAGTGATTACGTCACCTCACGATAGGATGCATATGTATACATAGGTTATATAGGGGCCCTAACCACTTTAACAAAATTGGGTGATGAAGTAAGTGTACATGCATATACATATATATATATATATATATATTTATATATATATATATATATATATATAATATATATATGCATGTACACTTACTGTGTGTGTTGTGTGTGTGTGTGTATACATATTATGCATATACACTTTTATATATGCTCCTAAACGACTTGTACATACAGTAATAATTATTTACACATGTTGTTTGAGAACTCAGTAAGCTTTTAAAAGAAAGCAAACATGAATGAGAGATGTGCCGTTAAGGCAATAAACCTCGCCAGATCATTTCCAGCCTATTACTTGAGCGTCATTTTCGAATGAACCTCGCAACTGAAGAGGCCCTTCTCCAAATGGCTTTCTTCAAACTTCTGACGACGAAGGAAATAAGGTCTCGATATCGCGGTTGCCATGGAAACCTCTTGACAAAACTCCAGCATCCATCTCATCTCTCAGGTTGCTTTGGGAAGTGGGCGCAAGAATAGTGGATGCGAAGGAGAGTAGAGGCCTGGTGGGAGCACTCAGGGGCCTTGAGAGTGATTTTTTAAGTTACTTCAGATCAGAATTTATTTGGCACTTTTAGACGCTGAGGTCAAACAAACAATATCTATTGGCTCTTCCATATTCCAGATTGTTTGTTGAGGATTAGTGCTACTCTGATACTAGAAAGGATTCTACGTATATGTATATTACTGTAATAATTCATTTTATATCAGGACTTTATCAAATGACTTAAATTTCTTAGGGTTTTTACTATCTAGTAAGGGAATTATTATTGCAAAGGATATGTAGCTGATCCATACATACATACATTTATATACATATATATGTATATATAATTTATTTATATATGTATATATTTATTATATATATATATATATACATGTGTGTGTACCTAAATAAGGACAAATCCTCGAAGGAAAGAGAAACGTTGGAGTTGTGCAAAACCTTTCGACTTCTTGCAGAACTTCATCGTTTCTCTTTCCTTCTTTTATTATATGTTTATATTCACCACGTTCCATATTTTCGTGATTCAGTTATGCACACACACACATATAAATAAATATATATATATATATATATATATATATATATATATATATATATATATATATATATATATAATGTGTCCCTGTAATAGGTAGTAAGAATATTACCACCGTAGGCACTGCATGTCGTAAAAGGCGACTAAAAGGACTAATTTTCTTTTGTACGTCAGTCTGTTAATTGAAGGACGTTAAGTCGAAAGATCTCGCAGCACTTCACCGTTTCACTTTCCTTCGAAGCTTCTATCTTTATATATATATATATATATATATATATATATATATATATATATATATATATAATATATATATGTGTGTGTGTGTGTGTGTGTGTGTGTGTGTGTGTGTGTGTGTATCAGCTACATATCCTTTACTATGGTAATTCTTTTAGTAGATAATGAAAACTCTGACAAATTTAAGTATTTTCATAAATTCTCCAAGCAAGATATGTCGCAAATGTAAAAACAACACAAGGATCACTACCACATTCATACTTTGTAACTCCTAAATACATGTCATACAAATACATATAACTGGTGGAGCAACCCTTTCATAATGAAAAGATATATGCGGAATTCACTATATATATATATATATATATATATTATATATATATATATATATATATATACATAGTCTTCAGTCTTGATCTAACCTTTCATTTACAAATGCTTGGTATTATTACAGAAAAAAATCAGAGTATTAACTAGATATTTCTAAATATTCATTCCCTCAACAGATTTTCGGCAACCTGCAAATCGTAAAATCTAAGTCTGTATATAGCTCTGGATTATTTTCTTCAAAAAGAGAAGATTATAAAGCTTATGGAAGTGTGCGGACTGCTGTTTCTGATTCTATTTTCTTTGCTACCTCCTTTCCAAAAACACTTTCTTGCAATGCAGAGATCTGCTTTAATGACAGGCGAGTTCCCTTATGTAGGCCAATTTAAAAAAAAAGTAGAGAAAAGATGAAACTATTTCAGCCTTTGTGGGCAACTTCAGATCTTTTCCCTCCAGGTAAATAATCAACCGAGCTTAAGTTTTTTTGTTCTCTATTTATTTATCGTGATATTTATAGGAAATAACAGTTGACAGGTTAGTTGGCTGGTTGAGGTATGAGTTGTCTACTACGAACCCCGATGTTAAATATTGAATATAGTCGATCATTTAACTTTTCCTCCTATTTAACTCACACACAGAAAAACTTTAGTTCTCCATTTCTAATTTTCAAATTACAGAAAGCCATAACTACTTCTGTACTCTTCATCCCAAAAGTGGTGTACCATAACCAAGAAACCTAACTCCTTCGACACCTCCCTTCCTCTTTGAAGTTGTAAATGGACCGGACAGTTTTTGAACCAGATTTCCACGTCTTGGAAAAAAAATCTCTTCCATACACTTCTGTAATTTCCATCGGAGATTCTTTCCACAAAGGTCCTCGTGTGGCCCCCTCTCTTCCAAAACTGTAAATGAACTACAAAGTCTTTTCTTTGTCCCCCCCAAAAATTCTCCCCTCATCCCCCTTGAATTTTCCCAATTCTCTGGACCAGTGCCCGGGGTTTATCGTGGTAAATGGGCCGGAAGATTTTTCAGGGATTTTCCCTGAATCCACTGCGTGTGAGGTGCATTGGACATAGTATAGAGAGAAAGAGAGAGAGAGTGACAGAGAGAAATTGATGGTATGTAGAGTTATTCACCTGTTTGTGTATTTGATTGAAACAAACTTACACCGTTTTGCTGTTACTCGCACCTTTAAGCCTTCCAGTAACTATCTCTTTTCATCTTGAGGTTTGTTGTTTTAAAAGGGTTTCTTCTCCACCAGTTGATTTAAATAGATTCTGTTTTCGGAAATTATACTTGTTTCTCATCATACGAGCGAGTAAAATAATTTGGTCAACACTGGATTCAAGTTGCGAGCTTCTGACGATTTCCTTAATTTCTGTACTTATGAATATTCCGTAAGATAATTGATTTTAGTTTTTTAATCTACGGCCCAAAGGCAGAGGACGTGAATTCATGTAAGGTCGGAATAACTGAAATACAAAGGGAAATAAGCCTTAATCTGCATTGGAATCAAATAAGACACAATTATCCACTATATCATCTTTCCAGTACTGGTCGTGGAATTAAAAAGTCGTGAATACTTTAGTAAAAACATAAATAAATAGATAAATAATAAATCTCTCAAAGCATGTTCTATGCTTTGATTTTTTCACGAAAAAGGTAAAATATAATTTTTTTTAAAAGGTGTTACATCTTATATACTGCCTGCTTGTGAGAGCCATCAGTATTCATGCAGTTAGAACCTTTCCAATGAATTTTAAGTGTTTGGCCTTTTTAGTTTGTTCTGAATAAGTTTTATCTTTTTTAAATTTACACTTTCGATATATTAGTGTTCTTCCTGCCGAATGTTTTCGAATATATTAGCCTGATTTAAAGTGTGATATCGTGTGGTGAATCAGCCATCGCATATTAATCATAATTAATATGAAATACGCATTTGATTAGGGACGTTGAATACTATTTCTAACTTTTATTTTTCAGAATGAACAGTGTGATGATAAAATTTCCCCTGGCTTTTCACGATGATAACTGTTCGATTTGTAAGTCAGAGCGACTGGTTTCCTCATTTTCATATCCCAATAATGATAATGTAGACTGAATGTAATGGAATAAATTTTGAATGTCGGATCGCCGATATTCCGTTAACTATGGTTTCGATATTCAGGCATTTTAGACCTTGGATTGAACGAAGTATTTTAAAATACAAAATCGAGAATTTTTTGTTGTATGTTGATGAAAGGAAGTTTTCAAAGCCTTCACTTTATTACCAGTGGGTGAAGCTTTTGTGTGTGTATGTATGTATGTATATATATATATATATATATATATATATATATATATATATATATATATACGTGTGTGTGTGTGTGTGTGTGCGTGAGTATGTGTGTGTATAATATTAGTCACTTTTACATGTGTCAATTTATTCTTATTCCCATAATATTGACCCACAACTATCGTTTAGTACCTATTCACTGTACCTATGGAATATCTTGCACCAAAGAGGAAGTATAATTGATGAGTTAATCTGCGCAGATCATGAATCGAACTATCGGGGTTCAAGAACAAGGACAGACAGTGACTTTGACCGCCTAGCTATCAAGAAAAAAGTTAATACCAAATCTGTTGTACATATGCCTGTCAAAGCTACTGTCTATCTGATTCACAAACCGCAATGTTTTACATCTTTGCCGATGCATTCAAGCTGCTCTAGGGTGCAAAATATTCCTTAGGTATAGGGAAATGAATATTAAATGGTATTCATGGCATAATATTTCTGAATATTAAAAAAATGTTGCTCATGTTCTAGTGACAGAAATTCAGAGAGTGTTTCAAGCTTACCAATCAGCGGTATGAACTTATATCTCTTTGATAGCTGGTTGAGCTGTCATCATCGCTGTTTTCAAATCACGCAGTGGTTCCACTCCTGGCCAGGGCAGAAGCACTTTGCAGTTATGATTCCCCTTGGGTATAACATATCCCCCGGTTACAGTGTTTTCGAGACAATGTTTGTAAATTACATATATACATACTACATACATATATATATATATATATATATATATATATTATATATATAATATTATATATATATATAAATAAAGATAAATGCCACGAAGGAAAAATAATAAAAACGAAGGAGTCCTGCGAGATCTTTCGGCTGAAAAGCCCTTTACTGAAGCAGCTACTGACAAAAATACGAGAAAAGACAATACAAGAAGGTTCGTATAACTGACAGATAGGATTATAAAAGGATGATGCCTAGAATCCGAACACACCTGGAAAATAAGAAAACCTTCCCCAAACAAGCATAAACAAAGGGAATGCAATTAAAGGTTTAAGACAATCATCTCAGATACAATCTCCAGACAATTAAAGGATTATAGGTGACAGCTATACGGAACCTGGTAGACAAAACCATATTCACAAAAAATGTACAGACATACATTACAATAAAATTTTTTTTAATAACTCTAAGGCAGCTGATTTATTTAATTTAAGTCATGTAATTATATATTTGAGGTCATTCTTAAAACATGTTACATACAAGGGTCTAAATGAAAAAAGGCCACGACTAACATTGAAATTACAATGAAAAGTAAGTTGTATTAAAGCAGATTCTAAAGATTTCGTGATAAGACATCTCTTGACCGTGCAATACTGAACTGTCAATCCAATTAATTCGGTGGTTGTTTTCACTTAAATGAATAAATAATGCATTAGATTTTTTGTGCCCAGTTTTTACAGAGTATTTATCTGGCTTAGCCTTACTTCTAAGCCCCCCTTGCTCGACTGTCCGAGGTAGAAATGAGGGACAATCCATACATGGAATTTTTAATATATTATGTTTTGTTGCTTTCTCTGGGGCCATTTTTTTATTAACATTCTTTTTAGTGTGTTATTATAGGAAGAAACAAGGTTGACATTAAAAGCTTTTAACAAATGGTTTAATGGTTTCAAATCCGTTAAAATAAGGCAAACTGGAGAATGTTCTTAGAATTTTCTTTCTGTGTGTTTGTTTTTCAGTATAAAACTTTTTGTGGGTCTTTTATTATAACAAATGTCTATATATGTGAAGGATAGCATAAATCTTTCCCTATTTTTCTTATGTATTCAATTTCTTGATCCAAATATTGGTGGACTGACAATTCGTAAATGCTCGTAAAAACATAGAGGAAAAAATTGATGATATATTAAGATGGTGGCCTGAGAAGAAATGAACATAAGTTAAGTTTGTTAGTCCGCTTTCCTATAAATACTGAATTTACATTGAAATGGTTCTCTATGTATCAAAACATCTAAGAAAGGGAGGCAATTGTCTTTTTCTAATTCTAGAGTAAACTTAATCGATGGGTACCTGGTTATTTAATTTAGAGAGTAAATCATTTACATCAATACCGACAGGAAGAACAGCTAAACAATCATCAACGTAACGATACCACTTTACAGGAATATGAATGAATATTAGGTAAGTAGCGTTTTTTCGAAAACGAATTCCATATACCAGGTTTGAGAGCAATGGTGATAAAGGATTTCCCATTGCCATGCCAAAAATTTGTTGATAAAATTCACCATTGAATATAAACTTACAATCACAAATGCACAAACTCGTGAGTGAAATAATGTGACTTATAGGTAGAGGTAATTCATGCTGAGTTAGTTCATTGCTAAGATATTCTAAATAGAGTCTATAGGGAACTTTAGTAAAAAGAGAACATACGTCAAAACTAAGTTATCTTCAATGGTGAATTTTATCAACAAATTTTTGGCATGGCAATGGGAAATCCCTTTATCACCATTGCTCTCAAACCTGTATATGGAATTCTTCGAAAAACGCTACTTACCTAATATCATTCATATTCCTGTAACAAGTGGTATCGTTACGTTGATGATTGTTTAGCTGTTCTTCCTGTCGGTATTGATGTAAATGATTTGTCTCTCTAAATTAAATAACCAGGTACCATCGATTACGTTTACTCTAGAATTAGAAAAAGGACAATTGCCAATTCCTCCCTTTCTTAGATGTTTTGGATACATAGAGAACCATTTCAATGTAAATTCAGTATTTATAGGAAACCGACTAACACTTAACTTATGTTCATTTCTTCTCAGGGCCACCAATCTTAATATAAAAATATCAATTTTTTTCCTCTATGTTTTTTACGAGCATTACGAATTGTCCAGTCCACAATATTTGGATCAACAAGAAATTGAATACATAAGAAAAATAGGGAAAGATTTATGCTATCCTTCACATATATTAGACATTTGTTATAATAAAGCCCACAAAAAGTTTTATACTGAAAACAACACACAGAAAGAAAATTCTAAGAAAACATTCTCAGTTTGCCTTATTTTAACGGATTTGAAACCATTAAACCATTGTTTAAAAGCTTGTAATGTCAACCTTGTTTCTTCCTATAATAACACACTAAAAGAATGTTAATAAAAAATGGCCCCAGAGAAAGCAACAACATAATATATAAAATTCCATGTATGGATTGTCCCTCATTCTACCTCGGACAGTCGAGCAAGGGCTTAGAAGTAAGGCTAAGCCAGCATAAATACTCTGTAAAAACTGGGCAAAAATCTAATGCATTATTTATTCATTTAAGTGAAAACAACCACCGAATTAATTGGAATTGACAGTTCAGTAATTGCACGGTCAAGAGATGTCTTATCACGAAATCTTTTAGAATCTGCTTTAATACAACATTACTTTTCATTGTAATTTCAATGTTAGTCGTGGCCTTTTTTCATTTAGACCCTTGTATCTGTAACATGTTTAAGAATGACTCAAATATATAATTACTGACTTAAATAAAAATCAGTTGCTTAGTTATTAATTAAAAAAATTTTATTGTAATGTATGTCTGTTCATTTTTTGTGAATATGGTTTTGTCTACCAGGTTCCGTATAGCTGTCACCTATAATCCTTTAATTGTCTGGAGATTGTATCTGAGATGATTGTCTTAAACCTTTAATTGCACCCTTTGTTTATGCTTGTTTGGGAAGGTTTCTTATTTTCCAGGTGTGTCGGATTCTTAGGCACTAATCCTTTTATAATCCCTATCTGTCAGTTATACGAACCTTCTTGTATGTCTTTTCTCGTATTTTTTGTCAGTAGCGCTTCAGTAAAGGGCTTTTCAGCCGAAAGATCTCGCAGACTCCTTCGTTTATTTTTTCCTTCGTGGCATTTATCTTTATTTATGGATTTATCACGTTCCTAACTTTCGTGATTCTGTTATACATATATATATATATATATATATATATATACTATTATATATATATGTTGTATATATATAATATAACATATATATTATATATATATATATATATATTATCTATATATAATGTCGGGGAGGCAAATTCCTAAGATGTATATTATTATTGCACCAGCCCGTTTTTTTTTTTTTTTTTTTTTTTTTTTTTTTTTTTTTTTTTTTTTTTTTTTTGTCATGCCCTTAGGTTAGGTTAGTTAAAAGTGGTGAAATCTGGGGAATTTGGTTGTGGGAAACATAAGATTATTTGGAAGAAGATTCTATGGTTAGTTTTTAAGATGTATCGTCCCCTTTTTTTACAATTATACACACACATATATGTATATACATGAATATATTTATATATGCTTAAAATATCACAGTAGATGCACCTTGCATCAAATTACCGTATGATTAAAGGTTTTTAGAAATTCATAGAATTGTAAAGCTTTTCAACATAAATGTTGTTTTCAGTAATTTTAAATTCGAGTTTGGTAATAAAAAAATTATCGTAAAGATGTTTCTGTCTGCATATATGAAATTCCTTGTAAAAAGCGTGATAAAATATATTACGGACAAAATAGAAAATCACTTTCACAACGAATCAAACAACACCAACATTCTGTGAGAACTGTCCAAATATCGAATGCATTATTTGTACATATGAGAGATTTAGATCATCCTATTAACTGGAGTCGAGCAGGATCCCTAATCCCGTCCTTGTGTAGCGGCACAGTTAAAAGAAATATCATTGAATCTTTTTTCATCAAGTCAAATAATAGAAGTGTTCTAAATTTAAGTCTTGATTTGTTTAAAGTGGATGCCTTCATAATGAAAAAAATTGTTGATAAATATAAGCAACACAATTCATATATTCAGTTTTATACATGTTTTTGGATTTTCTATTGCTAGGCTTCCGTATCTCTTAAGGCTAAATCTATGATATTAGTTTGTGACTGCGTGACTCCGGATTATCCTGGATTATCTCTTTGATTTTTACCCTTTTGACAATTAACCATCTGGAATTCTTGATCTTTTTGTTTACCTTGCAACCTTCTTTTCAACTGTATTTCATTTGTACCTCGACGATATGTGAAAAAAACAGGAGAAAGCCCCTGGTACTGACCTTCTATTTGTCATTTTTCCTATGGCATGCGCTTATATATATATATATATAATTATATATATATATATATATATATATATATATATATATATATATATATATATATATATATATAAGCGCATGCCATAGGAAAAATGACAAATAGAAGGTCAGTACCAGGGGCTTTCTCCGTTTTTGTTTTTTTTCATATATATATATATATATATTATATATATATATATAGTATATATATATCACGAGTCCACAATATCTGGACCAAGAAATAGAATACATAAAAAAGATAGGAAACGATCTCTGCTACCCACCTCATTTAATTGATTTATGTTATCAAAAAGCTCACAAAAAGTTTTATATTGTTGCTATTAATGAAAAAGAAATGCCTAAAAATGTACTTAGCTTACCTTATTTTTCGTGGATTTTGAACCCTAAAATCAATATTTAAATCGTTTAATGTTAATGTAGTGTTCTCTTATAACAATACCAATAAAGATATGCTAATTAAGAATAGTCCCGTAACAAATAACAACATCATTTACAAAATTCCTTGTAAGGATTGCCCATCGTTTTACGTTGGTCAGTCTAGTAAAAATTTATGTGTTCGGATTAAGCAGCATATGTATTCAGTTAGAACAGCCCAGACTTCAAATGCCCAGTTTATCCATCTGAGTGAAAAATCTCATTGTATTAATTGGGGTGATACCTCGGTAATTGCTAGATCTAATGATTATGTTTCAAGAAATTTACTGGAATCGGCAATTATACAAATCACTAATAAAAACAACCTAAATCTTAGTCTTTTATATATATATTACGTTTTTTTTCAGCTGAAAATGAGCTGTGTCCCGAAACGTCAGCTTGTTTAATAAATGGACGATTTACTGGTTACATGACGTCTCCTTCAGCTCTTTTGTTGTATGTTGGTTGATAGCAACGCTTCCCATATCCATTAATATATATATAATATATATATATATATATATATATATATTTATTTATATATATATATATATATATATATATATATATATATATGTATGTATATATATATATATATATATATATATATATATATATATATTATATGGGCATGCGTATGTGGAATCCATACATCAGAATAGCCGGGAGAAATGCCGCTGTATTTTCTTAGTATTCCATATCAAGAAAGGATGTAATATTAAGCGCTAGTGAATCTTTTCCGTTTAGGAGAATCTTTTATCTTCAACTGAAGTTAAACCTTTAGAAATACAGTATTTTTTCAGCCCTGTTTTTATAGCTGGCATGATTAATTACTCGGAAGTTAATGAGAAAAGTCCACGATCCATTAATGTCTTCCAGTTACCCTGTAAGGCGTTTCGACGCTCCCCTCCCCCCTTTTAATTAATGTTATTCATGCCCCCGGAGTCCGTCCTTTAGAAAAACGGTTCCTAATTTTTTTTAAAGAAGTCTGAACGTTTTCTTAGATTTCTCGGAGCCTTTTACTGACAGGGAAAAATTGTACTTAATGTCAGCTTGAAGGGAACCGAGAGAGAAAAACATTTAAAAAAGAGATAATCTAAGTCAGTTACTTTCAGTCATCGCAAGGTGTCCAATCTTTTTGAAAATAGTTATATTTTTTATCATCCGTTTTATCATTACAATTCCTCATCTTCTGTGGATTTTGTTCTTATTTAAACTCTTATTTTACTTCGAAATGTGATTAATTATCCTTGACTATTCCAAAGACAGAGCCTTAGAATTTTAAATACTGTAGTTTCAGTTCGCTGGCCATGCCCTTGCGGCTTCTCGTAATTAAATGCGTAAAGTAAGATGGATTGATTTCAAAAGTGTCAGCACATCAAGTTAATCCCATTTATCCACTCGTGTACTCATTATCAAAAACCTTAAAATAACCAGAAAAGAGCGACGATATATGTAATGGTTCTTCCGCCTAGTCTGTCTAACTTTATTCCTCTCAATACATTTCTTTGTTTTATTCCTTTGATAGTTCATTCTTTAATATCTTTAATAAAATCCACTGCAATTCAGACTGCCCCAGTGACATTTTGTGAGAAATGAAGACCCATTTCTTTCCTTACACTTCGATAGAATTTCAATCTTTTAATTGAACTGGTAATTGTTGCTGCAAGCAGTTTTTGTCACTCGCATCTTTCTGTATTTTATTTCATGAAAATAATATTAATCCTGAAAAATATGTTGACTTTTTCATCTTGTATGCTAATGTCTAGCATTCTTACAGGTACGTGATTGCACAAAACCAAGACCACCGATTCCAGGTAAAGTGAGTTTATTATTTGTTATGAACAATGTAGTATTATGTTTGTATATTTACTCACGTGAACTGTTAATGCATATTATATTGGTATAGCGTAAATTTTCTTTTAACGAAACATGTTTCCCGTACTTGAGTAATGTATACGCACATCCGTTCTCATGATTCCCATTGATTTATCCTGAAAAATAAAATCATATTTATAAGTTCAAATTTTGCCATCAGGTAGAATTTCTGCACATTTAAAAAACCATAAAAAATGGAGTACACTCGTTAATAGTGGCCATTTATGTCGTCAGTGCTTATATACGTATGACGTCATAAATGACCACTAATTTGTGCATTCCAGTTTTCTTCGTAGTTCTTTAAATGCGTAAAAATTCTGACTGATAGCACAATTTAAACATAAATAAATAAATATATATATAATATATATATATATATATATATATATATATATATATATATATATATATATGTGTGTGTGTGTGTGTGTGTGTGTGTGTGTGTGTGTGTGTGTGTGTGTGTGTGTATCAGAGGTGGTTTCCTATTGAATGCAAGCATGCCTATACATGCAATTGTAGTGAGGTGCTTTGAATCAGCTTATTAATTATGAATAAATAGTTAATGAATGTTACCAAAAATTGCATTTACCACTTGCATGAAGCTGTTCGCTCAAAGTGAGATCAGAATTAGCGATTTAAAATGAAAAAGAAAGATTAAGTCCTTCGACTGATATTAATCTTGTATTTACCGCTTTTGCAACAGCACAGTGAGTCGTAACCTCGCCGCAAAATTATCTAAACACGTCAAAAAGAAATATGTCTATTTTTCTTCATTTCAATATATATTACATAAACTTATAAATATCAAATACATGAATATCAATATTATCCTATGGAAAACAAATGCGAAAACATTGTTTTTTATGATACTAGGTATCTCATATCCGTAAGATGTCTAAGAAACCAATTTATGGGTACTTGGTGCAAACGAAACGGGTCAGTACAGCACCATTCGAAAAGAACTAATTTTATGGATTACCATTTATTGGGCGTCTTGAACTCATCTGGCCATCAGTAGATACCAAGTAACGTTGTTTGATTCAAGTACAATTTAACAAAATTGGTTTTTGTTCGTTTCTTCATTCTTTATGCATATAAAACACATGTTGACTGTATTGACCATTTAACTATGGATTTTTTCATTTATAAAAAGCTGTTTATTTTCAATATTTGATATTCAGAATTAGGGTAAGAATAAGATTTTAAAACACGCATGATCACTCGTAATCTTCATGATAAGTTTATTTATTTTGAAAAATACTTTTTTGATAATGGCTTACCAACTCTATATTCACATCGTCAATGAGCTAATGCTACAACCCTTCAACAGTCGTACTTCCAAGCTCATACGAAAGATGCGTTTGACTAAGTAAACAATGCATTCACAAGGAACCTTAGACAGTAATGCAACAAATAAACTATTGTTGGCAGTAATATTATTTTCGAACGAATATTCGGTATGGGTTGAAGTGTAAACGACCCCAAGATTTAAGTAAAATACATTTAAAATTTGCACGACACGAAATGTCTGTGAGCCATGTACAGGCTTATTGTGATCTTAAAGATTAGAATAGATTTACAGTTTGATAAGATTTTAGTGGCCACAGCGAAAATGAATAATCTGAAATAGATATTATTATAATTATTTGGCATATTCTCTATGTGAAAACGACGAAGAATTAGAATACTATTAAAAATGCGAACTTATTAAAAAAAGATTATGAAAAAACTGTCCAGAATGATACAAATAACTCAGTAGTAGGGTACTTTTAAATGCCATTAGAAATAAGATTCTGGAACGGAGATATATTTTTATAATGAATCGGAGAAATTCTGCACAAAATTAAAGAGACAAATTCCGTTTCAAACGAATTTGTTCAGATATGCCTCGCTTAAGAACTGCTTTTTATATTTTATAATTCTAAAATAAGCAGTAGCAAAAGTTTACCAAATATGGCGTTGTTTCATACTTATGTATCAGGTCCATGTGGTCATTTGTGGAAGCCACATTTGCTTAGCACATAGAGAAATATATATCTCCTCATTTTGTATTATCTTTAATGTAAAACCATAACATAAACAACAAGGTTCTTATACGTACATACCGAACCAGTTTTTCGAATTACGGCCATCGCAACCCACGTGAGCCGCCATTGATATACACATAAAGTAATATATTTTGTTAAAGTAATATATTTTGTTAAAAAGTTACATAAAAAAGTAGCAACAATTCTAAAAGCATACAAAAATAATCTCTCTCTCTCTCTCTCTCTCTCTCTCTCTCTCTCTCTCTCTCTCTCTCTCTCTCTCTCTCTCTTTGTTAGTTTCCGGGAAAAGTTTGTTGGCCTACTGCCATTACAATCCATCTCTAGGGTAAACACCCAAATTTGCATATCAGTAGCTTGTCGTCCTCATAAACCAGCCGGTTTCCTTTCACTTGTGTTCAGGGATGCACATATTTAACTCGTAGCTCTGCCCCTGCTTGGAATCAGAACGCATTTTCTTCTTTTTGTTTCTTGTTTGGATACTGTTGTTTATTACAAGTTGAAGTCGGCTGAGATTTTCTATCTTTTTCTAGTTTTACGTTTTTGTTCTTGTCTTAGGCTGGCATGCCACCTGTGTTGCTTGTATGTCGGGGAAAAAGAGAGAAGTTTGTACATAGTTTAAATTCCGGACGTTGAACATAAATCCCTAGCCTTCATTCCATTTATTGACAATAGATTACGCTGTGTATAAAAGCCTGGTATTCAAAATGGATGTTGAAGATGATTTTCCAGATGATATCTTAAATCCTAGCTCATTTTCAGTTATTCTTTGTCTTCTACGGGAGTTGAGATGAATGGTTCATGTAAGCTGTCATTACACATGACATCAGTTGGTTCTATAACTTATAATAACTTGCCAAAAAGAGAAAATAGCCTGAAATCTAGAGAAAGCCAAGCTCTTAGACTTTTCCTTTTAAAATATCGACTCTGATAGACGTGGCATTTAAAGAGCATTATGAAATATATGTATGGATGACATTTCACTCGGCCGGATAACATTTGGTAAATGGTCTCACCTGCTTTAGTAAAGTCTTTCTGTATATAGACGGAAACGTTGTATACTTATCATTTATGTTATCGATTATTATCAATGACTTGAATTTTATGTGAAATTATTTCCGAGCTGTTTCATGTGACCTAATATTTGTATTTGTATTTTTAGGTGGCCGGGCACATTAACCTACTGAGATATAAATATATATATATATATATATATATATATATATATACATATATATATATTATACATATATATATATACATATATAAATATACATATATCTACATATACATATATAATATATATATATATATATATATATATATATATATATATATATATCTTAAAAAATCACAGTAGATGCACGTGACTTCATAAATAAGCGAATACCACGGGAAATGATATATATATGTGTGTGTGTGTGTGTGTGTGTGCGTTATATAAACTTTGTTCGGGTGCATATTAGTCACAAGAGGATTTTATTCGAAATTCACATTCATATTTTTTTTCTCGTGGGACCCCCACTGTCAGGGAAAATGGCTTAGCGTTGGAAAAAAGAAATTTTTTCATTCTTATCAAAGTTTTTAATCGAATCAGTGAACAAAAGTAGTAAATTTCTTTCAGATGATTTTATTGTTCTGGTATCATGGGGTTAGTTGAGTCCCTTAATTCTAAAATATAAGCTGTTGCATATTGGTCAATGTTTTGTAACAATCATGTCTTCCGATGTGTCCTCACGGCACCTCGTTTTAGACGAACTTTCCTGAAAACAGAAGATGGTCTTTGGGATTGACGTCACTGAAACATTCACTAATATTCATGCAGACATTCTTTTGTTTTTTACCCATCTTCACGTAAGTAGTTGTAATATGGAGACATGGTATAAAACCGTCCTCTTCGTTAGACGTTTTGTTGCTTAAACAGACATTTACTTCTGACAACTATAGCGGTTCCTTTAGTTTTCTATGCATTTGGTTGACTTTGTTTTCCAAAAAGCCAGACTCTTCATTAGGATCTTTGTTTCTGTGGTACCAAGTTCATCATAAACCAACGAATAATTAGGTCTATGGAACGTTTTCTGTAGATCACACTGAGCCTACGTCTGCATTTCAAGACCTGGTCGTAGTAACCTGTTACTGTGATCAGGTCTTGAAATACATAAGAAAGCTCAGTATCTACGATCTTTCCTTCCTCCTTTTCGGGGAGCGTTTCTTACGTTTATATGTCATGGGACCATTATGGTATTGGAAATGTGAAAGTCCATATGAGGAGTTTTTTTATTTTAATATGCAGGATTTTTCTACCTCTAGTCTACTGTTATAGTCATTAACAATAACGGGAATAGTAGTATCAGCAAATTAAAAGAAAAGTCTTTTAAAGATTTCGAAATCTTACCTATTGTGATGGTTATCGTTATCAAAATAATTATTAGTACATAGATTCCTACGTACAAATAAAGCACTTGTCAATTGTCCTGTTTTAACTGCATTTTATTCTGGCAGTATAGTTCTTTACCAGTTTCTCTCAAATATTTATCATTGCATCTAGCACGAGGACTCATGTAAATACAGGCACTATTTGCTGAGAAGTGATAGAAACTTCGTGTTTGATATTTACAGGAAACTACCAACAACTGTTCTTTTATCTATTATTATTCGAGTCACCATAAAATGCAGTTAGAACAGGACAATTTGTAAAATTATTGACACATAAGTCAGGTGAAAATACCGGAAGTTTTTAATTTGACAAATCTTTGCAGAAATCTAAGGAAATTTATTATTCCAATAAGAATAAAGATATTTTTATAAATGATTTCTTTTGCAAACTACAGTAAGTCTTACTTTCATACAAAATTACTTTGAAGGCAAATGAGATTTTTAAGAATCCAGGAACAGTTTCAAATTTTATTGTTTGTAATTCCCCAAAACTAAACAGTGGTTGTATTCCTTTGAATGAAACTGATAGGCACTGGATTACTATATAAAAAAACATCGTTATGCAATTAGAACAGGACAATTGGCAAGTGCTTTATTTGTACAGAGAATTATTTTAACCACTGCATAGACTGGAAAAGCTCATCAGAGCCAGTATTTGTAATAGAATGTAAATCTACTGAATCTGCTTTATTAACTATTTTAGTAATGAGCTTATAAATATTAGCTTTCGGGTATAAAACTGTAGGGATTTACAAGCTCAGGAGTTTGAGTGCCTAAGTGTTTGGAAAGTATCATACCTGGTCTTTAATTTTCACGTTTCAAGAGGTTTTCCCCCCCTCACACACACACACACACACACACACACATATATATATATATATATATATATATATATATATATATATATATATATACATATATATATATATATATATATATATATATGTTTTACACTATCCTTCACCGTCATATTTGTATATTCACAAACTTTAGGCTACAAGTGCTGTTTGGTATCCATTTGCTCTACCTTGCAAATAATACCGTAGGGGTACTATAACTGATGAGTGGTTCATCACCTGGTGGATTCAATTCACCAAACAGCGAGAAACAACGACTTCAGAAGCACCAGTAATCTGACCGCAACACTATCATGATAGGTATATGTTGGTGCCAACTCTGCTGAATGTTTATGATTGAAAAAAATGTCATGGTGATGTGATAACAATTCATAAACAGCTTTGTGTTTGTGTGGGGTGGGCTCATGTCAACTTATTCTTTTCTTGACAGCCTTCTGTATTATTATTTCCGAGATAGAGCGAATTGGATATCAAACGATATTCGTGGCTTAATGTTTGTAAACTATATATACATATATATGCGTGTCTGTGTGTGTGTCCAGGTGACAAACCAATTATAATTTGCCTTCCTTATTATTTCTGAGGTAGAGCGAATTAGATATTAAACGATATTCGTGGCTCAATATTTGTAAATATATATATATATATATATATATATATATATATAATATATATATGTATATATGGTTATGTATATATATATATATATGATATATATATATGTATATATATATATATATATTATATATTATATATATATATATTATAATATTTGTGTGTGGTCGCACATTATACTTGGAGCTCATAATGTTTCTAGTGTCTATACATATGTAAACAAAATTTCCAGGAAGTAGTTACTATAACCATTTTCCTCCTCTACGAAAAAAAGTGGTATCAATATCATTGTTATAACTCTTAGCAAATGAAGGCTGCTTTAACGGGCGCGTGTAGTCATATTTCGTGACATTTTACAGAGACGTGAACAGAGCCTCACAAACACACTCCTGGTGCACACCGAACTCTCCCACGAAAACATTATGGTAGAAAATGATTTTCCCTCTGACCGAAGCGATGGTTTTCCGAAAAATATTGTTATTAGGGAAATATTATTACTTCCGTGAATGGCCTGTCTCGAAGAAACTTGTTATTCTGCGCAATTTATTCGTTGTTGTTCTTGTTTTCACAATCTGTGAGAAAACTACATATGTATATGGCTTTGGCGTTTCGGTTTATATCTGGGAGCAGGGTTTGACTGCGGTCAGTGTTTAACAGAGAGAGAGAGAGAGAGAGAGAGAGAGAGAGAGAGAGAGAGAGAGAGAGAGAGAGGTGATTTAATGGTATCTTAGATAAACCGTATTTGCTTCAATGGAAACCTATCAAAAGGCTTTCTGAATAGACTGTTCCCATATAATTCCTCGAGCAAAGGCCTCTTCTTCTTCTTCTTCCCGTTTACTCTTCTTTCCTTCTTTGCTCTTCCCCTCGAGCGCATGCACGCCAAAAGACCCACACTTTAGAGTCCGGCTCATATTTACCATTCACTTGTAACGCAAATTGGATGGACCTTAAAGAATCGTACGTTGTATAAAGTTCAACTAAAAACGGTTTTGTCAGGATCGGAACTTAACCCTTATGCTTGTTTACTTAGAGAGGGGGAGAGGGACAGAGAGGGGGGGGGGGGGGGGGAGGGGGAAGGGCGAAATGTCGGTGGGATGTCTATTTGGTTATCAAATATGCCATTATGTCATAACCGGGAATGTTATCTGAAGTACTGTCATTCATTTCACTTTTGTTGTAAGTACACACGATTGGATTAAACACTTAAATTGATAGCAATGCTGCAGAATGGTTTCGCTTTCGTTTGATATATATATATATATATATATATATATATATATATATATATATATATATATATATATATATATGTGTGTGTGTGTGTGTGTATATATATATATATATATATATATATATATATATATATATATATATATATATATATATGTATATATATATATATATATATATATATATATATATATATATATATATATATATGTATATATATATAAAACTGCTGAAAATAATTACAGATATCATAGGTAGGTGTGACAAACTTTTAGTAATTCTTACTAAAATGGCCAAATTATTTCTGATTCCTTCCTTTACTATGGGTGCGGGTTACCCTGCAGACCTTAGACTGGCTCATATGGAATAATCCTGACCCGGAGATCCTCAACTAATTCATTAGTCTAACTTATTTCCCATCTTCATACGGTCATAAACAACTGCTTTGTACGGTACTCCAGGAGGAAGAGCCTTACCAAAGTATTGCTTTTGAAATCTAAAATAACACGCCGTTGCTATTCAGTTGTCCTGAAGATGCCTTGATGTGCACAACAAGGAGAAAGGTGTCGGGTCTTTTGTGAATAATGAATATACAGTAAATTTCCAGTCTGTACCTCCACTTCATTCTCCACGAACTTCTGGGAGGCGTTGAGAAATATCCCCGTGGAAGAAAAGTTAGAAGAGCAGAAAATTAATTCAGAGTGAACGTTGGCTCCACTGGGGTCTTCTTGAATGATATCATTATGATAACCTAAATCCAAAAGGCCTCATAAAGAGTCGCAAGAATGCATTATAATATGGCAAAATAAGTACATTAAAGAGGGAAATGGAAAGATTGAATGAAATTGAGAGTAAAGAATCATAAGTATGATATAACGCCGTAGTATGATTTACTGTCTAAAGAGGCAAATTTATAAAAAGTAGGTAAATTTTGTTTGTTTAATTTCTAAAGTAAGAGTAACACACAAAATTGTTTGAAATTGTAAATTCACCACACGGCAAAATTTCTTTATTACCTCATAACAGTTAGAGAATATTGGATGGAGGATAAAACCTTGTATATCATCTGTTAAGAATCAAGTTAGAGTTGAACTCACCTTTCCTGAATTCAAGTCGATTGCATTACACACTAGATTCTTAGAACTAAATCCAGAAATACGTTTATATAACTAATTTTGGCTATCACGGTTAATTAGTTACTGTAATGTTTGCAGTAGATCCCTTTTTAAAATAATCTCTCTCTCTCTCTCTCTCTCTCTCTCTCTCTCTCTCTCTCTCTCTCTCTCTGGCCCACTCAATCCCAACCCCTCAACAAGCTCCCACCAAATCCTCTTCTTTTAACAGTTACTTTGCGACTCACACTTTTCTCTTTGCCCTTTTTCCTACTAAATCCTCCTTTTAACTCCACTCTAACACACGTTCTCGGTGACTGTTTATCCTAGAACTATTTCCACAAAATCCCAAAAGTCCTTCCCAGCAGCAGCAGTAGCAGCAGCGCGCATTTGTCGATGTGATTTTGGAGGCTAGGGGGTCTTGGCTCCCCCCCCCCCCTCGACTTTTGTGGAGCTACCCTTAGATTTCGGTCCAGACCCCCTTCTGCAACGTTTCTCCACTCACCCTTAAAAAATAAAAAAGGAAAACGAACATTGCCACATAAACTCTATCCACAAATTCCGTTGAAAAGGTAATTTGTCCTGGGAGGGAGGCGGGCCTTGACGTTGACTCTGGTTGGTGAGGGACCCTGGATGCGGGAGGGAGGGAGGGAGGGAGGGAGTTACAGTATTCAGAGTTGCCTCGACTTTCAATTCGACTTTCAATTTGTGGAAGATCCATCTCTGTGATTGAAGTTTGAACTCTCCGAAGTAAACTATTCCTCCCCGAGAAAAAGAAAACGGAAACGGAGGAGGAGAATCAGGTGGGTGAAAGATCCAGATTAAAAAAAAAAGTAAAGAACAGTCTAATAGTATACTGAAAAACTTTTATTTTGCAGCTGAGGATCGAGCGAAAGGTGTACTAGGTCCCACGTTTATGGGAGCAATGGCTGATGGATGTTTGAAGAGATATCTGCTTGTATTATTATTATTATTATTATTATTATTATTATTATTATTATTATTATTATTATTATTACTATTATTATTATCATTATTATTATTATTTGTAATACTGCATTCGGTGTGAAGGTATATTGTTATTGCACACATTGTTCATAGCCTTGACTTCGAATGTCTTTAGCATTTGATAAGAGATAACTTCGAAAAAGACAAGACAGCAGGACCATGCAGGTCAAACGAAAGCTCAAAAGAGCCGCTTATGATGCTGCAAGGTCAACAACACCGATCTCTCCTTCTCGATGCAAGAGTAAAAATTACGAAAAATTTAATACATTCCGCCAATTTTTAATTTGCACTTATATTTGGAGTTATATTGAGCTAGGGGTAAGCGTTTTATTTGTCTCTCTATGTAATTATAAAATATACATTGGGGTTAAGATTTGAAGTCTTGGTAAAAATATTATAGTTGAAAGGTGTGAAAATCCAGGGGAATATCATAACACTTTTCAAAGTCATGATTCTATATACTATACGTAGTCAAGCAGAACAGATATTATTATCCTTATTATTATTATTAGTAAATTACTTGCGTTGTTGCAAGTATAATTTCCAAATTAGTTAATGAAGCGTGATGCTTTGCACGCGTGCCAAAGTTCTGCTTTTAGTTTTGTGTTTTATCTGATTCAAAGAATAAAATAAAGAGAAAAATGGGGTAAGAAATTATTTGCATACATTCACAGCCCAAAATCAAACAAATAAAGAAAATACCTTTAGTACAAGTGTATAGACTGTCGAATCCAAATAAACATTAGACCAACTAATCAAGTAAAAGATTGCAAAGCTAATCTTTTCTCATAACCTAAATAAACCAACAAACATCCACAGCATAACAAATCATGTTTCCGACACTATCTAAAACCAGGTCATAAAACAGGTTCCAAGAAAGGCACGAGGTCATACATTCCATGTTTGGGTCGGAGACTCATGATTGGTAACTGGGGATTAGAGTGTTAACAAATACGAAAGAGGGATTAACAGAGAAGCAATAACAGGAACAATGATAAATGAACGTCAGATTAACGGGGCTTGATGGGAGTATTCGTGTGTTTTGGATAGTTTTGGATTGGGGATATAAGAAAAAGGTATAAGAAATTAAATGTATATTGGTCCTTTCTGTCCAGTGTTAAAACATAGGCATCATTAGCAAAGGAAACTGGGTTCGTATCCTGCGCAAGGAAGGGGTGATAAAGCCAGATTACTTTAAGATCGTTTATGCCTATGCTGAATTGCTCAGAAAATTAAGACAGGTGACCGTAGTTGCTCGGACATTCATCCCAGTCTTAATAAGAATTCGAAGGGTAACACTTTGTTTGTAAGACCTCCCTCTCTCTGAGAGAGAGAGAGAGAGAGAGAGAGAGAGAGAGAGAGAGAGAGAGAGAGAGAGAGAGAGAGAGATGGTCTTACATAAAAAAAGTTACCCTTCTAATTCTTATTTGGAATTGCTTTGTGAATTCGATATATATATATGATAGATATATATAGGATATATATATAGATAATATATATATATAATAGAGAGATAGATAGAGAGAAGTATAGATTATTAGATAGATAGATTCTTTATATATAATATTGATAATTGTAGAGATAGATAGATAAGAATATATATATTTATATAATGTATATATTATGTATATAGTAATTATATTATATTATAGATATATATATATGTATCTTATATACATATTTATTATATTATTATATATATATATAATAATATATGGATATATAGATATGATTATATATGTGTGTGTATGTTATGTATGCAGTATTCGGAGGGCGTGTGTGTATGTTGCTATTTAAACGCAACAGTTATATTATCAAACACCCTGTAAATTTGTTCGAGTGCTCTAAGCTGCTCGTATGTGAAGTAACGCTTCCCGAAAGTGAATCATTTCTCCAAAGTAGGTTCGACAGCCCGAGCGGGATAATAGGAAGATATTATTAACCAATATTGGTCTTTAGCCATATGGCATGGATGAATGTGCTATTAGTTGAAAACAGGGCCGCGATATTAACTAGTAATAGGATTAATTATCCCCTGAATGGAAGGATTAATCCATTGGTAGATAAGCAGTCTCTATCTATCTATCTATCTCTATCTGGTTGTGTGTGTCCTCAAGAAGAAGAGGAGGAGGAGGAGGAGGAGGAGGAGGAAAAGGAGGAGGAGGAGAGTACCGAACCGAAGAGAGAGATGTGAGTGAGTGCCAACCTCACACCCAGGCCCATTCGTCAGTTCTCTAAAGATAGAGCTCCATAATCCCGGTAGTGATCATAATGAGGTTACGAAATGAGAGAAGATAGAACGCACTGGACGTAGAGCAATATTCGGTTAATAATCGAAAATGACGAACGCCGAGTGAATTTCTTGGTCGATTAAGCCTTGGCAAATCCTTTATGCTTAAGATCTAATTAATTTTGGTGTTTAATTCATCCGCCGTCTTACTTGATCACTTCATTAACTTCGTTGGAAACCTGTCAGGAGCATATGTGTCCCTCGAGACTCTCTCTCTCTCTCTCTCTCTCTCTCTCTCTCTCTCTCTCTCTCTCTCTCTCTCTCTCATATCGATAATTGTATGTTATGAAGATAATATACCTTGAATGATACTTATATTCTTCTTGATATTGTTATTTTACTCTCTCTCTCTCTCTCTCTCTCTCTCTCAACAATTCCAATATATCAGCTGCCCTCTCTTACTGCCTTCCTTTTCCCCAAAACTCTCCCAGAAATTTCTTTCCCATCGCCATCCCTCTTACCTCTCCCTCCCTAACAGCGCACTCCATTGCCAACATTTTTCTCATACCTGGCCATGTTTCCAGTATCTTTTGAAGTCTGACTTTATTTCACAAATATATCTTGTCTGTTTTCTTATTTTTCGATGAGATTCAATGTACTGTATTTTCGTTACATTTCATCTCTCTCTCTCTCTCTCTCTCTCTCTCTTCTCTCTCTCCTGATGACTTGCTTCGAATGATTGATTAAGTCTTGCTTACTTTGGAATTGGTAACAGACAACTGCGTAATACTTGCGAGTAAGGAAGAGAGAGAGACAGAGACAGAGGCAGAGAGAGACCTTTTATGGTGAGTAACAATGAATCCCAACTAAGATGAATCCAATGGGAAGCTCTCAATAGACATTTGTAAAGGACCTCTGCGGAAACGGTATCGTTTCAACTGAGCCACTTAGGTATGTATGTATATATATTATATATATATATATATATATATATATATATATATATATATATGTATATATATATATATATTATATATATATATATATATATATATATATGTGTATATAACGGTATAAGCCACGAGGGAAAATTAAACAACGGAGTTCCCGCAAGATCTTTCGACGTTAGGACGTTTGAACGTCGAAAGATCTTGCGGATACTCCGTTGTTTAATTTTCCCTCGTGGCTTATACCTTTATATATATATATATATATATAGATATATATATATATATATATATATATATATATATATACCTAAGTGGGTCAGTTGAAACGATACCGTTTCCGCAGAGGTCCTTTACAAATGTCTATTGAGAGCTTCCCATTGGATTCATCTTAGTTGGGATTCATTGTTACTCACCATAAAAGATCTCTCTCTGTCTCTGTCTATATAAGATGGCACTCTGTATCACAGTAGTCTATAGTCTATATATTCAGTTGCATGAAACTCAACACTACAGCAGTTATCTTAAAATGTTAAATTCTGCTGTTCTCATCACATTTCCTTACAAAATGAAAGTGTGCATGTTAATACTATTAGTGTAATCTCATCATGGCATAATGTGTAATACCACTTAAATCACATTCATAAATTGTTGCCACTTACCTGGCCTACCTTATCCGCTTATTTTGCAGTATTCCACTTCCTGGGCATTGTTCTGGAGCTGGGTGATGGTTGCATGATCAAATCTTCGTAAATCAGATTCGTTCCGAGCAGTGAATAAAACAGCCGCTTCGCGCACGGGTTGCTCATTATTTGTTTTTAACAATACAAGGGGCAAATAATTTTTTCAGAAACAATTAGCATTGGTATTATTATTACTATAATTATTAGGTAGAAGTACGAAAAAAACCTCAATGTTGGTGAGGAATATTACTTCGAGTCCTTATTTTAAAGTTATCATACAAAATTTAGCAGAAGATGCCGATTAAATTTATAAAGAACAAAGACGAATTACTTTAATTCATTTTCCACCTGGTAGAAAAGAGTGAATTTTTATTTAGAAGAGGGAGAGAAAACACACAATATTAGTGCATTCATGTATTGGCGACCAGGAGTTAACGAAGCTGTTCTTGTGATGTGCTCACTTTACGTAAATTACACTAAATCCGATTGCATTGCCCCAGTATATAAGCTCATTGCAGTGGGTAGGCCAATTGATTTCAAACGAGATCACGGGATTGTCGATTATCATGTTCGTTATACCAGGGAAGTCGCAACGTGAGTGAATGATAAGGTTGTGTAACAGTTACTGAAATAGCTTACAAAATATTTCAAAAAAAATTTATAGATACCAGAACTTGCGGAAATAAGTAAATGAATGAATAACTGTGCATCAAGTTCGCTTAATGAGATATCGGAGTTACAAATCTTCTCCGATATCACAATTAAAGTAAAAGAAAAGCTTATTCTGAATTCTCAACAGTAATTGAGTGAAACCAACATTGCATGAACCGCAAAAATTGCAACTGAATTGTTCAAGTATGGATGACTTATAGGATGTCCGGTTAGGAAATAAGGAATACATTTACTGTTTTCGATTTAAAAAGTCCAAAGTTGAACCATGATAAATGGCTTGCTCTCTGGAAAGACTGGGAAGGTCTCCTCCTTCCGCTATACTACATTAAAGGAAAACCTACTTCACTAACTACCTTGTCTTTCGGGGACCAGCTTGTTCTGGGTAGTCAAGTCAGTCTTTGTGTCTTTCCCTTAAGAATCTTTTTTTTCTCATTTTTAATAGTTCAGAAGGAAGATTTCACAGCCCAAAGTTTCGTGGTCTGTTTTGAAGGGTCATTACGATTACTTTTTAATTAAGTTGAATTCTATGGCCACGAATTCATGCTACAAGCACATGGAGTTTAAATAACCTACGTGTGTGCGGCTATAGATTTATACTTTTCTTTGTAAATAACATACTGAACCTAGAAATAAATGTTTTCAATTCTTTTTACCCAAGACTTACTTTTTGCCTCCTTGTCATTAGCTATGAATCTTTTGGAACATTTTTTCTTAATTTTTATTGGCCAATTTCTCATATCCTTAACGAAGCTTGCACTCCGCCTGAGAAATTGTGTGTATTCTCCAGCATGGCGAAAAAGTTCAGTCTTGCTGTTTTTCAGAGGCGGGCGTGTTATTTATAAAACTTTGTGGTTTTCCTGTTAGAAATATTTCCCAAAGTAAACTGCTGAAGCGCTTATACTCGCTAGCCAATATTTATAGGTTGCGTTATGCATACTCCTCTGATGTTTTATGTATCGGAGGAAATGGAAGGCTCTCTTTCTTAACACATAATTACTTGATTATTTTTTTTTTTTTTACGTTGTCTTGGTTGGTCCGTGTTTTTTTTTTCTTTAGTTAGGTAGATAGGTTCTGGGAGGGTAAATTCTTCAAAAGAAATATTTCTTCTATAACGGTAACGCTATAAGTTGGAGACTTATGGCTATCATAACTTGGCTGTTTAGTATTTATTGCAACTTAATGAGAGTATTTGCTTGGTTATTATTATTGTGACACTTCAAAATGAGTTATATCTATTACTGTAGATTTCTTTCTTTATTTTATTTATTTATTTATTTATTTTTTGTAACTGAATTCCATGACAATTGATGACATGTGTATCATTAACTATATACCATGTGCTCTAATTGTACAAATATTCATTGTAATAAAAACATGCGTTGCATATCGCAGATAGACGGTATACGTGGTTGTCAACTGTAGGCAGTAGACATATAGGTACATATGTACATACGAGTATACATACAACGTGATTTATTGTGATTCTCCTTGCATATGGCTCTAAGATCACAGATACATACGCACATCTCCCTGAATAGAGCCACTCACTCCTAAGGAGTATCTCGAGACATCTTCTATGTCACACAATATGCTTCCGAGAGTCTGCTTTCACACTGCCTTAACTTGGGGCCAATTTATTGCTATCTCGTGACACGGAATGCATTGGGGGTTGGGTGAGGGGTGCCGGATTCTTCGAGAGGGGGCGGGTTGGTGGGGAAAGGGGGCGGGGCAAGGACCCCAACACATTGTTGTAGGATCGAAGCCTTCGTACAAGTTCGTCCTCTTTGCAAGCAATTTGCAGGCATTTCAAGCGTATTTTTGCTGAAAGAGAGATAGTTTTTGAGATCTTTTCATACTTATTTTTGTCTTGTTTGTTTAGGAGCGCTTCGTCAAATGAATGACAGTAGAAGGTTTTTGGTTGTTCATCGCAGATTCAACAATGTTTTTAAACGTCATGTCAACGGCCAGGAAAGACTTTTATCTACTGTAGGTAAAAAAAAAATCAGAGATCCTTTTCTTTAGGATTGAACTACTTAAAACTATTAAGCTAATATTACGAACTTCACCACTTGGAATATAAATTATTTCCGTGAGCTGCATTATTTATTTGATTCACAAATCTCAAAATAAAAAATCGAGAGACGTTTATTAACTTAATTCACAAATCTCTAAATCAAATATCCAGAGACGTTTATCAAAAGTAAATTTGTTTCTATGATTGGAACCGTCTACAACACTGAGTGAGCAAAAAGATCATGTTCATGTTTTCTGCAATGCTTCAGGCAGCCCTACACACTTAATCACAGCACCCATCAAAAGCACGAATGCTGAGAACTACACAGAAATAGAAAAAGAAGCTCGCTTCGCTACCAAGTTCAGTGATACTCTTTGAATGTAGAGAAGGAAATTGTTCTGATATTATCATGAAACATACTCATTTAGCCTTTCTAAACCAAAAACCACAATTACGTGTTGTTATCCATCCAATTCTTCCAACAGTGGAAAAGCTTACAAAAAACGTGAGTGTTTGCTCAGCCACACTTTCTACCCTGTGGTAGCAATTAAAAGCGATAAACAAACTGACATAGGATAATATGTCAGGTGTGCCATACTTTGAAGCCAATAACAACTACGAAAGCTCTCGAGGCAGGAGAGGTGGAACATACACCCTACCTATGTGAACTCTCTCGAGAGACTGAGAGTTTCCAGCCCTGTGATTGGCTTATCAACAGCCAATCAGGAGCGTCGTAAGGGACTGGCCTAGACATCGGATGCACGGTTCATGTGAATCTTCTATAACCCATACCACACAACCTTCACAGCGCCATCACCGGCCCGAAATACCCTACCCAGTCTCCCATCTCCCCCCCCCCCCCCTTAACCCTTTCTGGGATACTTACTTTTTTTCCGCCCATCCAAATGTGCCTCTAGACCCAACCTGGAAACTCTTTCCTTGAACTTTCTTAGCCTGTTTATGCCCGTAAGCAGCCTAACCAGCAACTTCTTCCTGCCCAAGCAGCATGCCAACCATAGGAACAAGGTTTTTACACACACACACACACACACACACATATATATATATATATTATATATATAGATATATTATTATAATTAATAATTAATATAATATCTATATATACATATATACGTCTATGTATGTATGTATGTATGTATGTGTATATATATATGTGCGTGCGTGTGTGTGTGTGTGTGTGTGTGTGTGTAATTTTGTCTACCGTATTAGGATTTTAAATCAAGAGGTTTAAAATTGTCTGTTGAGAACTATATTCTTAACTTGGCTCAGTTGCGCATATTCATATTGGTGCTAGTGACCCTGTTCTTTCACCATGTTTTTTCACTGTAAATAGTATTAAATTTCCATAATGGGATATGTTTTTTTGGAAAAACCTGAGGAGAGAGAGAGAGAGAGAGAGAGAGAGAGAGAGAGAGAGCCAGTTTACACAGCATAGATAACCAAACGTATTTCCTACTTTTTCCTCAAGATGCATTTGAATCTCTTTTGTATGTTTTCAGCAAACGTTATTATGGAAATTTCCTCCATTTTTGAAGAAGGGCAGGAAACAAAATATGAAAACGAAGTTCTAAGGCTAGCGGAATATCGTAGAAATATTGTCTGAAATTTTAGGATGAAATCCACATTCGGCAACTGAAAGTTAACATTTCATAACTGTATTTTAGCATCTCGACAATGCAAATAGTACCTGATGATATTTAATTTTGTTAAGAAATTACTCCTGCTTCTTTTGGTGCAGGGGGCTGTTTGCGTTTTAATGTTTATTGCCTAATCTGTTTTCTGCCTCTTCGGATATTTGGCTACATTGTAAAATGGGATTACGTGAATATTAAGGTCATAATTGCCGTATGTATTGTTTACTGCAGTGCCCAGTTCATTATAACGTGTTTGAATTTTCTATCACTCCAAAATGTTACACGTAGGAACGTAGGACCTTCTCGCCATTTATTACCCCGTCTATCAGCCATAATTGTAAGAGGTATATCAGGCAGAAAGGTATTACGAATAAACAATTAACTGCATAAAAAGGTTCAGCTTTAGACCTCTCAGATGTCGTACACCAATATCTGCACTCTTATTTATGAGATATTCGTTCCTTCCCTCACCACCCCTTCCTAATTTTTTTTTTTTTTTTTTTTTTTTTTTTTACTTTTCATTCGGTATCTTTCCATTCTTCATCCTTGGTACTAATACTTCTGCTACTGCTACAGCTAGTAAGACTACAGTCACAGGTACATTTGTATCTAAGAGTCGTCTTGTACAACTTCCCCCCCCCCCCTCTCTCTCTCTCTCTCTCTCTCTCTCTCTCTCTCTCTCTCTCTCTCTCTCTCTCTCTCTCTCTCTGAGCTTTCCACTCACTCCCGTACTCTACCCCTCGCCCCCTTGTGGCGCAGCAATGAGCACTAGACACGAAATCGAATCACAGGAGAATTGTCAGCAGCGGCACCCAATCAGCAAGTAAGTGGGAGGTCGAGACAGTGCCAATTAGACCTCCTGACACCTCGCTTGTGTTTCGATTGTTTGTGTCGAAATTGTGCTTTTGTAGAACCCTGTACTCTCATCTACACCTGGTCTCTTTCGAGTTCTCGTGCTCGTGTTTAAACACTAACTCAGCAAGAAAATTTCTCTCTCTCTCTCTCTCTCTCTCTCTCTCTCTCTCTCTCTCCTTTTAATATACCAGAGGATATGTTAAGTTCATGGAACAACAAATACCATAATATGATTATGGACGCAAAGGAATCAGTTTCAAACAAATAATTGTTTTCATTATTAATGATATGCATCATTCTAAAAGAATAATAGTTTTACACACAAGGGTAAAACTTGTATTCGACGAAAGATCAAGAACCGTGAAAAATTAACCGTTATTGGCCTTGCTAGAGATCAGTCCCTTGCTATTGGGAGATTGGACCCAGTAGTCCTCAAGGCAACGATGTCCCAAATTTAACGTTCAGGGATCATGCTCGGTTGATCTATCTAAGCCATACCTACTATACTCCTTCCTCCCACGTATCCTCAAATGACCTCGGCGTCCATTCATTGACCTCGCTGACATCCCGATGGATGGTGATGCAGGAAATGTAGGAACGTAAAAATGTTTGCTAGAGTCGGAAATTAGTTCTGTACAAGTTAAGTCAATGTCCCACTCCGTCAGGGGACTGAGAAGGTGTCGTTTTGGCGACCTAGAGAGGTTTGAGGAAAAATCGAGAGCCTTTAGATATATCTGAAAATTTGCACAGTTGGTTAAATCGAAATGAAAAAGAAGGAACATTTATGTCAATGCTGTATTCAAAATGTGGCAGGATGACTGGATAACATTGCAAGAGTTTGATTCATTATCAAATTGTTCTTGCTTTTTGATGGTGCTGTACAAACAAAATAAATTAGTTTCAGAATGACCTCTCTTCCTGAGGAAACTTGTAAATAAGTCTAATGCAAAATTTCAGAAGTAAGGGAACCCGTGTGTGAATCTTGTAGGTTAGTCTGGGAAGTGGAAAAGTTTGTTAAATTAAAAAAAAGAATGAAGGGAAGGCTACGAGTAAAGGAAATGAGAAGAAAGTTGGGAGATAAATAGTATGATTTAATTATCTTTTTCTTCAAGTAAGGTTCACGGTACTTTGATCTCTCTCTCTCTCTCTCTCTCTCTCTCTCTCTCTCTCTCTCTCTCTCTCTCTCTCTCTCTCTCTCTCTCTCTCTCTCTCTCTCTCTCTCTCTGGAAGAAAAAACCCTAATAAATATCAAGCAAAACCCCAAACTATTATACTCATACGCGAAAAAGCTGAATAAAAGAAGAATAGAAATAGGCCCTCTAAGAATTGAAGGGAGATTAACGAATGAAAAAAAGGAAATTTGCAACATATTGGCAGAACGATATAAGAGAGAATTCGCCCCTAGAATAGATAATGAAGATAATGATATAGAAGTAAGGGACGAAAATAGTGAATATTTAGCTGACATAGATATTAATGAAGCTGATATTGTGCAGGCTATTAATGAAATTAAAAATGGAGCTGCAGCAGGGCCTGATGGTGTTCCTGCTATTTTGTTAAAGAAAGTAGTTCATTCTATCGCAAAGCCACTTGCAATATTATTAAGACAAAGTGTAGATACAGGCACGATTTATGATGAGCACAAATTAGCATATATTACCCCTACATTCAAAAGTGGATCAAGACTAGAGGCAAGTAATTATAGGCCTGTGAGTCTAATATCACATATTATGAAAGTGTATGAAAGGGTAATGAAGAAAAATACTATGAAACATTTAATAAAAAATAATCTGTTTAATATAGGACAACATGGTTTCGTACCCGGAAAAAGTACACAAACCCAACAGTTAGTCCACCGTGAAAACATATACAAAAATATGAAAAGCGGAAATGAAACAGATGTGGTTTATCTAGACTTTGCAAAAGCTTTTGACAAGGTAGACCATAATATATTAGCAAAGAAAATTAGAAGACATAATATAGTGGATAAAGTAGGAAGATGGTTAAAAGAATTTTTACACAACAGAAAACAGATAGTTATTGCAAACGATGAGAAATCGGATGAAGCTAAGGTAATTTCCGGTGTGCCACAAGGTACGGTGTTAGCTGCATTACTGTTTGTTATTATGATTGCAGACATAGGCAGTAATGTTAAGGACTCGGTTGTGAGTAGTTTCGCCGATGACACAAGAATAAGTAGAGAAATTACTTGTGATGAAGATAGAAACGCGCTACAAAGAGACCTTAACAAAGTATATGATTCTGCAGAGGTAAATAGGATGGTATTTAACTCTGATAAATTTGAATCAATAAACTATGGAGACAGAGAAGGAAAGCTATATGCATATAGGAGACCTAATAATGAGACAATCACATATAAGGAAGCAGTTAAAGACCTTGGTGTGATGATTAATAGGAACATGTTATGCAACGATCAAATAGCAATTCTATTGGCAAAATGTAAAGCAAAAATGGGAATGTTGTTACGGCACTTCAAAACAAGAAAAGCTGAACACATGATTATGCTTTATAAAACATATGTTCGTAGTCCACTTGAATATTGCAATATGATATGGTACCCACACTATCAAAAGGATATTGCACAAATAGAGAGTGTACAAAGGTCCTTTACAGCTAGAATAGAAGAAGTTAAGGACCTTGACTACTGGGAAAGACTACAATCCTTAAAATTATATAGTCTAGAAAGGAGAAGAGAACGCTACATGATAATTCAGGCATGCAAACAGATAGAAGGAATAGCTGAAAACATCAAGGAGCTAAAAATATCAGAAAGAGCAAGCAGAGGTAGATTAATAGTGCCCAAAACTATACCAGGAAAAATAAGGAAAGCACACAGGACATTAATCCACTACGCACCAGCATCGATAATGCAGCGTCTATTCAATGCATTGCCCGCTCATCTGAGGAATATAACAGGAGTGAGCGTAGATGTGTTTAAGAATAAGCTCGACAAATATCTAAACTGCATCCCAGACCATCCAAGATTGGAAGATGCAAAATATACCGGAAGATGTACTAGCAACTCTGTGGTAGACATTAGAGGTGCCTCATACTGAGGGACCTGGGGCAACCCGAACAAGATGTAAGGTCTGTAAGGTCTGTAAGGTCTCTCTCTCCTGTATTTTGCAAACAATGTAGATGGGTGCTATGTTAAGAGATATCCATTTTTTATTAAACTCTTTGCATCAATATTTATTTTTTAGGTTATAGTATAATTTTATGGTTAAAAACAATCGGACGGGATTCAGTTTTTCACTTTCCTTTTAGCTGTGTGCAGTCTCTCTCTCTCTCTCTCTCTCTCTCTCTCTCTCTCTCTCTCTCTCTCTCTCTCTCAGTATTGTCAGAGCAAAATTATAGTAATTATAAAAGGTGTTTTGATAACTGCTCGACTACCAGCTTCTCAACCTGGTATTATCTGGCGTCAGCTTCCATGGTCATCGACGTCAGACGTGGCCGCAGAGCTTGTTAGCAAGATTAATCTCGTAAAATGTCATGGATACAAAAGGCTTGAAAATAGTTACCGAGACCTCAATTTCTTTTTCAAAAGTTTTTACAAGGAAGGCCGGTGACCTGATGCAGTTTGTCACCAAGTCTCACATTAGTATATCTTGGTAGTATTATGTTTACAAGGCTTTTTTTTTTTTTTTTTTTTTTTTTTTTTTTGCCTTATTAAGGCATATCAGGTTATTGGAAACTCAGTGAACTATTCAGTCATTAAAACTTGTATATTTATTTATCTGAATAGCTTTGAAATTCGGCAACAGTTCATTATGATGGTTTCCTTAGAAACCAACATGATGAGGTAAATTATCTTCATCCTAAGTCCTTAAGGCTTATATCTCAATTTATTGAAACTAAGATATTTTTTGTCACCGTTCAACTTTAAATTTTTTATAATTCAGCTGTTACTGAAATTTAGTCTTTACAGCGGCAGTCCTCTTAAAATTTAGGTGTTTTATAGCGCTCCGTATTGCTCTTTAAGTTATTTATAATTAAAGTCATTACTAAGTGGGACCGAAGTCACTTGCGAAACTAAAAAGCCATTGGCTTGTGAAGCAAGCTTCCACAGAAAGAAATCCAGTTTGTGAAAAATAAGAAGAAAAAGCAAATTTATTCATGGATAAGCAAATAGTTATACATGAAAACAGTAAAACAAGGGAAAAACTATAGGCTATGTGCGCATGGCGATTTAAAGTAGTTTTTCTTGAGCTAATGGGGATTTGTAAAATCTCCCTGGGAATAGCCGATATTTCAAATAGTATTCCTACTTAGGAGGAACAAAGAAATATTTGCACTACACGAGAACTCAGTTTTTTATATATTGTTTTATTGAAAGTGAAGACATTAAAGTCACATAGTGCGGGATTAGCCTCAGGATGAACAAAAAAGAATGCTGCGCTTAACTATCAGAATAAGAAAGGTATGATCACAAGGAAATCCACGAGGCCCCAAGTTTAAACATCAGAACAAACGAATCCCATTCACAGAACGGTTCATATGACTGCCTAACAGGCTATAGTCAGACTACGTAAGTGATGGGCACGGTACCACAAAAGTTAACACAAGGATAGGAGCTGACCAGAGTGGAGAGTCCTAAGAAAGTTCACTCATTTCTAGTTGATCCAAGAAGCTTTTACCGGAGAATCATAATCCATGATGAGACATGTTCAACACTTTGAACATGAATCAGGTTTATAAAAGCAACAGTAACATCTTGTTCTTCTCACTTCCATAAAACTCAAGCTACTGTGACAGCTGAAAAAAAAGGCAATTAAAATAAAAGTCAGATGAAAACAGTTGGGAGCGTGCAGGTGACAGCGGATGAAGTTACAAACCTAAACACAAATTCAACCAATATATTTACTATTAATGGGGTTATCTGTGCGGTATCAGAGCATTTAGAGGTGGAGGATGTAAATTTTGACCATGTTATAATGCCAGTGCATGAAGGTCAACGGACCGGGTGCATAGAAGTTAGTGAAGACTGTTGAGAACTCTGTCTCTCTTGCTATACTTCCTAGGTGAGGAAATGCACATGGGGACTCCTCTGTTAATCTAGGAAAAGAATTAGAAACCTTTTATTCATTCAACTACAGTGATCACAGTCGTGGCTGAAAAGGGCATGTGGCTAGATATGTTCTACAATACCTTTAAGCATATTCAGTATAAAGATAGAAATAGCAGGAAGTCACCTCGCCTGAGGAATATGTTGAGAAAAAGAGGCTATTCCAAAGTAACGAATATTATTATATCTTTTTAAGTTCAGCCTTCGATAAATGAAACTAAGACGGGTTACTGTGAAACTATCATTTATATTTGGTGCTATTACACTTCTAGGGAAAGTTATAAGAGGTTAAACATATGTTTTCTATCAAGTATAGAAGTCTTCACAAAAACTCTGAGC
>NC_087212.1:55498088-55505588 GCF_015104395.2 Macrobrachium nipponense | reverse complement strand
TATGACTGTTATGATTACAGTTTTACGGTATACGATTGATGCTACAGTATTATCACCCTTAAATGATATTTTTTTATAAGTTTTTTAAAGAAATACTGTTTTATCGAAACATTCCAATCAATTGTGACGCTGTCCAGGCCTGAATGGTTTGGGTTTGAGAAATTGGAAATTAATTTGTATTTGTTGGTGTTTTCTGTTAATTTGGTAAAAAAATTTATGACTTAGAAATTCATTTTAGTCTTTCATATCGTATCGTATGGTATAATAACCCCAAATCACTTGTATCAGCAGAAGTAGGATTGATTATCGTCTTAGAGGAAGAAAATTAATGATTTGATTTTAACTCATTTCAGGACTTATGAGTTTAATGTACGTGTTATGTAGAAGTACGCGAGAGTTACAGTTTTGTTCATAATTTTTCTGGGTATTTTAGTTTCTGTAAAAGAAAACGATTGAGTTAGCTTTGTCAATCGTCCGCACTTTTTCTGTCCGAACTTTTTCCTGTCCGCGTTTTTCCGTCAGCACCCAGATCTTGAAAACTACTGAGGCTAGAGGGCAGCAAATTGGTATGCTGATCATCCACCCTCCAATCATCAAACATACCAAATTGCAGCCCTCTAGCCTCTGTAGTTCTTATTTGATTTAAGGTTAAAATTATCAGGGACGTGGTTAAAGTTTCATGGGCCGCGGCTCATACAACATTATTTTCGGTGTTCTTGATTATACACTGCAGTGGCTGTAAAGAGAACTCGATTGCGGCGCATTTTTTACTTGTTTTCCTTTGACACTGAAACACAGCCATGATAGTTTATATGTTAATATCAGACACAATAAACAGTCCCCAAAAATGAATTAAATTGTTTACTATTTCATAAAGGCAAAAATGCCATTTATTTTTATGGAATATTTTCGGAATATTTTCATTAAATCCTCAACATTATGTATACTACCTATTCATATGTGGAATATGTATAACTATACGGAATTCCGTGACAATGTGTTAAACGTTATGTTTAAAATTGACTCTGTATTCAGATTATTATTGTATATAGTGACAATTATTTGCTGTAGGATATAATTATAGTAAATATCAGATTTCAAGCTTATGCTATCCTTATGTAACGGAGCTTTATCTCAGGTATTTTCTTTAAATGTCAACTTACAATTTCAAATTATTTTCTCTTCCATACAGACGTATGTACTGTATTTAACGGACTGATAAAGCAAGCTTTGTGACAAATTTTCTTATTTTTCTCTTAGTTAAAAGAGAGAGAGAGAGAGAGAGAGAGAGAGAGAGAGAGAGAGAGGAGAGAGAGAATCCTCCCATAATCCCCGCAGCATTTATTCGCAATCCGAAAGTAATTTGTTCCGCTCCTTGTTTCGCCATTTTATGAAAGCAAAAATACATCGCGAATGTTGGTCATTAATTTGGGAGTTTAATGATAAGGCTTCCGGGTTTGTCTCCTTGTGGGCGTCTTTTGTTTTGACGTTCCGGCAAAAGATAGATTATCGTGTTTTCTTATCTCTCCGGTGGACTTCCAAACAGGGAATTGCCGAGGATACTTCGCTGCTGCTAAATTTTACTTCTATATTTTACACCACCGTTGTGTTTAGGTTATTCTTCCTTTTGAGTCCATGATCTTAAATTGTTGGTTTGAAATCATCTTTTTTTATGATTTAATCCTATATCTGCCCAGGACATTTTCGTCTACCTATGTATTTAGTGAATTAGGTCAATAGAATACTAAGTGGAAGGGTTTTGAAAGTCCTTGGACGAGTTACAGAAGAGAAGAGTTTGGTAATTGTTGATATTTTATATTTATGAGGAAAGAAATGCCGATATTTTGGTAACCAGTGAAACAAAGATGAAAGTCTATTGTATGCAGGAATTGGAAGGACAAAGAAAGACTGCATTGGGATGGTGAAAGAAGTTGAGCCAAGGTAGCATTCGTAGTCAGGAAGACTGGTTTGGTCAAAGAAAGCAAATGTGTTTTCGATGATTGTATGGGTAAGACTGAATATGACAGAAAAAAATTGTAATAAGCGGAGTATATGATCCAGGACTGGATAAAGATGAGAATGAAAGAAAATATTTTTGTTGAGAGTGAATGTGCCTTGCAGCATTTAAGAGGTGAGCAGAGAAAAAGACAGTCTTGTTGGCCTTTTGGATTCTGTAACAAATGAATAAAATATGTTGGGAAAGTTTTTATTTCAGGAAATACTTGGTTTGTAAATAAAAATATTAAAAGCAAATTTGTGAATGAGGAAATGGTAACGAAAGGATTATCATAGGTTGTCTGTTAGTTCAAGTTAGATAGAACACATTGATGGATGTAACGTTATAAAGAAAGTGGAGATATAGCTTAATTGAAGGGAAAGGGGTGAAAATGTGCCTGTAAGAGTATTAAACAAGTAAATAAGTTTAACAAGAAAGAAAGGGAGGAGAGTATATAAGGAGGGAAGTAGGTGCAGTATTGGTTCAGGAAATGCATGGAGGTGGAAGGAGTAGATTAGTATTCAAAATTGCGTAATATACAAAGAAAAGTGGAAGGAGGTGCATCCAAACTGAAGGGGAGAGGTGAAAATGTAGCTGTAAGTGTAATTGTAACAAGTATAAGAGTTCATCAAGAAGGCAGGGAGGAGACATACTATGGAGATAACAGGTGTATTATTGGGTAGAGGCAAGTATTGAGGTGGAAGGCGCTGATGAGTATTCAAAATTACATAATTGGGGCCATTTAATTAGCAAATGGAGTTTTGCGAGAGTAGGAGGATAACCAAGGGCAATAACAATATCATGTGGTGAGTTTATAAAATGAGAGTTTTAGTGAATGACAAGAGATTATTTCTGGTGCAGCGAGATGGTACAAGTACAAGTATATATGAGGATGTATAAGGCAGTCAAAATGAAAGTAAAAGAAAAGAAGGTAGTTAATAAAAAGATTTGCGAGAAGGTAAGCATGAATTTTAGGGAATATAAATAACAATTCTGCAAGAAAATAGACGCCGAGTAAGAGGCAAATGAAGATATGAATCTCAGGGTAACAGAATTAACTGGAGAAATGATGTCTGAGGTGAATGCAGTATGTGGTGAATGGGTGAGTATTTTGAAGATTTGTTAAATGTGCAGAACAGAAGGGGAGCAAAGGATGAAACAAAAGTGGAGGGATTAGTAAGTTTGAAAATTCTGTGAAAGTGGCTGTTGGCGATGTAAGAACAGTCAAGGGCTGAACAGTGAAAACACACCATGAGTGAAATGGTATTGAATAGTGGCAGGAGCACGAAAGAGAGTCTACACAGGATTTGCAATGCATATCTGGATGTTGGAAAGGCTCTGAAGGAACTGGTTAAAGGAATAAATGTTCCACTGTGTAAATTCAATAGTGTCAGTTGAGACTTCAAGAGTCACATCTACATAAAATTACATATACCGAGGAATTGTGAGATTTTGATAGAAAAGTATGATAGAGAATAGAATGATTAACTGGAGGAGAACAGTATGGGTTCTGACAAGGAAAAGGGTGTATGGACCATGTTCACGTTATCAAATTGCTGTGCATTGTGATCTGAAGTAAAGTAAATGAACACATATAAAAGTTATGATAGAATCAACAGACCATGTGGAGGAAGAGTAGTTTTTTGAGAGAGATTGAAAGTATTTATGGAGGAAGTGAAGGATGTGTTAGCATACGCAGAATATAAAAATTGTGTGAGTCAAGGTGTGATATGTCTCGTGGCAGTTCAGTATCATTATGTATAGAGAACCACGTAAAGAGTTGCTACCACATTTGACATCATTTGAATAAAGCTCCTAATAAGTTATTTCCATGAGAATTATATAATGCTTTTCCCATTTTGATCAGTGCATTTGATATTAATATTTGACTTAAATTGAAATAAAGAAACATAAATAATAAAAGGGAAACTTAAATAATTCCAGCAATTTTCCAGAGAAATGTCGTTCAATAATTCAAGTAAGAGATACGAAATATTTAGCCAGTTGAAGAGAGCTGGTGCTAATTTGGAAAAGTGTACTTCTATGTACATGTGAAATTTATTCAGTTTTGTCGGAGAGTTTCTTAGCTTAGTAATGTATATATATAAATATCTGTAAATTATTATGTTTTATGGAAATATGAAATATATTATAATATTATATATATTATTATATATATATAAATACTAATATATTATATTCCATAAATATCTTGTTAAATTATTTTATGGAAATTTTTATGGAAATATGAAATATATTGATAAATGCCATGTGAAATCTTAAAGAGCCAAATGGATGAAATGAGTTTTAAAGCCAGTAAGTAACTAGAATTTCTTTTGAGCTTTTAAGTTTTTCGGCTTCATTTCCGTTTGTTATGACATTGTGCCTTCATGTCCATCCGGCACCATAACCATGGTTATTGGACTTTATATCCGTTCAGTGTCCGTTTTTTTTTTTTTTTTTTTTTTTTTTTGGTGTTGAAAGTATAGAATCATGCCTTTAGCAAAAGTACATTCGACATACCATCTACTCACAGTAAATAGTTGAGTCGAGTAAGCAATACGAATAAAATGTGACGGATGATGGTAGAATGAGAACATGGCGACTAACGGTTAAAAAAGTTTTAGCATGGGTCACAAAATGGATCAAGCGTTGCGATATGAGTCAGTATGGTAGAAAGTGTGCATAACGATATTTTGGGGAAAGAAGTATATAAATCGGAATGATGGGAGGTAGGTGTAAATGAATGCACAGAAAGTAATGGATACATGCAGTGAAAGACGTACTAAAGAGAAAATTACTTAATATCCGGAAAGTACGAGAGTCCATTCGAAAACAGAGTAAATGACACAACGGTTATAATTTTAATCGAAGAGCTGCTGATGAACCCTCTGTGGCGGTGTATGAAATTCCTGACGTTTTGGAAGTGTTAAGTACAAGGGCATCGTCACCCATTGAGGAAATGATATGTGAATATGTCAATGTTGTTTTTTTTTATAGAGGTCGCCACCCCGGGCAGGGCAGGTTGCATAATGTTGGATTTGTCTCCAAGATTCTCAGGGTTCGAGCCAGGATCCTTTTGTTAGTGAATACGTAATTCTGCTAAAGCAGCAATACTGAGCAAAGTGTTGAGCATACAAAATTTCGAAAACTACTGTAATGTGGAGTTCATTTATTTACTAATATTTTCAGTGAGAGTCAACTTACTTCCTCCAATTTATGGCGAATTTTATTTAAGAATCTCTCGGAAGATGACTGCATCATTGGAGCTTTTCAACATTGGCAATCAGTTTTAACGAATGAGTGAATTTTTTTTTCTATGTTGCCATGCAAATGAATTATTTATTGACCTATGCCTGGACTGTCATTCGAAGATATTGAGATGCAAAGAATCCCCCGGTGTCATGGAAACGGCTCTGTGTCCTTCACCATTCCGTATCCTCACTTTGCTTCATATTTAGTTTTTTTTTCCATAACGCCTGCTCCTTCTGTCTTTAGGTTACCGATCTTCTTAAAAAACTATTTAGCTTCTCTTTTACTTTATTTATGCAGACCTTTTTTTTAAATGTTAATGGTGGCCATTTATTTGAGAAGTCAGCGCTCATTCTCCGATTACTTTATGTATTACATGTTTCCCAAATTAATTTTTTTTATCATCGAAAGGAAACTATACTCGGTTCTTTTCCATCTGTCCACCAGCCTGTGGTGTTTGCGTATGGTAACACTGCGTCCCGGGCTTTAGATAGTTGCATTCAGCTTACATTCAACAATAATAACAATATCCTATTTCAAATATTAACGGTGTGAATTATTAAAAAACACTTTTCAGTTGCAAATGTACACCTAGATATCCTTTTCAGTTGCAAATGTACACCTAGATATCCTTTTATTTACCTAAAACTTACACATAGCATAACTATCTAAAGCCCGGGACGCAGTGTTACCATACACAAACACCACAGGCGGTTGGACAGATGGAAAAAAACAGAGTATAGTCAGTAATACCTAAAACACTTTATATCATACATGATTTTAGTACTTTATTAAGAGACTGCTACTGTTAAGATGATCGAAACTGAATATGCATAAGAATAACTTAATTTGGTTAGTTTTCTCGATTCAGTAAGTTTTATTTCAATCGGAAAGCTCTGTCTGTTGAAATATTTTAATTCTTTCCGATGTGCTGTACTATTCGAGTAACACTTGCATTCACGGTGGCTCTGAACCAATCAGTCCTCTTTCCACGAAGGAACCATACAACCCTTGTCGCTTCATTTGTTTTTTCACACGTCCGACGTAATTCTCGTCCCTACACACCATGGCCCGTCATCAAAAAATCAATGTTTATATTAATACCATACCAAATATTGGAGAAATTGCCTCTTCATCCTTTTGAGTCATTGGGTGCTTTTGTAGAGAACCCTCCTTCCCCAGCTCTCTGAACCCCCGCCCCCTCAAAAGAAAAAAAAGAATAAAAAAACTATTGGTCCCTAGCGGGAAACTTACCAAGAGATTCCCTCCATATACAATGAGGCTAGAATAGATAGTATAATCTCATTTCCAATTCATGTAAGTTCACGTGTGTATGTATGAACTTATGTGTATAGGGCAGCATACTTCCTCAGTCACACACACACCCCCCCCCTCTCTCTCTTTCCTCTGTGTTAAAAGAGATGCTATAAAGAAATAGACAGGAAGTCTGGAATCTCAAGTCGAGTTCAAGTCACTTTTGATCTTGTCGGGAGAGAGAGTAGATGCCCAAGTGACTTCTCCAACGTTGGATGTTGAATCGCATTAACTTCTGTGTCTTTCCAGATACGTTCTCTCTCTCTCTCTCTCTCTCTCTCTCTCTCTCTCTCTATGTGGTAGCGACAGAGAGATTCTTCCAAGAATCGCCCGGTTATGCGTATACGTAATCTTAAGACCTGGTAGATGCAGCTTTATCCGTTCAAAGGAAGACAATTATTTTTTTTCTCATTCTCAGTTTGAATGATGAGGATAACTGTAATCAAGTTGAACATATTATGACATGCACTGCTTCAATTACACTCAGAATCTGCAGAATATAGGTTTCTTTAATTAATGCGTTTCTTTTCATTCATCATTTTTTTTTCAAATTGACTGAAGTTTATGATCGGCATCTGAAAGGAATTCATTTTCCAGGACTATTTTTTTTTTTCATCACTAACTGCTTTGTTAATTGGGATAACTTAATTTTACCGAGATTTAATTCGCATATGCTTGGATTCTGTCAAATTTGGACTGAGCGCTTCTTTATGCCACTGCTTTCACCATAAAATCAATTTTTATTTCATATCGAAATTAGTATTCTCGTAGCAGGTTATTTCGACCGAAGAGATTTGCATCAGTATCTCACTGAAATGAAGTCCTTTCATTCGTTAACGAATGGTAATTTTATCTTAATTAAGTCTATTATGCAACTTCTTCATTAACATAAGTACTTCATTATGTAGATTGCTGATGTAATTGCAGATGATTTGTTT
>NC_087212.1:55480588-55493088 GCF_015104395.2 Macrobrachium nipponense | reverse complement strand
CGTCACTCTGTCTGATAATACAAGAAATGTAAAATGAAAAATAGCTTAATAGAAATTTAAGATAATGTAGTACATGGAGAAAGGCTATAGCAGAAAACTTCATTACTTTCTATTTGTTCTGTGGAGGGGGCGCTCCTCTAATTTCGAAACACCCGGTATATTTATATGCATATATATATTATATATAATTATATATATATATATATATATATATATATATGTATATATATATATATATATATATATATATATATATATATATATATATATATTATATATGCAATCAATGCTACAAATGTCCTTTAATATCCAATTCGCTCTTCCTCGGAATTTGTATATTTTCAATATATTAACCGAAGGGTAATTTTTTTAGTTGATAATAATTGCGTCCTCTCGTTGGTCATGCGGAGGATGATGTGAAATGGAAATGAATTGAATTAACATTATCAATATAACTCCCCCGGTTTGGACATGGTATGTAAGAACTAGAAAATTAATTGATGAAGTACAGCACTGTTACCTTTTTACATTGTAGAAAGCTCTTTATTCGGAAGGTATTGTGTGCCCATAAATATATATATATATATATATATATTATATATATATATATATATATATATAATACCGCGATACAGCCAACTTTTCCTCACTGCCCTTGAGTGATATATTTCTTACATTGGCCGCTGCAAATATGCCAAAATGTAGTTAATTTTAAGTTTAAAAATGCTAAATATAATCTGTTAGAAGATTAATTACCGTGAATAAAGTTAGAGAAATCTCGTCTTTTTACACTAGCAAAGCTTCAATAAATTTCCTTGCCATTTATATGTAGTTTATGCAAAAAAGTGACATTTGTTGAACGTTAAAACGTAAATATTTCATTAATCAACAATTTCTTTGATTTCTCTGTCCCACTGGGGGTTAGTGCAGTCAGTTGCGCTCATGAAGTGCATTCTAGTCATTACTGAACGATTTTGGCAGTGTCCTGACGGCCCCTTGCTGATCCCACATTTTAGCCTTTTACATTAGTACCTCTATTCCTGCTCCCATTCTTCTGTCTTGTTGTCCAACCTCTATTACTTTAGGGCCTCGTAGTTCATCTTTATTTTCTGCATATCTTTATCTTGCTGCCCAGTCACCTCAACACCCTCTTTTCACTGTCTAAAGCGCTGAATGTCCAAAAGAGCCACAGTGATTGGCTTGGCAGGTTAAATTTCGTCAAGTCAAATAGAATAAATTTTATTTGTCTATGTAAAGTTAACCTTGATGCTGGTTTCCTTGTCCTAGTATCATTTTGAAGCTAATAGGTGTAATTTGTCGTAGTGTATTAACAAAAAGTGAAACAACACAATTTAAACTTAAAAAATCATGAATATTACTATTATTAAAGAATTCATGACATAGATATATGTGATTTTTTACAGCTTGTTAAACTAAGAAAAATTGTCTTTCCTTTATATATATCGTATTACTATTTATTTCAGCCCCTGCTTATTATCATCATTTTTTATGATATGGGTACACAAGCATAAGAATAAATGGCCTGACCGTGATAAATAAAGTTGGAGTTTACGGGCAATAAATTTATTACTACTCTTACCAGTTCATAAAGGACATTTGGAAGCTTTGCCATTATTTTATCTGGGGAGAAGATATATCGGAAATGCTTATCGGTAATTCTCGACGGACCATTTTTCTAATTATGTTTGTAACGTCTCAAGTGCAACCTTGCGTGCGAAAATGTCATTGAAAAAATTGGTCTTGAAACGACTGCACTTTGTTAAAACTGCCTCCCTTTTTCTCCTGGGTTTTCATTTTGGTTGGTCCAACTCCAGCTGCATTTTCTGGACGAAGTTAAAAGCGAAGTGAAATGTATTTTTATCTTCGTTGCTTGTACTTTTCCGAAAAAGGAAACGATGCATTGCTGTGTTTTTTGTTGTTACGGAGGGAGCCTGTCTTGTGCTACTTTTGAAATGGAATAATCTAGGAGCAAGTCTCGTTCTTTTATATTCCTCTTCTCCTTTTACTTCTACCGTGTGTTCGTTTGTCTATTATTCTACTTCCTTCTCTCTCTCTCTCTCTCTCTCTCTCTCTCTCTCTCTCTCTCTCTTCTCTCTCTCTCTCCTGTTTGCTTTCATGTAATTCTTTTACCTTTTTTATCATAACAGAGTAAAGCTGTTTAATTACTTATTTCCATCACTTTTCGTCTCCATAGTATTTTTCTAGTATTGAGTGTCAGTTAATTTACTTGATTTTTCCTCTTTTGCTACATACATCCGGTCTTCCTCAGTTTACATAACAATTAATCAACTAACGAGTTTTCCAAAATTTTTACATTGTTCATCTGCCATTCATTTTCCCTTTTCTTCATTTCTTCGTCATTTCAAGAACTCATTTGTGATTGTTTTTCCTTGGAGGGTCCTTGGCGTCGTGTATATGTGTGTTTATTTTCTGAAAGGGTTACTCTCTGTCCGAACACTTACATAGATTACGTTAAAAAATTATGTACTCTCTTTAAAAGATTTTCTCAGCCTTGATTATACACACACACACATATATACATATATATATTATATTATATATAATATATATAATATATATATATATATATATTATATATATATATATTTAATTTACTATATATGTGTGTGTGTGTGTATGTATGTATGTATATTGTATATCACCACAACTATACTTAGAACACTGGAATTAAACCTCTATAAATCTTGTAGAAAAGGCAAAGATAATGAAAAACTCATTTCGCTGTCACTTCGCATCAGTGGCGTGATCGGTATGGTCTTGGCCTGCCACCTCGCTGGCCGCGAGTTCGATTCTCGGGCATTCCACTGAGGGGTTAGAGATGTGTATTTCTGGTGATAGAAGTTCACTCTCGACGTGATTCGGAAGTTACTTAAAGCCATTGGTCCCGTTGCTGAATAACCACTGGTTCCATGCAACGGAAAATACCATACAAACAAACAAACTGTCACCCTCATTGATGGTCTAGACATCCAGAGATATTTTATGAAAGAATATTAATTCTGGCGCTCACTTTTGCCTTTACGCGCTTTTTAGGGTGCGAAGCTTTCTACTTTCCTCTGTCACCCGAGGTGTAGATTTTACCATTTGAAAAGTTATGCTTATGAAGCGTGCAAAGGAAGAAATATTAAAGGCTGAAGAATCTGTCAACGATTATACACAATTTTTAAGGTAATGTATACAAATGTTCGAACAAAGAGGTACCCTTTCAGAAAATAAACAAACATACACGACGCCATGTACATATATATATATATATATATATATTATATATATATATATATATATATATATATATTATATATATAGATAATATAATATATAAGTCATATCACATTTCCGTGATTCATATACATATATCGAGCTACAATGTCCTTTAATATCTAATTCGCTCTACCTCGGAATTAATATATTTTCATATATGCTTAACCGAAGGGGAATTTTTTCTCGATAATAGATTTGCCTGGACCAGGGCGCGAACCTATGGATCCTTTCAAACCCAGGAACGTCAGTGAAGCTTTTCCTACTGTATATGGTAAATTTACCATATACAGAAAACCAACGTTCTCACTTTCATATATTCACTACTTTAGCTATCATGACAATACTATCAAGATAGGTCTAGCTAGCAACCTATTCTTAAGAGCCTTACGAATTTGTTCCCCAGATTTCCTGGAAAAAGAATTTGAACTAATTCGCAAGCAACTTTCATCTTTAAAGTATCCTGACATATAATTGAGAAAGCAATTCAAAAAGCAAACGTAATTTTCTACCGACCCCCTAAAGACAAGACCAGAGACACACCCAACAATAAAATAAAAATTCCCCACCTGGAGACGATTAAGAGAGTAACTCACACCCTTGGGAAATCCAACCCTTTTGCATTTACCTACCCAAATACCTTAGCCAAATCCCTGATTAACGTCCAACAAAAGACATCGCCCAAAGACTCTGGGGTATATGAGATCCCATGCCAGGACTGTGACCAATCTTACATCGGATTTACAGGTAAATCACTTCCATAGAGATTAATACAACACAAACGGTCAGTTAGGTATGGACAACAGAACTCGGCTATTTTCAACCATATAAATGAACATAACCATAGAATAAACTGGAATATGTCACGTGTAATTTATAGCAGCAACTGCCGGTACAAGAGTCAAATGATGGAATCGGCCTTAATAAAAGAGAAGCAGGTAATGAACATCTCAAAAGGGAATTGGACATCGGACATCGTCGACGCAGTGTTCATTCAACCAACGCTTAAGAAGATTAAAGGAAGATTATCAGGGCGGGGGTGACCTAAATGGCTTACTTGTGGACGAATCTCTTGGTATAAATACCACCTTTTCTGTAAACTTTTCTCATTCATATACCTGAAGAGAGAGACAGCAGTCTCTGAATATAGTACTTTTCTCTCTACATTTTGGTGTTTTTATGGGCTCCTTTTATTAGATATATATATATATATATATATATATATATATATATATATATATATATATATATATATATATCATTCGAGCTACAAATGTCCTTTAATATCTAATTCGCTCTACCTCGGTACATATATGAAAATCATATACAATTCCGAGGTAGAGAGCGAATTAGATATTAAAGGACATTTGTAGCTCGAATGATTTAATATGAATCACGGTGATGTGATAAATTTCATATATATATATATAATATATATATATATATATATAGCCTTATATATAGATATATTTATATATATATTGCCTTGTAAATTCTCCCCAGTATTGTTATGTTATTGTAGTATCGTAAATATGTAAATATTTTATTTTTAAATAATGTATGTTCAGAATTCACAAAAATAAAATTTAAAGTTGCTATAGATAACGTTTATGACAAGAAAAACCTCCGTTTTGAAGCGGATGTGATAAGCTGTCAGAAAAAAAAAAAAATAATAAAAAAAATATAAATATATATATATTATATATATTAAGATATATATATATATATATATATATTATATATATATATATTACTATTATATATATATATATATTATATATATATAATATAATATATATTTGTGAGTTTGTGAGTAGGGTTTGTATTGTGTATCCGTGTAGACAACCATACATATCTTGCATATTTCGTCATAAATTTTGGAAACTAACTTATTCATTTATGTGTTACAAATATTGCACATCCCAATGATAAAATTTGCAATGTGATTTAGGCTTAACCATAAATGACTACAGGGTGGTTGGAGTATTGAATTCAGTAATAGGTTATCACTTACAATAGCTAAACGTAGCAGTTAATGGAGATTGCTGAATAATTTAGTAATAATTTTTAAAAATTGCTCCATTCGTTGGATTTATTTGTTGCTACAATGAATTGTCAATTTAATCAGAATATAGTCCTGACGCACATGAAGATGATATAATTTCTAAAATTTTCATCATTAATATAACATCCGGGACGAAAAAATAAGATAACACAAGTGCTTGCTCATCATTTACAGTAATTATTGAAAAGCAGGGTTAAATAGACATTATTTGTGTAAGTGATCCAAATACAGTGCGTATATTGAGAGAGAGAGAGAGAGAGAGAGAGAGAGAGAGAGAGAGAGAGAGAGAGAGAGAGAGAGATTATAAGAATTCCGCAATAAAGGAGACAAATTGCAGGAGGAAGGGGAGAAACTATGAAAGACAATAAATAAGGGAAATGTAAATGTAGAAGGGGAACAGAAAATGGAAAGTATAAAAATGTACGAGAAAATGAAGCCAGCAATTTTGCTTTTATGTTTTCAATTACTATGGCTCAGCCGCCATGTTGGGAAGAGACATACCCTTTATTTGCGACCTGCCGCAGGGAGGCCGGTCATTGATAGTTATTCAGTAGACGTAGTACATATTGGGGGAGAGAGAGAGAGAGAGAGAGAGAGAGAGAGAGAGAGAGAGAGAGGTTTGCCGGTTTTATTAATACATCAACAGTGTTTTTGGTAAAGCACGAAGCCATTGTATATTCAGCTGTTTTGATTCTAAATTAAAATTTTTGTCTCTTGTCAGCCATGTACTGTTAGTTTTGGTTTACGTATTTTGAAGTCTGGGCAATTTCGTTCCTAGGCTATATATATATATATATATATATATATATATATTATATATATATATATATATATATATATGTGTGTGTGTGTGTGTGTGTGTGTGTGTGTGTGTGTGTGTGTATACTCTTATATTCCCATATTAAAATATTTAGAGCTTTTCTTTACTTTCTTCATATCCTTGCTCTTCCGCTAGTGCAAGGATAGTTCAAGTTGCCTGACAAAGATTCCTTTTCTTGTACTAACTTGAGATGTTTATGATTTTGAATTTTATTTCTAATAAAATTTATACCCTTTCCACGTGAGTGTGTATGCATTTCATGCAATGGCCTACCGTAAGGAACTGATTGTTTTCCTGACCTAGGTAATAACTAAAAGGCATGAACGAGGTATAAATGTTGGTGCTTAATGCTCACCGGCTCAGTAGGTTTACCCACCTCTTCAAGAAAGGTAGATTAGCGCGTTGTTAACAGAATATTTTTCCTTGCTTCTCTTTACAGATCTCTAAAGTAACTTCTGACTGTAAAATAAACTGAATTATTTAGGATCATATAAATTATGATCGATTGATTGCAAACACCATCTTCAATATCCTGTCTTTTCTGTAATTTTAAGTACTCTACTGTAACACCAGATTTATTTTACTTCAGAGTAATGTGTAAGAAAGCCAATGCACTTGAGAATTATGTAATTCGTATAAGAAACAGTTCATCTAATAGCATTATTTCAAGGAACTCTTGCATACGCGAAAAATTTCCACTACAAAAAGATGTAATGAGCCTATTAATATTCAATAGGATATGTTTACAAAAGCAATATTAGCTATTCATGGTCACATCGGGTATGTCAACACATCTTCGACTGATTTGCCAGCCATTGCCACTGATATAGAGACTGGGAATTAATTATGAATTCATGGAAATGAAATTATTGCCAATTATACGTATTGTTTTACGTGGTGAATGTTTTCGTGGTCAAAGAAGCAATTAATCTCTCACAATCAATAATACATAAGCGCGTCTACGCAAATATTGTCATGTATATATATATATATATATATATATATATATAGATATATATATATATATATATATATATATATATATACTACGTGTGTGTGTGAGTGTGCATGTGTGGATGGGCTTATCACAATGAGATGATGGTATTACAAGTGAAATTATGTGGCACCGAGTTGAAAGGGTGATTATATGGCTGATCAATTTGTATAAGGTGTGTGTGTGTGTGAATTAATGAAAGGCTTCCAAGAAATTGATGAGATGAATTATTTTCCCTTCATGTAAAGGTAAAAGGGATAGAGGATATTGTAAGAACTGTAGGGCTATAAATTTCATCAACATATGAAGGAAAGTGTAAAGTAGAAGTTTAACTGAAAAGTTAAGGTAGATAACAGAGAAAGGATGGAATATTGAGAGCAACAGAGAGTTTTCTGTTGAAATTGAAGCTTGCATTAAACTATAGGCGTGAAACAAACATGTGTTATGTGCCTATGACTGTTTAATATTTTGATGAGTTGAAAACGTTTGAAATTGTATGTAAGAGGAGGAGGTTAAAAGTAAACATGAGCAAGAGCAAGATTCTGAGAGGATGGAGCGTGAATGTCATGATGGACAGTGAGAAAATTAAAACAGTGCAGATTTCGAACGATGGTGGGAGAGAAGAGGTGAGTCACGGAATAGGTAAAGCAAAAAATGAATCAATATGTGAGCAGAAGATTGGAAGAAATTTGATATATTCATGAAAGCCAAGTTTAGAATGTACAATGAGATTGTTGAACCAAATCGCATATTCGGAAGTGAAACGTGGAAGTTGAATGCAGATCAAAGAAGGTAGAAGCTTTCGAGATAATCTATTTAAGTATTATTTGTGCCATAAGGTGAACTGGAAGGATGAGAAATGTGGAGGTACATTGAAGGAGTGAAATAACGATTCTCGCATTCCTTTCTGTTATTTCATGTATGACATCCTGTATTTATATTTAAAATTAATCTTTTATCTCGGCATATATTTCATTTGGTAGTGCATGGTACACTATGATACTCATATTGGACTGTTTAGATTACAATCTCACCATCAGTAATTTGCAGTTCACTGCTGGCTAGTCAGTGACTTTTTTTTTCACTTGGTGTTACGCTTACATATATTCCCCTCCTACCAAATACATCTGCTTTTCCTGAATGAAATGCATATTAAACCCTTTCAGTCTCTCTTTTGTTCATTCCTTTGTCCCTAGATTAACAAACAACTAAGCTGTCCAGCCTTTCTTTTTCTACCTGTTGTACCTTTCCAATTTGATTTAGGAATCTCATATTCCAGTATCCTATATTTATCTGATCCTTAGTATTTATGAAGCAAAGATTCGTAGCACCCCCATTTGCCACATATAAAAAAGAATAATCAGTTCCGTGTAGCATTGACCCTTGCCATTGCCTTCTGATTTTTAACTAGACTCAACCACCAAGTTTTAATCCTATCCATAATCTTACTGACAGTGATTTCTGGTGCTTAGCCTCACCAAGGCCACAACTGAAAAAGGCCACAACTTTCAGTTGTGGTTTTAACCTTTACCTGAAGAGGAGTCAACGTAGAATGCAGCGGGTTCTCTTTCCCTGCGCTTGGAGACCCAGTCCACGTACCACCTGCTGAACTAAGGCACGTAATGATACATAGAAATGTAAATAAGCGACAGGTGTCTGTAAATGATCAAAGTATTTTGAGATTGCCTTGTCACGTAAGAATTCATGGTTGAATGGAATGGGTGTGAGCGTGCGTGCCAGATAGAATGTAGTGGTGCAGCGTTTTTAGTGAGATCTGAAGTGATGTTAATGAAGAGGACCTTACATGTAGGTGGATGAAGCTTTTAATGCCGTGGAAGTTGTCTGCAAAAGGTGTTCTTCCAAGAATCAGCAGTCAAAGTGCTTGTTGCCTTTTCTTGTCTTGTCACGGGCTATACCCCCTTATTGGGAATGTTGAAAGGAATGTACGAGTATATATGTATCATATAGATTCAATTACCGGTATGTTGGGTTATTAGTCTGTTCATGAACGTATCATAATCTCACTTTTAATATTCATATAATATGGATGTTTGCTTATATCTGTATATGTAAATGTGCATTTGTTTGCGCGTTCTGTGGCTGTAAGAATTTACTAGTGCACAAAGAAAGAGAAATTACTTAGCTGAAAGGAGAAGAATGAAAAGATAAAAGCCAGTGCTATTGACCTGCGGTGTTTATTGCATACCGGAATTCGGCCGAATAAATTCAGTATCCCCTTACTGATGCAAAAACAACAGCGAGAATTTTTTCCTCCAGTGATTGTTGAAGTGCGTCATTACTGTTCTACAAAACTCAGATACCGAGGGAGAAAAAGAGAGGAATACGTAGATAGAAGAGAGATGGGGGAGGGGGTAGGGGTCACAAGGTTAAGATTTAGAGGGAGGGAAGTAGTTTGACACTGATGAAGTATCACATCCGTGCTGTACATATGTAGGTGTGGAGATCACAGTTTTCATGTTCGATAACTGATGGTTTCCTACGTAGGCTTTCTCTTGAAAATATTGTAAATTGTTTCTCATAAACATTATATTTCCTTCTCACTGGACGTGCAATATCTTATCTTATCCTGAAAAAATCGTTTTATCAAGAGATGAAATTTCCTCTGTCAAACTTTTTACTAACGTTTACTAATTTTATGCGCTCCTGAATTTTCCATACAGTTTTTCAGATGGATCATTTCTCGGACTTAGGCAAATTTCTGTCTTTTGAAGGTAGGATACTTAGTATTTTTTTTATCGATGTAGGATTTAAAGGTAAAATAGAATCTATGCCTCAACAAATCTAAGAATAAAGCTTTACACAGCAAGGGATGTATGCGAAATATTACTCAGATCAGAAGAAACAAACGTCTTCCTGTATTCCTGAGGGTAGATGTCAATTGAATCATCCCGTCCCATTAATAAACTTATTATCTGGCTCCATTCAGCAACCAAAAATTTTCAATATCTTCTAAAAAGTGAAGTTTTTAAGTAATTTCATATATATGTATATATATATATATATACATAATATATATATATATATATATGTGTGTGTGTGTGTGTGTGTGTGCGTTCCTTCAAGTCTGCCAAAAGATTAGCAGATGTCTAAAAAGAAACTCGGTACTTAACTTCACCACAAAGCACAGCCAGCTGAAGACCTTAGCGTTTCTTGAAGTCCTAGTTAAACAGTAAGAAAGGCATTGACGGTTGCTTGAATGCACAATGGGAATGCCCGGACGCCTATAAAAAGTCTTTAGTGACTGCAGTATCAATAGACCGTTCACACGATGCAGAGAGACATACATAGCGAACTTGACGTAATTCTTCAATTATTGACAGATAACGGATACGTAGATCAAATTGTCGAGAGTGCAGTAAAAAAGAAAACTGAGCAATTTCACCAACTCAACATGACTATGAAAGAGGAGTCTGGTTGTTTAACGTCGCTTAAATTGTGAAATGCTTCACACTGCGTGAGATAGTTAGCAGACCGGTAACCCCATAAAGACCCTTGCCAAAAGACAATTACCAAAAGACAAGATTCAGCATTTACGTAAATCCAACCTGGCAACAACCATGATAAAAGAGAAAAAGCACCGTCTCCGGGAGGACCGAAGTAGCAGATGTCCGCAACATGGTAGCCTATATAACGGCCCCTCGGAGACTTAAGGTGGTGCTCAGACACCAAGGGGCTATACATCATCATTATATAGATGATTCACCGATAAAACAACCATAGTCGACTAGGGGTATTCAACAAGCTGCTATACAATCCTCTAGGTCGGTGTATGAAGCACTTGATGTTCTTGAAGTTTTATTGCACAAGGCAAGGGCTCACCTACATTTCAGCATTACAAAATATCAAGGTCATAAATGAAATGGTTACTGTGCCCAAAAAATATTAAATGTTTAAGGAAAGACAACAGCTATGTGAAAATATTCATCTATTTCATATCATTATGCATCATATTTTCTTCTCATTTGTTGTAATAGATAGTGCTAGGGAACTACTTGAAGTACTGTTATTATATGGGCAATTTATATATATATATATTATATATATATTTATATATATATATATATATATATATATATATATATATATATATATATATATAGGTTTAGGTTTACAACTACTAGATAATTTGCACCCTATTTACGTGGAAAGTCCTGTTGCATTTCTATATTAAGGAAATTATTAATATTTGTTTATTTTTATGCATATTTGTTTGTCTGTTCATTTAATTGTCGGATATCAAGATTTGCTGTTGAAAGCCAATTTTTTCAGAAACAATCAGAGATTTCCTTATTCGTTTAATTCTGTGATTCCTAGTAGTATATCCATCTCCCTCTCTTCACTATCGCCTCCCATATGCAAAAGCTTTCTATTTGTATTTGTTTGATCGAAAAATGAACAATTTATTGCAATCAACTTGAATCCTAAGAAAAATATTTAGTTTTGTTTTTCTTGAATTCACACTCATTTGAGGGATAATTCATTCAGAAGCAAATCCCATTTAATCAAGAGCGTCATCTGCACGCAAGAGTTTTGCTCTAATAGTAAAATTATCACATTCCATCGTGTTAGTATTTATCATCCGTATTCATAAATCGTTTCCTTATTTGCGTTATAGGGAGTTTATTGCTCCTGACTTGTTTTTGTGCCTTATACTTACGGGACGAACTAAAATAGGGAGCAAGTGATACAGAGGATCCAGAGCATAAGATTGGAGGGAGTGAAACAGTCAGTCATTAATATGAATTATTACAGTCATTGATAGAAATTATTATCAATGCTTAAGGAAAAGGGATCATTTCATTGAGCTTTGATATCAATAGGATGCGTCCTATCAAGAATTTCCCAAATTCCATCTGCCGACTTGTTCCGACACTTGTCTCTGAATGCAGGAGCTATAGGCCTTATTCAAGACAATGGGTTCGATAACTTCATCAAATTAGCAACTGTTAGCTCGATGCAAACTATATTTAAGGTATTATAAAGCGGTAACTTTTGTATGTGTGTGTGTGTGTTTCGGATGATGGAGAAAGGAGAATTGTGTGAGTGAGCAAGAAAAAAGGACTTTTCATAAAAAAAATACTTCAGTAATGAGCACTATCACACCTAAGAGGCTACACAACGAGATGTCAGGATTAAGAAATCGATGATTTACAGGTGGCATGGTCGTTTGTTGTTGTTGTTTTAACGGTTAACTGTGAAATCATTCCATATTTGTAATTTTCTATTCAGCTTTTCTGATGAAGTTCATTTTTCTTTTCATTACACCTGATAGTTTACTTAATTTCTGACACACGCTTGAG
>NC_087212.1:55475588-55478088 GCF_015104395.2 Macrobrachium nipponense | reverse complement strand
CTGGGGAATTTGTTTAATTAAAGGAATGAGGGGAAAAAACGTTTTCCCTTTTGTGTCGATAAATTCAATTAATGAATCTAATTTCGAAGCAGCGGGATGCCACGATTGCATATAACGGTAAATAAGGACTGGACGATTACCCCCCCTCATCACCCCCAAACCTGCACCCCCCCCCCCCCTCTCTCTCTCTTCTCTCTCTCTCTCTCTCTCTCTCTCTCTCTCTCTCTCTCATATGTTTGAGCCTAGCCTTTTGGAAAAAAGGAAATTTGATTATAAGCCGTAATTAATAAGTGATTAATACGCGATGAGATCAGTGATTAAAATCATTGGCAGGGTCAAATCAAGACAGAGTATAGTTAACCTTAATTCTTTTCTCTTCTCTGTGTCTCTCACAGTTGTCAAATTAATTACGGGCTGTAAGTAGTTTCTGATTATTCTTAGAGAAAAAACCTTAATTAAACAATCATTGGAAATGCGTGAGGTAATTAGAATTCTGTTTTATCAGTATATTGCTCCCCCTGCTCTCTCTCTCTCTCTCACACACACATACACACACGCGCGCACACTTACACACGTAGTCACAATTAACACAAATGCTGTCCGATTCTCGCACATGGTTACACATGGCTTTTTTTTTTTTCTTTTGTTGTTTTACTGATGTGCTACATTTTGCAGACAACTTCATTAAAGATGAGAATGCCCTTTCCATTTTTATAGAACAGTTTGACCTTTATTGAAGTTAAAAAGAAATATTGCTTTTGGTTGAATATTTCACGGTTATGTTCACATACATGTCAAAGCTCGGTGTTTAAAATCCTTAAATAAAAAAAGGGGAAAAATCGTATTTTGCCGTTATTCGGTCTAGAAACTTTTACACTTGGTGGATGACAAAATGTTTTATTTGGTCCATGACATGCAGGTCTGTATGCAGAAAGAGGGACAGACAGACTGTGAGATGATAAACGGATCTAAAGAGAGGAAAACACGCGAAGAAGGAAAAGGAAATGGATGATTAGAAGTCACATTCGCCAGTGTTTTGATTCATGGCGCATGTAGAATCAGCAGAGGAAAGGAAAATGTCGATGAAAAGAACTAGAATGGAAAAAAGAACTGAAATATGTGCAAATAAGGAGAAACAGAAATGTTGAATAATGTAACATATAATATATGTGTGTACGTATGCAAGGGAAAATATGCAGTGAATTCTGATTAGAGATATAAACAAAAAGGTTAAATGGAAAAAAACACATAATTATAATAGTCATTTTGACGGAATGAAGCAACGGTAATAATGCAACGACAAGCGAAAACCGTTTAAAATATAGGTTTTATTTAATATACAAATGTAAAAGAAAAAAGCACCGAATGGATAAAAATAGGGGGGAAAATTCTTTTCCGTAAAATGAAGACTTTCCCATGGCTGGGAGCATATTGAATATTCCAAAATACATTTCGCCATCTCGGTCACTGGACAGCTGCGATTCAAATATTATTCAACAACTTTGCATAGAAATTTTAGGAATGTCAGCTGCAGATGCAGGCCCCGAAAGTGCTATTTATATTTGTGTCTATTTTCCTATTGATTCGGGGTTTATTTTTGTGTATGCTTTCTTTGCGAAATTCTGTGCGATAATTTTGCTGTGATAAATGAATGCCGTTGGTTCATTTTCTCTTTTGGTGTGACATACAATTGAGTCGAGGCTTCTATGAAATGTTCAGATGGTCTTCGATTGGTAGAAACTGATTCCAACATTTCTCAGTTCGCGTAAAAATGGAAAATCCCTTTGCGGAATTTTAGATGGAAATGTCACATTTCTTCGTGCCAGTTTGCCATTGCAAATCGCAAGTAAGGCTTCGTTTTGCAGTTATGTTTGTGTGAAATAAAAGATCGACTCTTGGGATGAATCAGTGTAGTACAATATTCTTTTTTGGAAAGTTGAAAAATAAAACCTTTTTCGCAAAATGGAAAAACTAAACTCAGGTAACCGTTCATTTATTGAAACTCTCGTTTGGGAGGGAAAAATTAAAATGTTGGTCAGATCAAAATTATTCATTAATGGCTATCGTTTTTATAGAAAGAATTTTTTTTAATTATTATTTCCAACCTGCAGGTGAATATTCCTGTATGATGAACTCTAGTGGAAGGAAATGTTTTTGAATGGTTCCCTTTGATATGAAGAGAAATGATGGATTTTTATCACCAAGACTTGTATAATTATGATTGGAAGCGTGCGCTTGATTTTTATCACATGGAAAATTTTTATACTTCAAAGTATCGATGTTTGTGTATCGCGCGCGTAAAAATGATCTGACGTCTCTTCAAAGCTCGCATTTGTTTTTATCAAATGAACGTTTATTAAGTCGTGCCGCATATGAATTAGACTAACTAGAAAAATTACCTTTTACAGCATGATGGGACTTCTTTTTCGGGGAAACTAAATTTCGTGCAATATAAAGCCAAACTCATTTTTTAAAAGTCAAGCATTAATTGTTTTAATTG
>NC_087212.1:55463088-55473088 GCF_015104395.2 Macrobrachium nipponense | reverse complement strand
CATTTAAATAGTCAAGTCTTTTTAGAGAACCCATTCTGTTGTACAATGCCATGAACCCATCTTGCGATGGGTGCGCCCTCAAGTCCGCTTCAAATTTGTTCTATACCACAACACCGGTAATCAAAGAATATCACCTTCTTTGGCACCCCGGACTATTGGGCCCCTTATATTACACGTCACGAACACACACACACACGTTCACGCCTTTTGGAATGGCATAGCAACCGAGCCGCACCCAGTCTCATGTGATCTCCTGAAGGGGGCGACAAACCCTTGTCGCATAGTCACCAATTCAGACTCTTTTTCCAATTCAGCACTCTTCGAGGAATCAAGTGCTTGTCCCTAAGCCCTCCTGTCACTAAGCGGAGAAAGCTGAGATTTACAATTCACTGCCATACCTGCTTTTTTTAAGATATATATTATCTTATCTATTTTTTTATTACTCGCTTTTCTGTCTCAGCGATACTTTGCAATAATTGGCCGATATTCATATTGGGGATAATGCCGAAAGTGGTATTTTATTTAGAACAGGCTTTATTAATCAAAGACTGGTATTATCAGAATACTGTTATATGGAAAGGCATTCCTCTGGTCCAGATCAAGCGAGTAATAAGAAAAACAGAAATAATAATAATAATAATAATAATAATAATAATAATAATAATAATAATAATAATAATAATAATAATAATAATAATAATAATATAGGATTGTATCTGGGGACATCAGGATGGAGTTTGGGATAGAAAAATGCGCCTTAGTCAACATACAAAAAGGCAAAGTAACGAGAACTGAAGTGATAAAGCTACCAGATGGGAGCAACATCAAACACATAGATGAGACAGGATACAAATACCTGGGAATAATGGAAGGAGGGGATATATAACACCAAGAGATGAAGGACACGATCAGGAAAGAATATATGCAGAGACTCAGGGCGATACTCAAATCAAAACTCAACGCCGGAAATATGATAAAAGCCATAAACACATGGGCAGCGCCAGTAATCAGATACAGCGCAGGAATAGTGGAATGGACGAAGGCAGAACTCCACAGCATAGATCAGAAAACCAGGAAACATGACAATACACAAAGCTCTACACCCAAGAGCAAATACGGACAGACTATACATAACACGAAAGGAAGGAGGGAGAGGACTACTAAGTATAGAGGACTGTGTCAACATCGAGAACAGAGCACTGGGGCAATATCTGAAAACCAGTGAAGACGAGTGGCTAAAGAGTGCATGGGAAGAAGGACTAATAAAAGTAGACAAAAACCCAGAAATATACAGAGACAGGAGAATGACAGACAGAACAGAGGACTGGCACAACAAACCAATGCACAGACAATACATGAGACAGACTTAAGAACTAGCCAGCAATGACACATGGCAATGGCTACAGAGGGGAGAGCTAAAGAAGGAAACTGAAGGAATGATAACAGCGGCACAAGATCAGGCCCTAAGAACCAGATATGTTCAAAGAACGATAGACGGAAATAACATCTCTCTCATATGTAGGAAGTGCAATACGAAAAATGAAACCATAAACCACATAGCAAGCGAATTTCCGGCACTTGCACAGAACCAGTACAAAAAGAGGCATGATTCAGTAGCAAAAGCCCTCCACTGGAGCCTGTGCAAGAAACATCAGCTACCTTGCAGTAATAAGTGGTACGAACACCAACCTGAGGGAGTGATAGAAAACGATCAGGCAAAGATCCTCTGGGACTATGGTATCAGAACAGATAGGGTGATACGTGCAAACAGACCAGACGTGACGTTGATTGACAAAGTCAAGAAGAAAGTATCACTCATTGATGTCGCAATACCATGGGACACCAGAGTTGAAGAGTAAGAGAGGGAAAAAATGGATAAGTATCAAGATCTGAAAATAGAAATAAGAAGGATATGGGATATGCCAGTGGAAATCGTACCCGTAATCATAGGAGCACTAGGCACGATCCCAAGATCCCTGAAAAGGAATCTAGAAAAACTAGACGCTGAAGTAGCTCCAAGACTCATGCAGAAGAGTGTGATCCTAGAAACAGCGCACATAGTAAGAAAAGTGATGGACTCCTAAGGAGGCAGGATGCAACCCGGAACCCCACACTATAAATACCACCCAGTCGAATTGGAGGACTGTGATAGAGCCAAAAAAAAAGAAAAAAAAATAATAATAATAATAATAATAATAAAGGAAGGAGTGGATATAAAAACCAAGAGATGAAGGACACGATCAGGAAAGAATATGCAGAGACTTAAGGTAATACTCAAGTCAAAACTCAAAGCCAGAAATATGATAACAGGCATAAACACATGAGCAGTACCAGTAATCAGATACAGCGCAGGAGTAGTGGAATGGACCTGAACTCCATAACGAAGACAAGAAAACTAGGAAACATATGACGATACACAAAGCACTACACCCAAGAGCAAATACGGACAGACTATACATAACACAAAAGGAAGGAGAGAGAGGACTACAAAGCATAGAGGACTGCGTCAACATCAAGAACAGAGCACTAAGGCAATATCTGAAAACCAGTGAAGACGAGTGGCTCAAAAGTGCATGGGAAGAACTGATAAAAGTAGACGCAGACCCAGAAATATACAGAGACAGGAGAATGACAAACAGAACAGAGGAATAGTACAACAAACTAATGCACGGACAATACAGGAGACAGACTAAAGAACTAGCCAGCGATGAAACATGTCAGTGGCTACAGAGGGGAGAGCTCAAGAAGGAAACTAAAGGAATGATAACAGCGTCACAAGATCACGCCCTAAGAACCAGGTATGTTCAAAGAACGAAAGATGGAAATAACATCTCTTCCATATGCAGGAAGTGCAATACGAAAAATGAGACCATAAACCACATAGCAAGCAAATTTCCGGCATGTGCACAGAAGAGTACAAAAAGAGGCATGATTCAGTGGCAAAAGCCCTCCATTGGAGCCTGTGCAAGAAACACCAGCTACCTTGCAGTTTTAAGTAGTGCAAGCACTAACCTGAAGGAGTGATAGAAAACGATCAAGCAAAGATCCTCTGTGACTATGATATAGAGCAGATAGGGTGATACGTGCAAATAGACCAGACGTGACGTTGATTGACCAAATCGAAGAAAGTATCCTTCACTGATGTCGCAATACCGTGGGACACCAGAGTTTAAGAGAAAGAAATGGAAAAAAATGGATAAGTATAGGGACCTGAAAATAGAAATAAGAAGGATATGGGATATGCCAGAGGAAATTGTACCGATAATCATAGGAACATCAGGCACAATCCCAAAATCCCTGAAAAGGAATCTGGAAAAACTAGAGGCTGAAGTAGCTCCAGGTCTCATGCAGGAGAATGTTCTCCTAGAAACAGCGCACATGATAAGAAAAGTGACGGAGTCCTAAGGAAGCAGGATGCAACCCGGAACCCCAGACTATAAATACCACCCAGTCGAATTGGAGGACTGTGATAGCCTCCCCCCCGAAAAAAAAAAACATTTCACTGTAAATAAAGTAGAGAATCATTGACATATATATATATATATATATATATATATATATATATATATATATATATATTATATATATATATATATATATATATATATATATATATATATATAGTGTGTGTTTATGAGTGTAATATGTACCTTTGGACACGTAATTAAAGACAGTGTGTTTTTGGTAAAACCTACTTTGTAAAAGGTGTTAAACAGATGTTAATGGTCTTTAACAATATCGAATCAACTGCTCATAATGTGTTCCTAAGGAACCTGACTGCATTGAGAAATAATATCGACATGACTATTGCATAACTTTATGAAGCACGGGCAAAAAGCCGGAGTTTTTCCAAAGATGATTCATCAAAAAGTTTAACCAATAAAATACAGACGCCTATATAATTTTCAGCGCTTTTCGTACATTCTTGTTTTAATGGGACTGCTTATGCTTTCGAAATTTCTTTTGTATTTGCTTAAATAGCAAATTAGTTCTATCCGTTTAAAATAGTTGATAGATAATCTTTTGTTCTTGCCCATAATCATTGATCTTTGTCTGAAATACGGGTCCCTCGCATCAGTGTTTATTTTTTTTTAACGTGATGGCGACTACATTCTTCAGGTAAATCTATATCGATTTTTATTTTGAAAAGAGATTGGTTCAAATTTGTTTACATAAAGTTGAGTAGAGGTTTTCAGAAACTTAGCTTCCATATCGTGCTGTGCCTTTATTTCTAAGAAGGTCCATGATAAATTCATTAGATTATATTTTTTCTGCTTTGTTTTCGAGGTAACAACGGCATGATTTTTCGTGTTTTTTTCCTTTTATTTGAAGGGAAATATCTAAGCAAATCGCAGCTGCCGCTCATTTCCCTGCACATTTCATCGACACGACCGTCGTATTCTATTTGTGAAAACAAGATGTTTCCCACCAGGCCACTACAGGCACCCGTGGATTCGATGCTAATTAACTGTTACGTTTGACTTTTGGGGTAAATTGCCAGAGATGAGTGACAACGGATGTCTGTAGGGACCTCTAGGGAACCGTGACCCTGAGAGTGGAGTGTTGGCCGTGGGAGGCTGGGTTGGGGGGCGGGGGGGGGGGGGGGGGGGGGGGGTGTGAGCGGCAGGGGAGAGGAATCCTATATGTAGAAGAGGCGAAGCATGGGACCCCCCCCGAGTCACTTCTCGTAATATCAACAGGTGTCTGACAAAATGAAATGTGTTAAATGACGTCTATTAGACGTCCAGGCAATCGAGAGACACATGCCGCGGTGAATGGCGTTTTTGGTTTGAGGGAGACTGTCGCAGAGGCGAGGCAAATTCTGAAGTGTGTCAGATTGAAGTATAATTTCTACATCGATACCGGAATTTAACTCAATTTAGTGCTTAATGATGTATCTGGAACTTTCATTTTCCGCTGTAGGACGAAATAAACTTTGGATCGATTTTTTTCTCATATAAATACTGTTTTTGTTCAAGCTTCAAAGAGAACTTTTTGTTTTAATTATTATTATTATTATTTTTTTTTTTTTTTTTTTTTCTCTATCACAGTCCTCCAATTCGACTGGGTGGTATTTATAGTGTGGGGTTCCGGGTTGCATCCTGCCCCCTTAGGAGTCCATCACTTTTCTTACTATGTGTGCCGTTTCTAGGATCACACTCTTCTGCATGAGTCCTGGAGCTACTTCAGCCTCTAGTTTTTCTAGATTCCTTTTCAGGGATCTTGGGATCGTGCCCAGTGCTCCTATGATTATGGGTACGATTTCCACTGGCATATCCCATATCCTTCTTATTTCTATTTTCAGGTCTTGATACTTATCCATTTTTTCCCTCTCTTTCTCTTCAACTCTGGTGTCCCATGGTATTGCGACATCAATGAGTGATACTTTCTTCTTGATTTTGTCAATCAACGTCACGTCTGGTCTATTTGCACGTATCACCATATCTGTTCTGATATCATCGAAATATCACTCCTTCAGGTTGGTGCTTGTACCACTCATTACTGCAAGGTAGCTGGTGTTTATTGCACAGGCTCCAGTGGAGGGCTTTTGCCACTGACTAGTGCCTCTTTTTGTACTGGATCTGTGCAAGTGCCGGAAATTCGCTTGCTATGTGGTTTATGGTCTCATTTTTCGTATTGCACTTCCTACGTATGGAAGAGATGTTATTTCCATCTATCGTTCTTTAAATATATCTGGTTCTTAGGGCCTGATCTTGTGACGCTGTTATCATTCCTTTAGTTTCCTTTTTGAGCTCTCCCCTCTGTAGCCATTGCCATGTTTCATCGCTGGCTAGTTCTTTAGTCTGTCTCATGTATTGTCCGTACATTGGTTTGTTGTGCCATTCCTCTGTTCTGTTTGTCTTCTCCTGTCTCTGTATATTTCTGGGTCTTCGTCTACTTTTATCAGTTCTTCTTCCCATGCACTCTTGAGGCACTCGTCTTCACTGGTTTTCAGATATTGCCCTAGTGCTAAGTTCTCGATGTTGATGCAGTCCTCTATGCTTTGTAGTCTTCTCTTTCCTTCCTTTTATGTTATGTATAGTCTGTCCGTATTTGCTCTTGGGTGTAGTGCTTTGTGTATTGTCATATGTTTCCTAGTTTTCTGGTCTATGTTGTGGAGTTCTGCCTTCTTCCATTCCACTATTCCTGTGCTGTATTTGATTACTGGTACTGCCCATGTGTTTATGGCTTTTATCATATTTTTGGCGTTGAGTTTTGACCTGAGTATAGCCATGAGTCTGCATATATTCTTTCCTGATCATGACCTTCATCTCTTGGTGTTTTATATCCCCTCCTTCCATTATTCCCAGATATTTGTATCCTGTCTCATCTATGTTGCTCCCATCTGGTAGCTTTATCCCTTCAGTCCTTGTTACTTTGCCCTTTATTATTATTATTATTATTACTGTTATTATTATCATTATTATTATTATTATTATTATTATTATTATTATTATTATTATTATTATTATTATTATTATTATTATTATTATTATTATTATTATTATTATTATTATGAAGTCCAAATTAAAAATATTCATGGCGTATGGTTAATATCTAAAATGATGTATCTTGGATCTTTGATCACGTGAATGAAATTTGTAAATGTTTGCATATCTTGCGACTGTAAGTACGATTTTATTCAAATTTGAGATGTAAGTAAGCAAAGTGGAGCAGTTGGAGAAAACAACTCATTTGCATATATCAAAGACAAAAATTATATTATGATTATGTATATATGTAATATATATATATAATTATTAATTATATATTTATTGTTAATATAATTATATTTATTTATATAATATATATAGATAAATTAATTATACTGTGTATATCTACTCTATATATATGTAATAATCATATATATCTATACATATATATATAATATATATGTGTAACCCTCAAAAGCCACTACATCTGTTAACGGGATATTAATCTCGTTATTTATTTGGTAAACGTGTAACTCCGAGCGTCAGGCAAACCAACACATAATCTCTCTCTCTCTCCAAGCGACCAACGGCTCGCGACTTTTCTCCTTCTCTCTCTCTCACTCTAAGCAATACCCTCTCTCTCTCTCTCTCTCTATCTCTCTCTCTCTCTCTCTCTCTCTCTCTCTTCCTCTAACAGGTAACAACAGGTAATCAAATGAGAGAGTTGCATTACAAAAATACATTTATTTAACAACAAAAGATAATGATCCAAGTCTTACTGACTAACTTAATTCAGTTAAAACCCCAACATTAAAATGCCTAAAAAGTAATGGTCATACCAAATGTCTATTCTCCCATCGGGGACTCCCTCGGTCCCCCCTTTTGCTAGAACCCATAGGTCCGCCAGCACCCATAGTTCTTGCCAGAACCGTCCATGCAGCTGGAATATTTCACTCACAAAATACAAAGACACTTTCGCAGAGCTCCCTCGGCATCTTGCCTTTCTTCTACAGACGTCTCTATCCAAATCCACCATAGACTTGGGTAGGGGTACATTAAGAATAGAAGAGGCGCACACGCACATACGAATGCACACTTTGACAGCGCCTCATATTACTGGCTACAACTAGTTTCCCAAAGGCACTTTAAAAAGAGCCCATGAACTGACGTACATCGACTCGTCTAACTATGCAGTTTCATATCACACCATCCACAGAAATCATTTATCAGCTTTTCTAGGGTCGTTGCTTCGGCTCTGTTCTCCGCATTCCAATAGGTCACAGTGAACATATTGGCAATATATCATTAATTATAACACTAGGCCTTATATATATATATATATATATATATATATATATATATATATATATATATATATATATATATATATATATATATATACGTATATAGTGTGTCTGTGTGAACCAGTAGATAGCGCCAGTGATAGCCACAGAGATTATCTTGTGCTGTGCTTGTAGATGACGATTTTATGACGTAATTTGGTATTCATAGTGAAACATTTGTATACTTTAAGAACAATTTCCCGTCCAAAGTACCTAAAGGAAATTACTATAAATTTTGCATGTAACATGTGTATATGAGAGCAAACAGCAGTGGTGTATTTGATATCAATATATAATGAAATTAGCATATGGCAGCGTTGAAGCTTGGCATCACCGGTTCACCGGTTTCAGTAATTATTTTTATCAAGTCATGTCTGTGATGATATATGAGATTTCTTAGTTTCATGGAAAAATTGTTCTCTTGTGGTAATTTTTTTTTCATTTTTCATTTCGACCCAATCCAGGGTCATCTTCAAGAGTTACACAGTGATTGATTAAAGCGCAAAGGTTCACTCATTTGCGGTATGGATGAATGGAAGCCCTTTGATGGCCGAAGATATTAAATTTTGCTCGGTTGGTTGAAATGCCAGATGAACTCGTTGCTGGGTCAGAATCTTAAGGAGGTTAGATCTTGGTTACATTGACTGGTTAGCCTGACAGGTGTTGGGATTTACTGCCAGGTCCCACGCTGGCTTTGCTGATATGATGACTACCCATTGGTGCCATGTTTGGCACCGGCTGATTTGTCCTGTCCTCTTCAGAGGACAATAGAGAGAAATCTGGCTTAGTGGCCGTTTTGAAGGCGGGGTTCTTTTGTTACACTATATTATTTAGGGTCTCAATATGGTCAGTCGCAGAGTCCATTCTGTTTTATGGTTATTGGTAAATGTTCCCCTTCGGCTTTTCATAGATTTTCATTTGGATATTAATTAAAGAAGGGTCCTTCTTGCAGGTGGCGGGAGAGCGCTTCGATAGCCCGTAGTTGTCATCACCCTCCCACCGAGCATGCAATTTCGTAAATGACGTTACTTTCTTCAAGGATGTTTCTGGATGCCCCGGGTTGTTCATCAGCAAGGTTGACTTTTCCCTGTGATAGGCGAAGTGGTTTCCCTATTTTTCTAAAGTCTTTTAATATTCTCTCTGTTAAAGGCGTATGTGTATAAAGATATATTTTTTTTATATTTGAATATTTCTTAAATTTTTCAAAAGAACTTCAACCCCAGTAATATATATATTTATTAAATTTTAGGGTTTTTGTATTATCTAAACATATCATAATACTACTATGTGTTTTGAAGTACTTTTTGGGCCCACATCAAATGCCAGTTGTAACGCATAATATCATAATAAAGGAGATAGTTGATAGAGGAACTCCCATTTTAAGGTTTCATAACTCATGTTTTCGAGGAAATCAAACTCAACTGGCACAGCGCACAATTAATACGGCTGATCTTTCTAACCTGTAAGAGTTACAGTTTGAATATTTAGTCGTTAATGGGTAAAACCAACTATTCTTCTTGAGTTTCTTCTAAAATCAGTTACCCTGACCATGGCATTCGCTTTAAGCAAAACTAGATTCTAAAAGAGACGACATGACAAATCCTGTTAAGCAAGAATAAAATTTCAAAGAGTAATTGTTTTGAACACGCGTTCTGGAATACAGAAGTCCTCCCTCGAAATAGTTATGTTGCTAATTATCCTGGTCTTATATTAATATATCAGTATGATCTCTTGGCTAAAATTGTGAATAAGTGTGGTAAAGCGTTAAAGGAAATAAGAGGCCTGTTATTGACTTCAGGACTCTGTCCAAGTGAAATAGACGCTTTCACGTTGAAAGCGGCTTTGGTTTTCCGCTTAAGATTTTTGCCACAATAATTTTTATGGATTATTTCAAACAGAGTAGTTTGGCAGGTTTAATAGCCAGTGTTATTAAGAGAAGTATAATGATCATCCTCTCTCTCTCTCTCTCTCTCTCTCTCTCTCTCTCTCTCTCTCTCTCTCTCTCTCATACATACGTAACGAGCTTGCAGTATTTGCATACAAATGAATGAGAACCGTGTTATGCATGACTCACCTTATATTGTGTCGTATAACGATCCATGGAAATGCATCTCATTGTACGTATGGCAACATTTCAAGCCTCGGTCCATGAAAGTCCACCATCTGCATAAACTAATATTTAAATTGATATAGTCTAGAAAATACTGTCAACGTGACTGGTTT
>NC_087212.1:55433088-55458088 GCF_015104395.2 Macrobrachium nipponense | reverse complement strand
TCTGTGATATGTTAGGGGAATTCGTTTTAACTTAGTTTTCATTCCAAGTGTTGGTAACCACTTAGTCTTCCAGCTCTCGTCAGCTTAGCGCATGTGCTCTCTCAGGCCTGCCAGCCAACAGTTGTTTCACACAACATGCAGCCATGTTTTTATCCCTTTAAACATTATCTCAATTATTTAAGCAAAGTGACGTAAGTCTTGAAATTTCAACGTAAATAATATCAATCGCCATACTAGCATCGATCATTCTCCCAGAGAAATTAACGTTAATTCGCCTTGAATAAGAAACTAGAATTTTGTGTTGTAAATCGCTTTTGCATTTACAGATCAGCTGTTTGAACGACACGCTGTTCACCCAGCTCATCGCGTTTCACCTCGTATCGCTTACCTGGTCGCTGAGTGAAAGTTTCATTTCTTTTCGTACTGAACATAACCTTTTCCATTTACAAATGTTTTGCTAACATTTTCATCTTAAAATCCTTACCATCATTTCACTTGTCACAAGGACCTAGTATCCTTACGTAAAGTTAACGTAAATCTTCAAAGTAGAGTAAATTACAAGAATTGCTAACTTGTAAATTTCATATGAAAACGCAATCCATTTCAAAGTAACGTAAGTATCGTTCATCGCTAGCGCGTTATCGTTTTCAAAAACCTTATCCAAAGCAATTCTTTCATTAAACGTTAACGTAAGTAGATCATTTAACGCAAGTTGCGTTGTATTAACTAACATTATTAGTAGTTCAAATAAATACAAGGGAGTTCGTCATATATCATTTTCACCCTCTCAGAGAGAGAGAGAGAGAGAGAGAGAGAGAGAGAGAGAGAGAGAGCCTATTATTCACGAAGCCAAGAGTACAACGTCTATTACCATTACGCATGCAGAATTAACATTATTTTAGTCTCTTGTGTCTTTCATTTACACTGAGCTTGATACTCGCCTGTGTCCATTTATTTCATTTACCGAGTACTTCAGCCAAGGACTGAGCATTTCCAAAATTACCATTACCTGTCGTTGCCGGAGTGGTCTTTTCCATTTTTTATCACAAAAGACTTGCGTATACCACAAGCACGAACTGCACAGTGTGCCACGCAAATTCATTACTTCCAGACAAGGAAGCCTACCAGTCTAGGACTGGCCACCACCAGTGCACCACAGGTCTTACCATTTTACAGTGCCCCTATGTGACACTGTCCATCGACTGGCTGCTGAAGTACTCCCACCTTTTACTTTCTCTCCTCCACCATTACCCCCTGCCACGAACAGAGTGCCATTTCATTTCAGTATACTTGAGTATACTGCATGTAGTGTTGTCCGACGGGACACACCAGCACGCTATCAGTGCGACAAAAAGAACGCCTCCTCAAAGTGCCGTGCACCTGTACAGACGTACAGGTATCCCTTTACCTGCTTGCCCATCCTTACGAAACGGCCAGTTCATTAGTGTTTCCATGTACAAGGGTCAGTGATCCTTCGGAACACTCCCCAAGGGAACGCCTCCCGAAGTGCCGCAATACCAGCCCTAAGTGCTATCCAAGGATGGCCTCCTCAAAGTGCTGTGCACCTGTACAGATGTACAGGTAGCCCTTTACCTGCGTGTCCGTCCTTACAGAACGCCCAATCCATTAGTGTATCCGCTATCCCAGATCACCCAATCAAGGAACGCCTCCACAAGTGCCGTGCACCTGTATTGGACCTACAGCTTGCCCATTCCAGCATCCCCCAAGTTAGGAACGCCCTTAAGTGTGACGTACACCGCACACTCCATTTGATTTTCTCACCTCATTAGAAGGTGCCATTCCAGAAGTGCCACCAACTTACGGGGCACTTCCCAAGTGCCACAGAGGACCCAGTCTTTTAAGACTTTTTATTACCACCTTGCGGAACACATTTCTAAGTGAGTGCCACGTTACACAGTAGGCACTCCCATTCCATCCAGTGCTACTCCTGGCCACCATTATTTCTAACTTTGTCCGAGCCTCTACTGCAGCCTAAGGAAAATTTCTTCCCCTGCTTCCCACGACTTCTTTGCCATAGAGCTAAAGAAGCTCTGAACCCTCATAACTCTGGGCAAAGAGGCCGGTTACACTGGACCAGCACTCAACCAGTGGGTGAAGGCGCAGCAGGATGTCACGCACCTGCAAGAAAAGGAAGAAAGGGAAAACCAGAGAAAAGCCAGAGAAGCAGAGAGAAAGGAAAGAGAAGCAGAAAGGAAGGCAAGTGAAGAAGAGAGAAAGCATGAGCTAGCTCTCATGGAGAAGGAACTCGAAATCAAGCGGGAGAAGGCCCGTAAGGAGAGCATCTTAGCTCAAGCCATTCTGCCAGCTTCCAACCCTGCCCCCACTGTGTCTCACAGCCCCGCCATCTCTGGTCAGCCTCTTACCATTTCACCGCCTACCTCGTCCACTTTTGAAGAGGTAAGCCCACCAGTTAACCCCGAACTTGTTTTCGAGGGTGATTCAACGGAGGACTCATTCACCTCCCCACATCAAATCACTGCCAGAGAGGACTCTTCACCTGTGCCAGAGCACACTGCAAGCCTTGGTGACCCCACGGATTCGCAACCTGTGGTGCCATCTCGGCCTTATCGTCCAGTGCCACGGAAGAAGTTCTGGAAAAAGTTCTGCCGAGACTGTGGCCGCAAGGGTCACATGGCTGCAAATTACGGAGGGTGCGATAATCACAATATTCCCACCATTGCAATGGCCGTTACCAATTCATTATCCGCCAAGCCACATCAGAGCCTATGACGACTCTGGCGCTCAAATCTCCCTGATACGGGAAGACCGAATCCCCTGAGTAGCTAACGTTGATAGACATCAATTGATCACCATTGAAGGTATCAATCATATCAAGCTGATCCTTCCGACCGTACAATTGAGAGTCACCAGACCTCACTTCTCCAAAGTTTGTACCCTTGCAGTTGAAAGCTACATTCCAGGAGGTTATGAAGTCTCCCTCGCATTTCAAAATGCCTAGGGGTCCTAACCCCACGACAAATCACTCCAAAGCAAGGAGCCATCCAAAACCTACTTCCTCCCGGAAGTACGGCCACCAACAGTCTTCCCCGCTACCAAGGAGGGAGATTGATCATTCAAAGTTCCGTTGCAAAACCTGTAACATAATAGGGCACTCCACTAATTGGCCTGGCTGCCCTAGCAAGCTCCAGGCAGCAGACACTGTCCATTCTCCATAAGGCTTACCCTTCCACGAGAGACAGGAGCCTCTGTCTCCCATTACCAAGGGCCCGCTGAGAGGTATTGCACCTCCGGTCGACCTCAACACTCTGCCAGTGCCACTTGGCAGCACTGAGCAGTGCCAAGCTCCGTCCAGCCTGGGCGTAGAGCCACCACAAACCTTGACCTTTGCGCCTGGCCCCAAGCTAGCGCCGGCACCTAACTTTATCAAGGATCCTCCTACAGGAGATCCTCCAACAGGCATGGAGCTTACCACAGCCCATGGCCAATCTCCAGTCCATGATTCTTCTTCACCCTCACCTCTGTCGCTCGAGGATGAACCTCCGGCAGACCTTACCTTCACACCTCTTCTGGACGACCAGGAACTGCCCGACCAGGAGTCAGCCTGGAGTCTCACCCTTATGACGGCTGTCGCAGCAGCCGGAGTGAGGGCCTCCCCTGCAGTAGGTTCCACCTCTACGACGGTTGCTGCAGATACCGAAGTAGGGTGTTTTCCTGCAATCCCTCAGGCTACCACTGCCTCTGCCCCTGACAGCATTTCTGGCCTTACCCCAGAGTCAGTGCCGCCGTCTACTCCTAAGACTGGTCTAGCCAGGCCCTGGAGGAATAAGAAGAAGAAGAAGGGACGTACCAAATTAACTCACTAACCAAAGAGCCACATGCTCTCCTTGGCACCTGTGCCCGAGGTACAGTGTCACATTCATTTGCAGAGTGATCCTGGCACCTACCCAGAGAAGGTAGCCAGCCTGATCTTTGCCAGTAAAACTAACCCTCTAACCCTTACAATTGGTAATACTAACCCTCATGTAAATATCATAATTACCTCATTATATTTCCATCCTGGTACACTACTAATCACTCATCATCCTCACGCATCATTGCCTCATCTCATGTATTTTAACGATTCAGTTTAATAAACCACTGCTGTGCATACCGCATTCTGGAATTATTGCGTCTCTAATTAACTGTAATGAGTAGGTTAGGCTAATAATTTAGTAACAGGGCATTAGGGTAGTAGCAAGTAGAATTTTCAAGTAACCTTACATAGGGGTAGAGTAGACTGTCGTCACAGACAACCTGTAGTTCTCACTTAGGTTAGACTACATTAATTCAATAAGTTAGTACACTTAGCATCTCCACCTATAAGTTAGGTAGGCCACTGTAGTTAGACGTATCGCTGCTCTAAAAACCTGTTAGAGTAGGACCGCCTCATCTCCCCCAGCATTTATCTAATGTATTTTATCTCTTAAAAGAGCAGCCATATTTACCCGAATATCAGCTGATTTTAGGCGGGAACCCAAAGCAGGCCAGCCGTAGTTAAGGGAAGGGGGAATTAAAGACTCTTGTCAGCTTTAGGGACGTATCCCAAAGGGAAGTGTGTAGCTAGCTGGGTACTTATTAGGCCTACATCTTAAGCTCCTTTTTCCTGTGAACCCTTTGCTGGCCGTATGTTCTGTTTTCCAGGATGCCCTGCTCTTGGGGGGTTAACCTGACCCCCAACACCCATGCTTAACACATGCCCTCGCTCTCAGTCGCCTCCAGTCATGACCTCGGACGGATGTCCGGCCAGCAGCCTCAATTTAGGCCTACCGAGGCGTTACTGGCCCGCCCAGACCTGAGACAAAGCCGACGCCGCATTTCTACAAAGGTCCACTTACTATGGCATCCAGGTACGTCTTGTGAAACAGTCATATTGCCAGTTCTTTCCCTCCTAGTGTCGTAATTACTCCCCATTTTCAAAATTCAAACTCCTAATTCTCAAATGAACATTCCTTTGTTCCTCTCACTGCCTCGTGGCCGCATGCCTCCCTTTTGTGATTGTCCCAGACAAATGAAGTCATTTAATATTTCAGTTAAACACTAGAGTTCCTTTTCCCCAGTGTGTTAGAGAAACTGAATAACCTACTTGTGGAAAAAGTCTTCCTTTTATTTTTGTGTCTAATCTGGGATCTTTCCCAGATTTGCCGAGTCACGTGTCCAAGTCTTCGCACCCGCAAGTGCTGCATTAGTGCAAGACAATATGAACAATTTTGAAAGCCAGCAGTTACGAGAATCTCATTTTTAACCAGCTATCCCCTTGTGAGAGATAATATTGGTCCCACGTGTGGACAAGTTGCATTTACTTTTCCCAGGCTATTAAACGGCCTCCTGTAAATAAATGTATGTAAAATAATTAGCTGAGTTTTCTGGCGACCTCCTCTAGAGTAAATTAACACTATAAATCCTTTTAAGGTAAGTTTCAAGTAATTTAATCTGCATTTTCCCTCAAATATTTTCCTTTACGTATTGGGCTATAACGTAATATATATTATATATATATATATATATATATATATATATATATATATATATATATATTATATATATATGTATATGCTTGTATATGGTATGTGTAAATTATACAGTTTTGGTTGCACGTGGTTTTATGTCCACAGCTAGTTTCCTGGAACTCAACATTATCGAATCCTTTAAATGCTTTTGTTATGAAAAAATAATTGCTGAAATGTTTATTGAATGTGAAGATACTGAATGCGTTATATATGAGTGAATCTCATGTATTTGTAATGAATAAAATTCCTCCCTAGTACGATTTTTTCCGTCGCATGTTACAGAAATGTCAAAGTAAATCAGTATTCATTAAATCAAATTGCAACTTGATAGAGACACAAAGGATTTAGTAATTACAAATTCGCTGACCGGAAATGCTTTTGTGGCACATTTCACAATATTGCATATTTTTCTTTCTGCCGTTTTAGGGCGCTCTGTCAGCCATGTTGGAAAGTATTTATGTCTTTTGGAAAGCGCAGTTAAAAATTTCAGTTTCCTTCAAGGTGTCATTTATGCGGAAACAATGTAGGCGTCGTTTCCTGATTTGTGTTTGTATTCCTTACTTTTGTTCTGCTTTAGTTTTTTCATATTATAAACTAGGAGTTTCAGATCTCACCACCGCCTGTTACACTACTCTGCCCTGTTATAGATTTAATGCTGTTTCCGAATGATATTCATGCACGACTCGAGAAAGCAAGTTGAAAATCTCTGCTAACCATCGTATCTGTGCCAAAGGTTCGAGGATTGTAATACGGTGACACTCAGAACAGAATGTTCTGTTGCTTAAAGTATAGTGAAGGGAATATGATATTGACTTCTTTTAACGGATCTGAAAATAGCTAAGTATTGAATGAATAAGTTAAAAATAAAGAAAAGCAGCTTGAAAAAAAAACAGTGAAAGACATTTTTTTTCAACTACAACCTGTCAGAAAACAATAAATACGTCTCCTGCTCCCCCGCCCCTTAACAAAAGAAAAAGCGTCTCGTTTTTATCAGTGCAGGCGCAATAAAAATATTTTTTTTCTGAAGTGCACGCCATTGTAATACCTTCGCCAAGAGTACTAATTAATATGGAGGCCAGTGTCTATATACTAATATCCTTTCAGATATTTTCTTTAGCCAGATAAGCGTCAGTTATAGGACTAGTTTCATTAGTGTTCACGATAGTCAAGAATCTCTCTCTCTCTCTCTCTCTCTCTCTCTCTCTCTCTCTCTCTCTCTCTCCTCGGTTATGAGCATTCAGCCTCCGCTCCCGACGCACACAGCATATTAGCATCTCTCACTGGCCCGTGAAAACGTTTCTTTTCTTCCAGTTCACCTGCGTCGGTTCACCTGGTGATATTCATCTGGATTTAATGGCCTGGATTCTTCGATCTCTACTTTTATTGGATCTATTTGTTACCCGGATTTCAAAGAAAGGGAAAGAGAGAGAAAGGGAGAGCGTGCGTATCCGTGTGAAACGGGGGAGAATCAGTGACTAGAGAAGAGAAAGAGGGGTAGGAGGAGGAGAATGAGAAGAAGGAAGTAGAAAAGTGTAAGTCTGGGGGAGGGGGTGGGGTTCGCCACGAGGATAAGATTGGGGGTCCCGGTTATTTCGCTGCATTAAGTTCCTTATTTACGGCCGCGATGGGAGTGCTGAAAAGGGTATCGAAGTTTCTTTACGGCCTGATATTTACGGGTGAGATGAGTTTACGGCACGTGTTTCGTTACTCCAGCGTGGGATTTCAGGATAAAAGGGGAAGCCACGTTGAGAAGGGAGATAAAGGGTCGCTTATTTTTTGAAACCGGGGGATGGGGAGGGTATGGGGAGGATCCTCGCTTCTAGTTAACTGCAGATTGTTACTGCCAAAAAAATGCATCTCCATTTTTTTTTATTTATTTATGGATAGTCCAAATGCAGCAGTTACGGCAAGCTCTCTGCTCAAATTTAAATTCTGCTTCTGTTCATAATGGATAATTATCGCCAAAAGAAGGATAACCCTGGCCATGCTTACGTGGACAAACGCTGGCAAACGCACGTAGTACCTTGCTTCATAATTCTCATAGATAGCGAAAGGTAAGGAGTAGTAATTCTGAGTTACCATGAAAACTTATATCTTCCACATAACAAATTTACTTGGTCGGTAAACTTTATTTGAGATTTCATAGAAAAAACAAAGAAAACCTAAAGTTCTAGTTATTGGATAGCAAGAAAGGACTACAGCAATCTGAGACATTTGGTTTCAAATCTCATTAACTGGATGTCAGGTTACCACCATCACAGTCTTGTTTTTCTTTATTAGAAAAACTCAGCTGGAGGAAGGTCACAGCCGACGTCCAAAGGGTAGCAGTTATGGAAAAATATTTGATGACGAAATTAAAATTCATAGTGTTTCTGGAACAGACCCCAAGATTCAGATTCACAAAGAGATAGTCGGGGAAGGGAGGAAGCAAGTTAGAACTGTGTCCTTTTAGAAACCCACTGTATCTCTGTTTACTCCAACGGTGAACTATTAACCTGACAATTCGTTGATTGCGGTCGGTTTAATATAGGGTAGATAACGAAATTTGCCAGCAACCTCATCTTAAATTGGATGTAGATAGCCGGAGCTAATTCCTCAGTGGAAGAAGATTTGTAGGTGAATGTATATATATATATATAATATATATATATGATATATATATAATATATATATATATATATATATACATATATATATATATTTATATATATATATATTATCTATATATATTATATATATATATATATATATGTATATATATATGTGTGTATATATAATATATATATATATATATATATATATATATATATATATATATATATATATATATATATATATTATATATATATATATATATTATATATATATATATATAAATACATATGATCATATATATATATATATATATTATATATATATATATATACACATATATATATACTATATATATATATATATATATCATATATATATATGTATATACATAACCGAGATTCTAGATCTCGGTTCTTCTATTTTAAAAGGTAGCGATGAACCAGAGCAGCAGGTGCTGGCAACACTCTCTCTCTCTCTCTCTCTCTCTCTCTCTCTCTCTCTCTCTCTCTCTCTCATCGCTCCACAACAACCCCCCCCCCCCCCCCCCGCGCCCTCTCCATTACCTAAGGCAATTGAATCAGACTCGAGAACTTATAAAATAACATTTATTTAAAAGCAAAGTGTAAACTAAATAACTCAGGTTCTTAACAAAAAGATTAAATGAAAGATTGGACTCAGATTACCCCACTCCATATTTCTACTCCAATAATCCAACATTATCTTAGTCATAAAACTAGGCATAGTCGTAGTACAGTACACCAAAGTAATTAAGTCAGTTCCCCTGGCCTCAGATCAGTTCCCCTTTCTCCAGAACCGCCTGTTAGAAGACAGGAGAACACCTCGATAAGCACAAGATTAAAATCAAAATCATATGAAATAGAACATCTTTGAAATAAATATTCAAATACAATCCAGCCACATCTTTGGCCAAAAATAAATATGCTTACCCATTCAACACAGTATTCACAACACTTCTCTCAAAAATACTTTTGCAGAAGCCATCTTGGCTTCTCGCCTCTCTTGTACAGATCTCCCCGTCTTGGTTACCTTACACTCTCATAAGTAGGGAAAAGCTCGCACACACGCACTAACTCACACACATTGTTCACACCCAGGAACTGCCTGTATCCAGTTTCAGAAGTCACCCCTGCAACAAGCGCTCATAGCGACAGGACAGGCACTGACCTGCACAGACAGCAATTTTGATATCACGCCACTCAAAAAGACACATCAGCATTCCCAAAGCTCGTCACCTCGAGCACTCTGTCTCTAAGGGAAGTTAAATGATGACTTCTTCATTCTAAGAAATGTCACAGCACATCACATTACAACGGTATCTGAAATATATTGTCTTAATATATCCCTCTTTTATGTAACACACACACACATGTATATATATATATATATATATATATATATATATATATATATATATAGATATGTATGTATATTATATATATATGTATATGTATATACATACATTCATCTGTAAATCTCCTTCTATTGAGAAATAGCTCCGACTGTCTACATCCAATTTACGATGAAGTTGCTGGCAGATTTCATTATCTACCCTCGATTAATTAATACCCACCGCAATTAATGAATTGTCAGGTTAATAGTTCATAGTTTTCTCTCTCTCCTATTACCTTTCTTATTGTGACAGTACACATTAAAAACTGAACTAAAGTACTCCTATAATTTTCCCCTTGTCATTTTGTACGATATATGAATCGAAGTTTTATAATTATTTGCTATTTTTCCCATTTTTTTTAACATACGATCAGTCTTCACCCTTCTCGCCAGCCTATACGGATCCGATATGAGCAACAAAATTTAGCTTCCTTAAATAGAGAAACCCAGGAATTTGTCTTTTGTCTCTCTCACTCTCTCTATCTCTCGCTCTCTCTCTCTCTCTTCTCTCTATATATATATATATATAAATATATATATATATATATATATATATATAATATATATAATAGTATATATAATATATATATATAGAGAGGGAGAGAAATAGAGAGAGAGAGAGAGACGAGAGAGAGAGAGAGAGAGAGAGAGAGAGAGAGACAAAAGACAAATTCCTGGGTTTCTCTATTTAAGGAAGCTAAATTTTGTTGCTCATGTTGGATGCGTCTAGGCTGGCGAGAAGGGTGAAGACTGATCGTATGTTAAAAAGAAAATGGGAAAAGTGGCAAATAATTATAAAACTTCGATTCATATATCGTACAAAATGACAAAGGGAAAATTATAGGAGTGCTTCAGTACACTAAGAAAGGTAATAGGGGAGAGAGAGAGAGAGAGAGAGAGAGAGAGAGAGAGATTAAGGATGGGAAATCAAAATAAATAAACATGGTGATGAACAACTATGAAACTCAAAAAAAAAGAAAAAAAAGAAAGAAAGAAAAGAAAGAAAAAAAATATATATATATATAATCAATAATATACATATATATATATATATATATATATATATATATATCTATATATATATATATATATATATATATATATATATATATATATATATATATATATATATAGTATATATATATATCATAAGAACCCTTTGAATATATATTACTGAGATACTTCACACAATTACCCTACGGAGTTTCTGGTCAGCAAACACATTTTCAAATCGGACGAAGAGAGAAAAAAAAAACTAGTTTTCTGGAAAATTAAAAAAAAAGCAAAAAACAGGAAAGCGCCCGAGAACACAGTCGTACACAAACAGACCTGACATGTTTTTCGTAGCAACAAGAGCTACTACAACATACGTGCAGCGCGATATAAAGACCTGTTTTTGTTGTATATGAAAGAGCAGAGCAAGAGCTCAAACGACAAGCGTTGCATGAACGACAATATAAGGCTCGAAATGTTTCTCCCCTGGCTGAGTAAAAATGTGTCTGCATCTTCGCGGAAAATAAATAAATATAAACAAGGAGTTTATGCGTGCATGAGGTGAACTTTGTAATATACGAAAGTGGGCTGTATAAACATGTCAGAGGAACAAAAGAAAAAACAGGGTGATAAAAAGGGGAAAATAGGAGGACTGCGGGGATGGTAGGACAAGAGAAGAACGAGGTCTTTTACTTTAATTCAACAATACACACACACACACACACACACACACACACACACACACACATATATATATTATATATATATAATATATACTATATATATATATGTGTGTGTGTGTGTGTGTGTGTGTGTGTGTATGTGTATGTGTATACACACACACACACACACACACTATATATATATATATATATATATATATCCATTTGGCTCCCTCACCGCTCTCAACTTAGAAAGGATTTAAAAATAGACTGGGGAAATGCGCCCCTTTCCAGGCGAATCTCTCTCCACTTCGCCCTCATTTCCACCATCATATCTTCCGTTGTTGTAAGCGATCACCTTCCCTTATACTTATCATCTATATCCAAAGTTCATGCTTGAGCTCAGAAGCTATCGGAAAATGGGGTCTTGAGAGAGAGAGAGAGAGAGAGAGAGAGAGACCCCTGATGTGAGCCGACATCGTAAATATATGTGTGCATATCCGTTTTAGGATGAGGTAAAGATACACTAAACCTCTCTCTCTCTCTCTCTCTCTCTCTCTCTCTCTCTCTCTCTCTCTCTCGCAGAAGAAGAAAATTTAAGTGAGAGTTCAGAAATGATCTTCGTTATTGTCGTTGTATAGTCCTCGTTCTTCTCTTGTCCTGCCATCCCCCCAGTCCTCCTCTTTTCCCATTTTTATCACCTTTTTTTTTTTCTTTTGTTTCTCTGACATTTTTATACAGCCCACTTCCGTAAATTCCAAAGTTCACCTCATGCACGCATAACTCCGATTTATATTTATTTATTTTCCGCGAAGATGCAGACGCATTTTTACTCAGCTAGGGGAGAAACATTTCGAGCCTTTTATTGTCGTTTATGCAACTCTTGTCGTTTGAGCTCTTGCTCTGCTCTTTCTTAAACTACATAGTATGTAGTATAAGAAAGAGCAGACATACTACTACGTAGTATGTCGTAGTAACTCTTGTTGCTACGGAAAACATGTCAGGTCTGTTTGTGTACGAGTGTGTTCTCGGAAGTGTCCGATTTTATTATATGTATTTTCCAGTAAACTAGTTTTATTTATTTTCTTCGTCTGATTAGAAATGTATTTGTTGACCAGGAACTCTGTAGAGAAGGTTTATCAAGTATCTGAACAATTTATATTCAGATGGCTTTTAGGTTTTTTGAACATGTGGAGGAACAGCCCTGAGATATGATAGTTTTTTTTTTTCTTCATTGATTAGTGTTGCAACTTGGTAGGATTACTAAAGTGTCATATTATATTGACATTCAACTGTTATTTGAATTTTCCCTCGTAATGAAACAACTTCCTACCGAAGTTAAATCCATAATGTATTGAACATTTATTTAATTATAATGAGAAGATAGCACTGTGAACATTCGAGCACTCTGATCGTTAAAATTTCTTAGTTAAGTAAGTTTTAGTATTATTATATGTATGCACAAGTTCTTCAATGATGAAATGGTTCATTTCGTTATGATAATATTAATGGGACAGTTACTTTTATTGTGATGATTATTCATATGATCATAACAAAAAACTAGGCAGGTAAAAATATTTTACATGACGAGCCATTTTTGTCTTTTGTGTTGAAAAGATTCTTAAAAGCAGAACTTTTTGCCATATCCCTGCAGACGAGAAAAATATAATAACAAGAGTATAGAAGACTGTACACGCTGAATGCCGTTGAACAGGCAGTTGTTTTCAACAACTATTCCCTAAAAGAGGGACGCCATCCATATTATTATTATTAAGACACTTGGGAGGTAAAAGGAATTAACATGGAAACATTATTTCTTAAGTGTTCAGATAATGAAGTAATACTCTCTTGGCTTTTATTTTACAAAACATTTTAGCCTTTCTTAACTTTTCTACCTAATTATTTTTTTACTAGTTCCTATAGTAATTTTTCGGTAATACATTTTCAAAGATTATAGTCGAATATCATAACGAAAGCTATATCCAAGACACCCTCCTCCTGGGACGGTGTTACACAATAAGTTGATACCCTCATATGTTTTATTTATGCATTTGTTTGTTTTCTTATTGTCCATCTCTCCAAATAGGGGTGGCTTCAGGGAGAAACGTAGGACAATAGACTGTTACGTTCTTTCTTTATTTACTATTATAAATCTTTTTTTCATCGGTCTCTAACAAATGCATAGACGTCTCATGTTAACTTGCTTACGTAATCTGAATATATTTTATGACACTTTTTATCTCGTAATTATTCATGGCACGTTTGTTTATTCCAACCTTTCTTAGTCAATATGTCATGAAAGGCTTTTACTTTTGAATTTATGGGCTTTGTAAACATTAACAACTGACCACCACATGTCGCCACCCCGTTTTCATTAATTGATAGTGGAAACAAATAACAAAATTTTTAGCAAGAAACCTTAGTTATAGAAGAATTAATCTGAAGACTCCAGAAATTTGAAACCGAATGAAATAGTCGATTAGTAAATTTTAATTGAGTCGGCCTTATGATACTATGATTAAATGAGAGTGGGAATAGGAAGACTGATATGAGCCTCCGGATATGGCCCAATTTAATGAGACAGTATGGAAGGGAAATCATCTTCTATGAAAGTTCTAGGATCCGTTGAATTCCTAGAATTGTTTGGATCACGTTCAATCTAGCCCGCTAAAAGATTAGCGGTAAAAGCAGTGCCGTCTTCCCATTAGTGACTGTAAGTGTAGAGATGTGATTTTGTCCATCATTTGTTAAGAAAGAGAAGACGAAGTGGAGTCCCATTGCCTTGTCCCCAGTGGGCGATGCCCGACCGTTATATAACTGCTGTCATAAATTGGACAGACTGAGAACATCGTCCCGGTGCCTCTGCTATTTTACGTAAAAGATTTTTGTTGTCTCTGTTATGTATTTGTATGTCTGTTTGTTATATTTATGATTTCGTATATGTCACCGGGTAGCTTTTAGGTTCGTTTATGGAAAGATTCCCAGGAATAGAATTTTGCTCTTTTTTTTTTCTTTCTTTTTCAGTTTATGCTATATTTGCGCATATTTTTTAGTATAATTTCATGTTCATGATATTTCATTTGTTGATGAACAGAAACACATAGATATATAGTATATATATATATGTGTGTGTATGTCTGTGTCTGTGCATGCGTGTGTGTATGGTACAATTATAAGATATTCGATTGGTTGATGAACATATAGTATTCAATTTTTAAGGTGTTTCAAAACATTGTTTTGCTTTTATGGAGTCTCTCTCTCTCTCTCTCTCTCTCTCTCTCTCTCTCTCTCTCTCTCTCTCTCTCTCTCTCTCTCTCTTCTAAGAAGTTACCTCATATATTGAATGTCCGTTCATTTGTAAGAGTTGATTATAAGATATAGCGGAGACAAAGATTTTAATACTTGATGTTTGCTCTTTCCTTATTGCAGTTAATTCTTAACTTAATTTATTTGTTACTTATTTCTGTATATCGTACTAATCTTAAATTCGCGAAAAAGTAGATGCATGATATACATTCTTACTTGTCTAGTCTTACCATGAATATTCGTAACGCAAGCCCTTTCCATTTACATATCTTGCGTCCGCGGAATGAATGACCCACAATAGAAAGGCGGACCAGCAATACCTACGAAGATATGTCAGCGTTGAATGCGGGGCCTTTGTCCATAAACAAACCTCGCTGGATAAGAGGCACCCTGTTCCTTCTTATCCTCCGGAGATGTAATCATACGTTAGCCTCTCTTGTCATGCAGCAGCGGCCGTTAGAAGGTTTCAGTATGACAGGTAATGGTAGTAGACGGGGAAAGGGAAGTCTGAAGGAAGCACGAGAAATGGCGAAGCCTCGGAAGGGGCTGAATGGGATTTCAATGTAAGGGCCAGGTGGCACTCGCCATCAGCCAGAGATAGCGGTTAAATTATGGACAGCGCGCTCATCTTAAGGCATCGGCAGCAGAAGAGAAACTGTCATTCGTTTGATGTTATATGGCTGAGAGTTTCTCTCCCCTTTTTGTATATATATGGATTGGTGGGCTTGTTGGTTGTGCGCACAAGGAGTTTAAGACGAAGAGTAGGACGGCATTTAGTCGATTATCAGAGGGAGGTTCAGTTGGACGTAAAACTTGTCTGAAAAGACCGATAAAACTAAAAATAAGTAAGCTCGAATCCTCACAGCAATGGGAAGAAGAGTGGGAAGAACTTTATTTTTCTCTTTGTGTATGCGTGTGTAATGCTTCAAGAGTGGTGGGATAACATTTTATTGAGGGTTACATTGTTTACCCTTTTTACATTAAGAGTTTAGTTCTTAGTAGATGATGATAAATGATTTCGCATTATTTAGAAGTAAGTTTTAAAAGTCTAAAATGGTTCGGTTGCCGATATATACAATACAGGTATTTATTCAGGTATATGCATAGCACTTTTTTGCAAATCTGCCGATTACAAGTTTACATTTTCAGTAAATAGTGTTATAAACTGTGATCATTTGTTAAATGAAAGTTTACACAACTGTTATGTTTTATAAGTATTGTCAATTCCCTTCGTTTTTACCATGATCCCATGATCATCAAATATTGATTATTATATGGCCAGGAATGATTGTCTCTTTTTTTTCATTTTTCAGCGCATAAATAGGGCATTATTATTTCCTAATACGCGAGCATATGTCGAGCATCATATCCAGATCTCAGGATTCACCACCAACACCATTACATTGAGTGCAACGAGCCAGTGAACAATCATTACACTGCCCACAACCCTTTTCATTAAGAGCCAACGTCAGTACCATCATTCCAGCAGCATAAGCAAGAGGCTAGTAAATTGTTACTTGTTCCCTACCAGAGTCTACTTATAATTGCTGCTGCCTTTATCATCCTCCCTACATCTGTCGAATCCCCATCTCACGCCACCGTGCCCCACCTCAACCCATTTCTTCAGCAGACCAGACGTCCCAACATCCCTATTGGGACCATTTACAGTACATTAACGTAAGTGCAGCTGCGTAACCCTCTTAGATATTCTCTCTCTCTCTCTCTCTCCTCTCTCCTCTTCTCTCTCTCTCGTCTCTCTCTCTCTCTCTCTCTCTCTCTCTCTCCCTTTGCCAACATGGGATTATGCCGAGGCAATTTGCTCATTTCCATGGACGAGTTTGTTTTGGGAAAAGGGGAAGGGCTCGGATTAGCATATCTTAACTGCCGAGAACGACGAAAGGGTTTAAGGTTTAACAAGCTCATTAGGGCTCCGTGGTTATTGTATGTCGATTTGATGCTGCAAAGGTTGGAATACGTGTAATGAGGCAAAGATATCTGGGTGAAGGGAGAAAAGAATTACGTCATCAGTAATGCGCAATCAAATGAAATTTCATCACATAAAGATATATTAGCTCTGAAAACAATTCACTTGAAAATGAAAGATATATAGCGTAAAAACCTTGCTTTAGACATTCTTATAGCTACATGACCACGAAGAGTGTAAAATGTCTCTTCCGCATTACGTTTACCCAGTAAATTATTTGCCTTTATCTTCCACGTAACCTCACGATTTTTTTTTTATATCGGCCCTTTCATTATGTTGCTAATATCGTTCCATGATCTTCGTCAAGTTCACCATTGAGCGTAGATGTTAGATTATGCCTTTTATAACCATCATGCAAATCCCATGATTTCTCTCCGAATTCCTTCCGTTTATGTATTTATTTATTTTATTTGTTTATTTATTTTTCTGTCAGCTATTCAGAAAAATAATTATTCTATACCTGTGTATTTCAATTTTCAGCACTGGGTTGCTTTTCCTGTACGGGTCCATGCCATTTAGTACTTAGGTTTTTCATTTTGGATTGCAGAGTTGGCTTAATAATAATAATAATAATAATAATAATAATAATAATTAATAATAATAATAATAATAATTAGGTTCACAGTCTCTATGAAGTTCTCAAGATAAAAATCTAAGGGGTCTTTAGGTAACTAAGCTTAATAATACCAACTTTACTATTTATAATATTTGTTCTGTCACAAAAGAAGCATTGGTGCTAAGGTTAGAAGTTTCGAATTGTTGATGTACTAAATGACACCACCATTTCACTTAAAATATGTATAAGGCAACACACACATATAGTATATATTCATATGTGTATGTCAGGCATTTGCATAGTTTTATTGCTTACATTTCGAGGCCACGCTTCATTATCAAAGCTGTAAAAATATATACACATATTAAAACATCATACAAGACTCGGACAAAAAAGTATTAGGCTAAAAGCAATTATAAAAAAATTCCAGTTTAAAATACCAAGAGAAAGATATTACCATGTATGTGAAAAGAAATAATACGGGTGACACGGAAAAATGGCAGACGTCCAGTGTAAACGCATGCTAAGAAGAGAGTGCTGGAGGTAGTTTGATTGTTTAACTTTGTTACTAGCTGTTTTATACAAAGAAACTCAAGGATTGCCGGTTGCTGAGGAGTAAGAGCCCTCGACAGAATTTTAAATTAATTAAATTTAATATTTATTTTGCATTTTTTAGCATGCTGTCGAACCAAACAAAAACTAATTTCAGTTTTCTTCTGAAGATGGAAAAAGAAACCCACAAAATGATTGAGTATAACTTGTTTACTTGTAAATATTTACATAGTATTTTACTCAAGTACTTTCAGGCCCGATTTGTGGCCCTTTCTCAAAGAGATGTGTATTAGGTTGTCAAACTGGGTCAAGGCCCACTCTGACAACCTACATATCTCTTGAGAAAGGGCCACAGATAGGACTGAAAGTACTTGAGTGTAGAGTAAAATACTATGTAAACACTTACAAGTAAACAAGTTATACTCAGTAATTTTGTGGGTTTCTTTTCACCGGATTAGATAACTGAACCCCAGTACGATAGCTAACGCCTCTGTGACAGTCGATGCGAACTTTTAGGAAACTCCGAGAGGCGCCTACATATTTTCACTAAGTACATCGGTGGCAAGAAAATAAATAAACTTTATTCGATGTCATCAGAGGGTCCAGTTTATCCTTATATTTCAAAGAGAACCTATGGTAAGAGGACTGGTGATCATGAGGTGACTTTTATGGCAGGACAATTCTGTAGTATTAATGAATTATTTCCAGTAAGAAAGGAATCATGATGAAAAAAGAAGACAAATACAAATAAAATGGCGTTTTTTTGGACTTTTGGAGACTTTTTTGGTATGATTATATTATTGAGAAACTTATTCAGCTGTTTATAAACCAATACATATATATATATATATATATATATATATATATGTGTGTGTATATATATATATATATATATATATAATTGAAGAATTATATACATATAATATATATATATATATATATATATATATATATATATATATTATATATATATATGCAATTCTTCAATTAGTCATTTCGTTGAAAACAATTAAACTTTTTCCTTATTCATTTAACTTTTTCCGCAGAAGATTTTATGATGGTTTAAAAAATTTCATATTTTAAAGTACGCATATCTGTACATTTTTTTATTATTGTATACTGGAGTACTTCCTATTAAAAAAGTGCCTGACATGTACTTATGTGAAATCTATATCAGTGAGGAAATTATTTGCAAGTCTTTGTATACTTTAACTTATTGATAACTCTGGTCTTCCTTATATTATTTAGGCGTTTTTCAAGCCTTGTATAGCACGCATGTTACGTTTTATGTGTACTCCTTTATAACAGGATACTTATGGTTTGAAGGATACAAGGTATCAATGAAGCGTGTAAGGATGAGGAATGTTTTGTGCAAATTTTTAGTTTTAGTTAACGATAGTTATTGTTACGTCAGCTTATACGATATAAATCAACCATTCAGTAATCCCCCATTCATGTACTGAGATACGTGAACACATATATATGTTTGCGCGCTGTAAATGCAGTATCCGTGTGCATGCATCAGATTTCATCGGTCATTTGTGAAACGGGGAAATAAAGTCTAATTGATGTATCCTTATTCACACTCTTTCCCTCATATTTTTTCTTCGCTTGGCGAAACAATTCTTCACCCCCAGCAAACGGACCTTGTCTCGGTCGTGACACTTCCATCAATTCCAGCCTTTCCCGATGCCAGGCAGAGGCAGGCTTTGGCTAGATTCATCATTTATTTTTCTGTCTGGAATCGCTCGCAATGCTGGATTTATTATAGCCTTTTCCTTCGAGTAATCCGAGTTGACAGCTCAAAAAAGAAATAAAGAATAATAACCGAAGGAGTAAATCACTGCGAGAGGAAGCCGTAGGAAAAGTAGACGGTGGATTTCAGCGGTGTTTCATCACATTTTGGTTAGACAAATAGCAAAGTATAATACGAAATAGATTTACTCAATCATGAGCAAATTCTGATTCGTGGGGTTTTGCATACTAGTGCGTAATTACAGTGGACGTAATAGTGATTCTTTACTATTATCAACGTAGCTTACAATGTTACATATCAAGTATATGTAACTAAAGAATCATATAGAATCCAATGAATGTACAAGAATTTCGTTTGCTTATAATAGATAGGTTTGATTTATTCGCTCTTTGGTAAATCGTTGGAGGTCGGCTTTGGAATAAAATAAAATTACATTAAATTATTGATGTTTATTTGAAGTTTAATCAAGGGCAAACGGCTATTTGAAACTCGATTTGTATACCGATGAATGATTGGGTGAGAGAAAGAGTTAATTCCTCTACGTTTTAATTAACAAGTCCAATTAATTTAATTTCGTTCATCTGACTTTCTAACCTGCCAATTAACCACATTAACTCAGTTAACTAGTCTGCCAATCACTGATGCCAGTCTATTACATAAAATCAATAAATGCGTCAGCTGTCCAGTGCACAGGTTTTAGATATTTGAATTTTTAGCGAGTGCTTTAGAGTATGATTATCTTCCATGGCAAATGACACTAATTAAGAGATATAACGTCTTTAGTTAAATCAGCGGAGCGAGCGAGAAATGAATAGGCGCTCATATTTTCCGAAGACCAAGAAAATACATCCTGGTTTTATTAATACTTTCCTCGAGAGAGAGAGAGAGAGAGAGAGAGAGAGAGAGAGAGAGAGAGAGAGAGAGAGTGAGGGTGGGGTGCTGGGGAGGCACTCAAATTCTCCGAAGAACAACAAAATGCATTGGGATTTTTACTAGTACCTTTCCATTACTGCACAGTTGGGCGAGCACCAATAAAAAGCAGCCTCACGGCCGTGTTTTCCATAAAGCGACGAAGGTGTCAGGAGTTATGGTTATTTTACGATGGAGTTAACAGGGTCGGTACAAGTTATGGGATTAAAGTTCAAAATCATTCGCTGTACCAAAATTTCTTACTGGTCGCTACCACAAGTAGGACTTGTTGTGGAGGAGTCGGGGTCCTCCTCTCGATTTGGGGAATTACGGGGCTGTAGCTGGTCGAGCAGAAGAGGGAGGAATTGTTCCCAATGCTGGACACGAGAAGAAACGGACTTTCCCTTATATCGTGATACGGAGGATATTGCAATTAGAGCTTTGTCTTGTACGTAAGCAATAGAACAGTTTGTTATTTCTTTCTATTATATGGAGCTGACTTTATTCTGTTTGGGACAGTAAAAGGTAAGTTTAGAAAGAATTCGCACCTAATTAGAATACCAAACCGACATCTGTAAAGTAGAAAGGAAATTTATTTTATTTTCATATTTAGGTTTCTAACCGTATAACAAAATGTTGTTAACATTTAGCTATCAACAAGCCTGTGGCATTTTATGAACAAAAGGTAAGAGACAAATAATTAATTACTATTTGGGCACATAACGCTATTTATGACTCAGACACAACAATAAGATCCTTCCGAGACTCCATCTCGTCAATTAATTCCTTGAACGTTTTGCACTGAAGATCATAACCCTGTCACTTAAGAGGTAAATCGGACAACCCTCGAATGACAGTGCTGATATTGGAAGGTGAGTGTTCTGAGCGTAGAAATAATGTTTTAAGTAAGAATATGTTGAAATTACAGGGTTTTTTCATGCATAAAAAAAACCTTTGTAATGCTTATTTGTGGAATAAAACGACATTATTACTTGGATGTTCATCAAGCGCTCAAAAGATGTGGGGGATTTATTAAATAGTCGAAAATCTGTTTTGTGATTAAAATTAATTTTTTTATAATAGTCTAATTATGTCTATATATATAGTATTAATATATTATTATATTTTTATTATATTATATACGATATATGTGTGTGTGTGTGTGTGTGTGTGTGTGTGTGTGTGTGTGATGAATTCGGCACCTATTTACAAAATTTTTTTCTTAATACTTATGTAGATTTTTTTTCTCACTCTCTCCTCGCAAAAAGCCAGTATCATTCTCTTCTCTCTCCTTCCTTTCTCCATCTTTCACTCATCTGTCGTTCTCATTGCCATATCCCATCCTTCAACTGTCCGTTCTTAACTCTCTCTCTCTCTCTCTCTCTCTCTCTCTCTCTCTCTCTGATGCTGGTATCATATTTCACGGCTGCCTTCTTCTTGATAAGTCGCTAATTATCGTGCATGATCGAGCCAAAGCCATCCAGTCAGAAATGAGAATTATCAGGCGATGAAACCATCAATTATGAGCGAGGAGGTGTAATGACTTTATTGCGGCTACGTGAAGAATTGCCGTTGAGGAGTTCTGACGTGTTATCCTTTATCCTATATCCTCGATCTGAATGTAATTTGTTTTAGAACACAGAAGGATATGGAGTGTATAATTCCCATACTTTTGAAATTAATTATAAGCTGCAAGTGTGCAGGTAATGAGCCATCCGTGAAGTCCTTAAAGATTTGATTTGATTATTACTTTTATCCGCTCACCAGTAAGGAGATAAATTTGCCACTAACACTGCTGCTCCCCCCCCCCCCCCCCCCCCCCTCTGTCTCTCTCTCTCTCTCTCTCTCTCTCTCTCTCTCTCTGACTTGTAAATCCATTTCATGATAGCGATAACATTTTACTAGCATACACACACACACACACACACACACACACACACACATATATATATATATATATATATAATATATATATCATATGTATGTATATATAGTATATATGCATGTGTGCTTGTGTGCGTGTGTGTTCACAAATATTAAAATTGCTAAGTGCGTCGCCACTGGTGACGAAGCACCTAATAGTTATATAATTCCCTTTTGGTGCAAGTTATTTCAGAGACATAGTCAACTGGATATTAAATAGTATGTGTTGCTTAATATTTATGAAAATAAAAAAATGGCACGGTACACGTGAAAAAATTCTATACAAGTGCGCATGTGTATGCCGCCTACACATACATATGATTGCATACGATTATCAAGCTCTTTTAGTTGAATTCTGTCTTTTGAGTATAACTTCAGTGGCGCAAGTGAAACTGTGGCACTTCAATTTGTGCATGATGAAAATACCCCAAATATTAGCCTGAGAGAGAGAGAGAGAGAGAGAGAGAGAGAGAGAGAGAGAGAGAGAGCGTCCGTAATATTGCACGAAGCCTGGAAGAAGTTCTTAAGTTTTCTGATAAGGCCGGGGACGATAATTTAAGAACTTTGCTTATAAAGTAAGTTCCCATAATTCCTGCTCATTCTTCCCTGGTTTATTTACAGATTTTTGCGGCTTCTTTCGAAACTGAGTGAAAATGCTGTAACCAAAGCGGACATGCACTCGCTACTATCCTTGCTTTTATTGAAGGGTTAAAGTATACCTACAGAATAACTAGAAAACACTCCTGTCTGTTTTTAATGTCATAGGTGTGCATTTTTATATTTTCCGTGAGTCCATGTTCTGATTCTCGCGAGTGTCTTGTGCACCCGTTACTATTTCTAATTCAACTTTAATCATCAGAAGCTAACTGACATATTTTGTGTTTTATTAACTCAGCATTGCATTCGGGCTGACTTTTTTATCACCTTTATGAGGTTTTTCTCAATATCATTGTTCGCTGTTGTTGAGCTGGAGCAGGCATGTGACAATCCAGTACCAGGGTTTTAATTTCAAGTGTAACGAGGCAGGAATTTGCGATAAGTTCCCATAGATTTCTCTTAGTAATTATATTTTGCGTAGCAAATGTGAAATGAGTCACAACTTGAGTAGACTGTAGGTCTGAGATTCCGATGGGGCCGTATAGAACCGCCATCAATGGCCAGTAGTTTTGTGACACCAGTTTATCGTTCTTAGTAAAGTGGCAGCATTGAGGATTAGCAACGATGAAATGAAACATGACCGAGATCATATTGATTGTTGACCTTTTTTGAAACATCTGATGTTTCATCTGTGAGAACGCCGCAAACATTTCCCCCGTAGGAAGTAGATGTTGGAGTGAAGAATTCTCTTGGAATATATATATATATATATATATATATATATATATATATATATATATATATATATATATATATATATATATATATATATATATATATATATATATATTAGTTTTAAAAATATCAGCTAGTTTTTTTACAACTTGCTAATAATCTGATTAGTCAATCCTGTGAGGTGAGAGGATATCTAGGTTGTCATAGTACATTAATCGACACGAGGACTCTTATCCCCTTTAACGACTCCCATTGTGAAGCAACCGACTTTTCCGTCCTTTTGAGTGACCGTAGAGGAATATTTCATTCATTGACATCCTTGTCAGGTGTTTTTTTTATCACTATCATTATCAGTATTATATAGTCGTGGTAGCGGTAATAATAGTAGTAACTAGATTTGATGACTACGTCTGTGTTTTAGAAATGTTACTAAAATCTGTAAACATCAAAAAGTATGTTATGAACGTTTTTGCAGAATTTAAAAGTAGCAGTGTTTGTAAATTGAAGTAACCAATCAGTTATTATGTAAGTGGACCACTTCGTTTAGAAACAATGAATAAACCAAACACAGTATTTCAGAGGTCTCGGTTGACCGGAGAAAATGAACGAGAATGAAGTTATGAAAGGCATAAATAATACGGAAGTCTGTGGAGGGCTTTATTGTTAATAATATGTTAATAGTGAAGTGCAATACACACTTTTAGGATTCATACTTTAAATGTATGTTTCTCCACAAACTGAATAGAACATGAGTGAAATTCATTTTATTTTTACTCGTAATTTGGTTGATATTAGTGATCAGGTTACTATTCGGTTTGCGACGGATCGCGTATACTTAAACGCGGAAGAAATCTTCATTTGGCGAACCACCTGAATATGGAAAGACCTTTATTTACCAGAGGAATTCATTATCCTCACGCCGAATGGACAGAACCAATAGGAATCGTTGTCCCTTCCGGAGAGCGGAGGAAAATGAATGTTGATGAGAAAAAGTGTCAGGGGATAATGATAATGTCAGTAATAAGATGAAAGGGATGGCGAAGAGTAACGAAAGGAAAAGAATGCATAATGATGATGGTGGGATGATATATGATGAGCACATTTGTTAGCACTGCATATCACCTCTATGTCATTATCGAATATTTGTCACCATTCATGATGAACAACCCGCCGTCGGTCATTTTTCAATTTTAATGAGTCGAGGTGACTTCGACATTAGCACAAAATCAACAAGGATCCTCGGTACCGATGGAGTTCTCCTCCAGGATTGTCTCACATGACTTGTTTCTTTTTTTTATTTGTGTATTTTTTGTTTGACGCTTCATGGATCAGCAGTGTTGGTTTCAGCTGAATCTGGAATGCTTACCGAAGCTGAAATTCCTCCATGAAATTCTGTCATTTATGAAGCCTTCCCTCCTGAGGAACGGAATGGTACCTCCTTTTATTTCAGATCTCTCTCTCTCTCTCTCTCTCTCTCTCTCTCTCTCTCTCTCT
>NC_087212.1:55418088-55428088 GCF_015104395.2 Macrobrachium nipponense | reverse complement strand
TAGCCTGGGTGTGCTCCCAATTTTGCAAAGCATGGGTCTGCAGCAGCTGTGGCTTGCATTAGGCCTTCGATGATTTGGCATTCACAACTTTACAACAGTGTTGGTCAAGAGAAGGCCAAATGCATGCCGCTCTTCCATGTATATAAAGGTTGTGATGCAGTCTCACCCTTTAGAAATAAAGGAAAGAAACAGCATGGCAGACATGGGACATTTTTCCAGAGGCCACTCCAGTTTTTTCCAAATTTAGCAAGTACCCACCAATCATCGAAGATGGTGTTTTGAAGATTCTGGAGAAGTTTGTGGTCCTCATATATAACGATGTGGATCAGGCCAGACTTGACTTGTTTACCAGAAAACATAGACCATATGAAGCCATCCCTCCAACCAGAGAAGCTCTGCTTCAACAGACCAAACGCTCAGCACATCAGGCAGATTGTGTATGGGGTCAGATAATTCTGCGCCAGCCAGAAGCACAAAGCCCAGCTGACTGGAGATGGGAAAAGACTGGAAAGTCCTCTGGAAAAGCAACTCCCTCATTGCAATGAGTTGTAAAAAACTAACAAAATGTGTCTGCAAGTCTGGTTGCTATGGCAGGTGCAAATGCTAGAGGCTTGGGCTTACGTGCACAGCTTTGTGTAGCTGCAAATGTGAGGTGTAATTATAATGTTGCAAATGATATTTCAGATACATCTGAATGAGAATTTCGCCACACTAAAGGTGACACCACGCATCTTTAAAATCTTACGTTCATTTCAGGCTTAGAAACGACATTGAGACAGTGTTTAAATAGATAAGATACTTCGTTATCATACTCCATTAGTCTTGTGCTTGCATATTTTTCAGTAGCATTATGGGGTCCCTTTCCAAGATATAAATTTGATAATAGCCCAGTAGAAATACTAGAAACAGATTCTCTGGCCTCATAAATGTAGGCAAAGATCAAAATTTCATGTCTATCTTTCTTAGTTGCAGAGTTATCAGCATAATGTTTCATGGCAGCCCTTTTGTACGCCATCTTTATCACAATGATAGATACAGTAGCAGGAGCTCTGGTAATATCTTCAACTAACTCTTCTACCAAGGAAGACATTAAATGAATAATTAATGATGTATTTATCTTAACAAAGATTTACTCAAAGTGTCAGAAATCGAAACTACTAGTGGCCATCTTGAAAAGTGGCAGCCGTATTGAAATTTTGCGTGGACACTCAGATTTTTCAAAGGATGGGGTTAGCATGAGCATTTGTGCCAAATTTCATGCTTGTATCACAAACCGAAGTATTTTTTTACTTATCTGCTGCACTAATAGGGCTTCCTCTTAAAATATGGAAGGTTGTGAGATTAATAAGGAAATCGCCCCATTTTCATGGTGAATACAAAGTCGGGGACTCGTTTCACGCTGCATTTAGTGAAAAGGTGAACTCGCTCCTTTATGATCCGGTCCTCTAATATTCCAGATTTGCTATACAGTCTATCTTTGCAAAATTTCATTTAGCTTTTTCCTCATTTACCTAGAAACCAGTTTTATTTATTCTCCTAATTTAGAAACAAGATCATGATATTAGATATCCTTTTAGCATGCGAACACTACTTCCTTCTAAGTACAAAAGTATAAGCACCACGCTTCTTTGTTAACTGTAACAGAGGTATGTGTGGCAGTGGAAAGAAATTATGAATGGCTGACGCGGCCATTTTGAGGCAGGAGCCTTCAAACCAAGTGTTAGAAGAAACGGTTCTATGAGTTACAGAAAAACTATGCAAATGCTCATTAAATTTATCCTAAACACTTAATTTTTTCACTTATAGGACACAACAGCTCCTTTACATGAAAGTAACAATAGGCGAATTTGTAACTCAGAACGAAGTCGATTCAGCAACAGAAATCGACTGGTTGGTGATTTATGAAAAACACAAGAAGGTAAAGATTCCATATTATGGATAAAGGATAGGAAAAATTTATTAAACATCTTAACGCTTGCTTTTGGGATTGCGAAGTCTGACACGTACAACAAAAGGTATATAGGCAAAGAGGTTCTTGAGGGAAAAAGCCAAACTTGTAATGATCTAACAAACATTTGAATATACCTTAGACCTGAGATTAAGTGAACCCAAGTTAAGGTAAGAATTGTGTCATGCATGAAAAAAGGCCTGTAATTGCACTTTATCAAAATATCAAAAAGATTGGTGTGTGCGAACCTCCCCCGATACAGGGACGAGTAAGCCCCCTTTAAATTTGAGGGATCTGATCTTAAGAAGACAGAGGCTGCTTCAAGAAAACATGTAACTTCTCACAGTCAGATGTAACCAAATGCTCCCTCCTAAGAACAGCCAACATTTATTTCTGAGTCCAGAATGTTGACATATCTTCTAAGAGAATCAGTGTCTGAAGTTTCAAACATTATGATATTTGCATAAGACACAGTCATCCAATGACTCATAATTGAACCACGGATAAAACATTACTGTACACTTTATGGCTGCAAATAATAGTGTCCATATTTTTTCTTAACCAACAGCCATTTTCTCGAATAGGATGAACTGCAATAAAATAACTTTTAACGTAACGTGGTCGACAAAATGATAAAAATCACAAACCTCTTCGACCTTGGCAGAGGCTCTCAGTCCTTAATATAATCGTTCTTGCATGCACCACATCCTTTACAGAAATATTCACTTAAAATTTTATAAATTTATTTTTTTTCGTTTTTGTTATTAAATATTAACTAACTTGAAGAAAGATAAATTTGCCTTTTCCAAAATATCCTGGAACAGTAATTTCCATTCTTGCTGCCATAAACTGCAGCGGCCTGACTGGTCATATCTTCAGGTTGATATATATTTACGGCCCATCGTGGACGAGAAGGAACTGCCTCTGATCTGTAAGAAGGCGGTAAATATTTCAGGGTCTTAAATCAATGGGTTTGGAAAGAAATGTCAATGGCTCTGGATAAATGATATATTTTTTTCTTTGCAATTGCATTAATAAGGCAGCAATTATATCAATTTTCCTATTACGGTATCACTTATCTCTGTTGTTCTTTGATTGTTGATAATGGACTCAGTTCAGGAGAGATAGAAAAACAAATCGGTTTAGGACTGGTCTTTTTTGTGGTTAGTTATTGTAATGTAAGTCATTAATGTAGTCTACGAGATTTTAGGGAATTTTTATAGATTTGCGAGCTTATTTTCCCCTATGTGCTTATTTATTCATTTATTTTATCATCATTATTTCATTGATTAATAATTTACATTATTCATAGAATGCCAGACCTCCGATTGTTGGCTGTTGTTTGCATGTGCATTTCTCTCCTTTTTTTTAACTTTTAAATAACAAATTCCACTTATGCATAAAACCCAAGGAAATCTCGTCGTAAAAATTAGCTAAGTGTTTTGGCAATCCTGAAGATGCTATCTTTACTAATTGAGAAATTTATTCATTGCTTTGTAATTTGAACGAATACAGAGATGGAAAAGCAACAAGGCAATTAAGTTAAGCGCACGAAAGGAGTGGCTTTGAAGCTGATGTGAACTTGAATATTCCAGTCTTATCTTATCATAGCATTACTCAAAGAATTTGCAAGTAAATGTGAGAGCGTTCACCCAATTATGTATCCAACGAAGAGACCAAAATGTTTGTCCAACAGACAGACGTGAATTGCAAATAGTCGGGAAGGCATACTCTTCTTAAAACACTTAACTCTGTGAATTATTGTTGTCCGTAAAAGTTTGACAGTCTGTGCTAATAAGAAAGTTTACGAGCTTTTGGGAAGATGAATATTCATTTTTAGGCGAATTGGTATTCACTTTAAGAAAGTTTGGTCCTTTCTTTTTTAAATGCGGTGCATAAGAGCTGCGCGCTTAAAAGCTCATCATTTTGAACGATATAACGAATTTTTAATGCAGTGATGGAGGTGACCTGACGTGAAAATACTCACGTTTAGAATTTACAAAATCTGCTGGTTTTAACAGCAGAAGATAATGTTAGTCTTTTCGCAATATGCGGAGTACTATATGCCTAGTTTCTACATACTCATCTGTGTTGCCATAAATATAAGATAAAGGTACTGTCAAGATTATTTTCATACATTCATAGAGTAAATTTAATCACATTTAATTTATTTGTTATTTCTGCTCAGGGAAGATTATAACAATAATGAAAGTTATGTAGATTTTTTTATAGTTCAATAAGAAATTATGATAGGAACAATTAAGAATTAGCCGGTAAAGTACTTCATGAGGTCTTGGTGTATATGGAGGTCCTTTTATCTGCATTCATTAACATTCAGAATTATATACCCTAATAGATAATTATTGTTATAAGTAGTAATAGAAGTAGCAGTGCTGCTGTAGGTGGTAGTGGTTTAACTTGTCCTTATCACGCGTTATAGACATAAACAAATCCAAATGTCCTTGACATACATAACAAGATCACATAGAACGGCCGTCTCTTAAGAATGTAAAGCTACTCTCTAGTAATCTACGATAAAAATACAAAAAAAAAAAAGATGACCGAAGCAACAATTGCATGAATTAAGAAATCTTTTGGCAGTATTCCAACCATCCAAAGAACTTAGAAATAGAATTAATCCGGACATCTACTTCTCTACTAAGAAATTTTTCTTCGTTTATAATCAGTCATTGAATGTAAAAGGAGGGAGGAAAAGCCTCAAGGAACTTCGTTATTCTAGCATTATTCATATATATATATATATATATATATATATATATATATATAATATATATATATATATATATATATATATGTATATATATATGAATAACTTGATCACGAAGTATATAAAACGTGATGCTATGTATAAATAAAGGTTTTTGCCACGAAAGAAAAAATGAAAAAGCGAGATAGCCAAGTACTTTCGGTCCTGTTCGGACCCTTTACTGGGGCAAATTGATTTTACAAAGAACAACATAGTCAAAAGAAGGCTTAATATACAAACTGACACTACCAGATTAACCATAAAGGGCGATTTTCACTCTACAGAAAGGAGGAGTCGCCAGAGGCTAGCCACACCTTGAAGGATACCCGCAGTAAACAAGTGATTCTTCCAGAAAACAGTACATTTTGAAAAAACAAGGAAGCATATACAATTTAATATCATGAATCTTTTTACACAGATTTTCCCAACAAAAATTATTATTAATGAAAAGACGAAAGAAAATATAAATATATATATATATCGAGCAAGAGAAAGAGGGAGAGAGAATAACGAACCAGAGAGAGAGAGAGAGAAATAATATCTATATACATGTGGGACTAATTTATTAGTTGTTCATTTATTTTGAGGTCCTTTATAAACATCTTACAAATATATGGGTCCAAATGGTATATTCCCAGACTAAGATTTAGGTTGTTTTTATTAGTGATTTGTATAATTGCCGATTCCAGTAAATTTCTTGAAACATGATCATTAGATCTAGCAATTACCGAGGTATCAGACACCCCAATTAATACAATGAGATTTTTCACTCAGATGGATAAACAGTGCATTTGAAGTCTGGGCTGTTCTAACTGAATACATATGCTGCTTAATACGTACACAATTTTTACTTGACTGACCAACGTAAAACGATGGGCAATCCTTACAAGGAATTTTGTAAATGATGTTGTTATTTGTTACGGGACTATTCTTAATTAGCATATCTTTAATGGTATTGTTATAAGAGAACACTACATTAACATTAAACGATTTAAATATTGATTTTATGGTTTCAAATCCGGACGAAAGTAAGGTAAGCTAAGGTACATTTTTTAGGCATTTCTTTTTCATTAATAGCAACATTATAAAACTTTTTGTGAGCTTTTTGATAACATAAATCAATTAAATGAGGTGGGTAGCAGAGATCGTTTCCTATCTTTTTTATGTATTCTATTTTTTGGTCCAGATATTGTGGACTCGTGATACGCAAAGCGTGTAGGAACATAGAAGAAAAAATTGAAATTTTAATATTAAGATGATGGCCAGAATAAAAATGTACATATGTTAAATTATTTGTTGGTTTTCTGTAAATACTGAATATGCATTGGAAATATTCTCTATGTATTAATACATCTAGGAAAGGGATGACATCGTTATTTTCGATTTCAACAGTGAATTTTATGGATGGCACTAAATTATTCAATTTAGACAGTAAATCATTTACATCGATACCAACAGGTAAGACTACTAAGATATCATCGACATATCGGTACCATTTTAAGGGGACATGTGTGATATTCGGGAGGTGTTGTCTCTCAAAAAATTCCATATAGAAGTTTGATAGGAGAGGTGATAAAGGGTTACCCATGGCCATACCAAATATTTGTTGGTAATATTCTCCATTAAAAATAAATCTGCAATCACAAATACATGACTTAATCACGGAAATTATGTGACTAACGGACATAGGCAATTCATGCAGTACAAGTTCATTACTTAAATCTAGCAACCAGAGTCAAATAGGGACTTTTGTAAACAAAGAAAGAACATACATCAAAACTGACAAAGATATCGTTAGGGTTTAGTACAATGTTATTTAATTTTTCCACAAGATCAAGAGAATTCCGGATGTGTGAATTAGATACAGTTCCTAGTAGCGGGGATAACAATTTAGTAAGATATTTAGATAGTTTATAAGCAATTGATCCTACAGTACTAATAATTGGGCGCATAGGTTTGTTTTCCTTATGAGTTTTGACTAGGGTCACTAGGCCATATAAATAAGGTAATGAGGGACACTTTATATACAGTAAACGTACACAAAAGTTCCTTTTTATCTTTAAGAATTTGTTTGATATTGATATTAAAGTTTTTTATTACTTGGTCCAACGGATTTTTTGCGAGTTTTTTGTAAGTTATTTCATCTTCTAGTAAAGTATGCATGCGTGACATGTAGTCAGTTTTGTCAAGAACCACTAAACTATTGGATTTATCAGCCTTGGTAATGTGTAAGCTATTATCATTCTTCAATTCTTTTAAACTTTTTCTGTAGCGAGCAGTGAAGTTATTTTCATGATAGGCATGCCTAGCACTATATGGCATGCCTTTGATAATGTCTAAATGATTTTGTGGTAGGTCACAGTATTTTTCAAACTTATATAGAGATGTCGCTATTGATAGAGCTGAGGGTTTGTTACAAATGAAGAAAGGCAACCCAAAGCCTAATGCACGCACTGCATTACCACTTATTTGTTTGCTCGATAAATTCACCACACAATCACTTCTAGCATTATTGGTCCAATCACTGTCGTTGATAAGGTTGTTTAATTTTCTGTCCAGTTTTCTAATCAAAGTGTCTGTAGTTCTATGAAGTGATTGTGTGGTGAATTTATCGAGCAAAGAAATAAGTGATAATGCAGTCTTACCTGTTGGTATCGATGTAAATGATTTACTGTCTAAATTGAATAATTTAGTGCCATCCATAAAATTCACTGTTGAAATCGAAAATAACGATGTCATCCCTTTCCTAGATGTATTAATACATAGAGAATATTTCCAATGCATATTCAGTATTTACAGAAAACCAACAAATAATTTAACATATGTACATTTTTATTCTGGCCACCATCTTAATATTAAAATTTCAATTTTTTCTTCTATGTTCCTACACGCTTTGCGTATCACGAGTCCACAATATCTGGACCAAAAAATAGAATACATAAAAAAGATAGGAAACGATCTCTGCTACCCACCTCATTTAATTGATTTCTTTTATCAAAAAGCTCACAAAAAGTTTTATAGTGTTGCTATTAATGAAAAAGAAATGACTAAAAATGTACTTAGCTTACCTTACTTTCGTGGATTTGAAACCATAAAATCAATATTCAAATCGTTTAATGTTAATGTAGTGTTCCCTTATAACAATACCATTAAAGATATGCTAATTAAGAATAGTCCCGTAACAAATAACAACATCATTTACAAAATTCCTTGTAAGGATTGCCCATCGTTTTACGTTGGTCAGTCAAGTAAGAATTTATGTGTACGTATTAAGCAGCATATGTATTCAGTTAGAACAGCCCAGACTTCAAATGTACTGAGTGAAAAATCTCATTGTATTAATTGGGGTGATACCTCGGTAATTGATAGATCTAATGATTATGTTTCAAGAAATTTACTGGAATCGGCAATTATACAAATCACTAATAAAAACAACCTAAATCTTAGTCTGGGAATGTACCATTTGGACCCATATATTTGTAAGATGTTTATGAAGGACCTTAAAATAAATGGACTACTAATAAATTAGTCCCCACATTTATAGAGTTATTATTTCTTTCTCTCTCTCGCTCTCTCTCTCTCTCTCTCTCTCTCTCTGGTTCGATATTCTCTCTCCCTCTTTCTCTTGCTCGATATATATATTTATAATTTCTTTCGTCTTTTCATTAATAATAATTTTTTGGGAAAATTTGTGTAAATTTCATGATACTAAATTGTATATGCTTCCTTGTTTTTTTAAAATGTACTGTTTTCTGGAAGAATAACTTGTTTACTGCGCGTATCCTCCAAGGTGTGACTACCCTCAGGCGTTTCCTCGTTTCTGTAGAGTGAAATCGCCCTTATTGCTAATCTTGTAGTGTATGTTTGGATATTAAGCCTTCTTTTGACTATGTTTTCCTCTGTAAAATCAGTTTGCCTTAGTAAAGGGTCTGAACAAGACCGAAAGTACTCGGCTATCTCGCTTTTTCATTTTTTCCTTCGTGGCAAAAACCTTTATTTATACATAGCATCACGTTTTATATACTCCGTGATCTAGTTATTCATATATATATATATATATATATATATATATATATATATATGTATTATATATATACATATATATATATATTATAAACATATATATATATATATATATATATATATATATATATAGAAATATGAACGATTGGGGTTTACAAGAATTTGAAGAGTTTCCTGCCTGTGTAGTGTAGTGGTTGGGTCATGGTGTGTGGTCGATGTAATGAGGGTTAGGGCAATTGGATGATATGAGACTTTTGAGATATGATAATGAGATACTCTCTCTCTCTCTCTCTCTCTCTCTCTCTCTCTCTCTCTCTCTAGCGTTGATAACTATTCTTATGATGGCGTGAGTAAAGTGATGAAAATCCAATCTCTAAAGTGGATGACCATTGTTGTTGTGCCACCAGTGTATGGTTCTTAACTCTCTGTCAATCACATTGTTTGATTACCTTAAACACGCCTGCGGATTTGATAAAAAAAAAAAAGTCGAAATTCAGCCTCGATTCAAGATGTCAGTATATACCACTTTTAATCTTTATTTACATTCGGTCTTTTCTATGTAAGTCTCTCTCTCTCTCTCTCTCTCTCTCTCTCTCTCTCTCTCTCTCTCTCTCTCTCTCTCTCTCAGAAAGTCAGTGCTACCTTAATCTAGCTCACCTGATCAAGGGAAAGTTAACTGTATAATAAAATGTTAACAGCGATGTAATGACATACATCTTTCATAATAGAGAAATTCAGTAATACCGGGAAATTTTAAGGTAATCTTAACTTCCAGGAAATAAACGACATATGCTAAATCCATTGAGATATTAGCAGAATATCATATGTATAGTAATGAAACGAAATGTCATATTTATCAATTCATTTATGTACTAATAATGAATCGGCCTTTGCATGGCTGTAAGGAAATACATCAATATAGTTTATGCAAAATGCCAGATCTGGAGCAGGACTTGAATTACACGATGGTTACGATATGCAGTTTATTTTAATACAAAATTCGCAAATGAAAGCACCGTCTAGAGCGTTTGCGCGGAAAACAGGCAAACACAAACAAGCTAAAATAAAAAAACAAACAAATAGAGAGGCAAAGACACGCTCCTTAAAACACTACCTTCCTGAAATATTGTTGAGAGTTAAAGTTTGACAGCGTCTGTTAATAAGAGAGTTTATGAGCTCAGGGGACATAAATATTCATCTCCTGACAAATTGGGATACATGTTGCGAGAAATACTCACTGCATTGTTTTAGATAAACACGGC
>NC_087212.1:55396849-55412588 GCF_015104395.2 Macrobrachium nipponense | reverse complement strand
AGGGCGAAATCTTGCACGTGTCCCAAATAAGCTGGAGGTCGGATCACACCTTGTTTACTTTCCTCTTACACCTCTCCCACTAACGAGTACTATATATATAAGCCAATACGTCTACTCACTTCTACCTCTCAAGCTTCCTTGTATAAATTACTTCTTTGCATAATCATCTAATTATTGTGTGTGTGAGTGTATGTAGAAACGTTATTTCATATTAGATATGGGTTCATATTAGACATGGGTTAGCTGTACTGCTCTTTCGTTATGGATATTAAAACATCTAAACACGTCAGCTTCAGTAAGGCTAAGGCCCCACCGGATCCGTCGCGGCGCGTCGCGTGCGTGCAACACGGCTATCCGTCTACAAGCGTCTCTTTCTTCTGCGAGTGTGGCCCAACCAGACAAACGAGTGACGGTTATAAGACGGACAATTCAAACTTCACCAGTACTTGCCGTTATGAAGGGAGCGCGCGAGGTTTTCCTCTGACTCGGTGCTGTCAACCAAATTAGAGGCGTTGAACAGTAGGAAAATCTGGACTTAAGACATAACTTTAGATGAGGAAAGAGTGAATATGCAAAACTCTTTCATAAGTTACGATAGCGTCCAGACAAGTTTTTTTAAAATATTGTCGGATGCCGCGGAAAACCTTTGACTTAATTCACGAGGGCATTATATCTCGAATATCAAAATTTGATAACAATTACAGAAGATCCGTATCAACGTAAGAAACTTGTAGTAACTCTGAGGGAAGGATTACTGATTTCGAAATTAAAGTTGCACTTTATTTTATTTAATACAAAAAGAAATTAAGATACGCAGATTGTGTGTGACTGAACACTTTGATACAGGAACTTCTGAAACAAAGATATTTACATAAATGTATCCATTAGAATATAATAAAAAAATACTTTAATCCTTTATCATAACCACAAATCATCACATTTGATTATAACTCAAAGTTGGGCTGGTGGTTCAAATGCAGGTTGTTGTAGGTCTACCACAATTTCTTCCTTCATGCGGATCCCAGCTCGTAGACGCACGTCCACGTGCGGCTAAAAACAAAATGTTTTGTTCCTTGTGCGTCTAGTCCGGTAACGCACCTGACGCCACGCACGCTCATGCGCCGTGTGGGGCCACTCGTGTTTGAACTATGACAGTTGATCGAAACGCACAAAACGCGTAGCCGTGTTGGACGCACGCGACGCGCCGCGCCGGATTCGGTGGGGCCTTAGCCTAAGAGTTACTTCATTCAGCAAAACAAAGTCAGAACAAAATCTTCAGTGTCGTTTTTTATTAGTGATTAATAACAAATTCTCCAGTTCCTGTATCACTTTCAGAAGGATGGATCTGCGAATCCATAGTGAAGTATTCCTTTCACTTACTTTGGATTCTGTGTATGGCATCCATTCCAGGAATTTTCAAGGAGGTATATATACAACTCCCATATTAAAACCTCTTGACCATCACAGATGAAAATTGAAAAATAAAAAGTGAATTTTTAATTATCGTACATGAGGCACACATTCAAAGGAACTATTAAAACGCAGAAATCGTAGGAGACATGAAAGGATTAATCGAGTCATGTGATCAATTAAATACTCAGTGGAGTGGAGAATCACAGTAATTGATTAATGTTTCATACGGTTCTTATGGGAAGGATTTAAAAGCAATCACTTAATACATCTTAATATAAACAAAACAGTATGTGCAGACTGATTTTATTGGAAAAATATAACAATGAATAGAATAAATACGGAATTAGGTAAGAAAAACCAGATGCATGTGAATGCATACAGACGTGATGAAAAGCAACTTCCAAAAGAACTCTGGGATATACATGAAAAGGAAGGGAGCAACTGAAATTTTCAATAAAAAATCTAAATTATTTATGCAGCAATGACTACGCGAAGAAATTAATAACGCGAACAATTTTTTTTTCCAAAAGGAGTAGTCAAATCAAAATGTCTCCAATCTGTGTAAAGGAAGGTAAAGCTCCACATTTTAATTTTTATAAGTTTAAAAACTTTTTCTTTATAAAAAAAAGTAACCCTTTAAGGTATATGGGTTCTGAACTCTCTTTCTTTCATTCATTCATATACATTAATATATGTATATGCCTGTACAAACACACACACATATATATATATAATATATACATATATAATATATATATATATATATATATATATATATATATATATATATATATATAATGAATACAATATAAAATTTACGCGAAACGCCAGGCACTGGGAGCTATGAGGTCATTCAACGCTGAAAGGGAAATTGTCATTAAGATATATATATAGATATATATGAGTTATCACATCACGGTGATTAATATATACACGCATTAAGTTACAACTGTCCTTTAATATCTGATTCGCTCTACCTACCGAAGGAGAATTTTTCAGTTGATAACGAATTTCTTATCAAACTAAACAAATTCTCCTTCCAAGGTAGAGCGCATTAGATATTAAAAGAAATTTGTAGTTTAATGCGTACAAACACATATATAGTATATATATGTGTGTGTGTGTGTGTGAGTGCATGTGTGTATACATACACACACACACACATATATATATGTCTATAAATTTTCCTTTAAATTAGCCTATAACGTCGCCTTGAAATTATGTCCTTAAAAATTCTTTCAGATATTGTATCGCCAATGTGAATGATCTGACTTTGCATAAAGTGTAATAAAACGACTCCACTCTCATTCTGCGGTAAAGAATTTATCTCATTAGAGGTGTCTAGAATTTTACCCCTAAATAAGGAAAAGGTCCTTAGAAAGTCCGGTTATTCTATATTATTCATTGCTGCCTAAAGTGGTTTAGCAAGCGAGGAAAAGAGGGCCTCGTATGGGAAGCGTGACAAAGATAATGAGGAATATGCTAATTGTGTGGAATGAGCCTTTGAGATATGCTAATGAGGTCAACCCCTTTCATCAAGAGATGTAATAGCGGGTGTGGAAGATGAGGATTTAGAACCAATGCGACTTCCTTCTAAGGGAGAATTTGGGGTAAGTTATCTGGAGCCAGAGGGAGGGTGAACTTGTTCCCCTAAAGAGAGGGTAAAAGCATTTGTCTATATATATATATATATATATATATATATATATATATATATATTATATATATATATATATTAAACCACTTTTACGGTCCTACTGAGGATGACCACGCGCAATGTAAACCAATACTGCTGCTTAGGCATGGTGAGTGCCATTTGACCGGGTTGTGACCTCCTCCTAAAAGGTCTGCAGCACGTGCCCCTCTGGTGCACAGCTGCCCTGTCCCTGAACCAGAGAACCCTGCTGCCCAATTTCTTTTAGATGTCCTTTCACCTAAGCAAGTACAGGGGCATCCTGCCATTCAGATCCAGAAACAAACATTCCTTGCCAGCGCCTGCGCCAGGAGAAGCAGCACTCTCCCCACGAGAGGTCCCATTCTGACCCCTCCTCACTCCTGGCCTCTGGCTCAGACAGCCCTCCACCAGTGCCAGAAGGAACTGCAAAGCAGAACTTTTTGATGTGGTCCATGGCCAAGGCAGAGTCGCCGTTATGGACCCTGTCAGCAGACATATAATCAGACTTGGTGGTTCTCCACCTTCGCAACCAGAGGATCCATCTAGGCGCTCATTTCGTACAATAGGCTTACGTGGCTCCCAAGATTTACAACCTGAGGATCTGTCCTGGCCTCCATATCCAGTGACAGTTTTGATTGAAGAGGGACCTGTTTTCTCTACCAGAGCCTGAAGGAGGAAGTATCACACCAGCTTCAAAAAAGGTTCGACTGGCTTTGTGGTTGCACCCTAGTGCCAAAGTCAGTGATACCAGCTCACAAAAACCCTCAGACATCGCAGTACCCTCATCAAGAGAACACTTGCCTTATACAATCAGTGCAATGACAGTGCCAGGTAGTGAACCCTTATTCCCATAAGACCCCTTAAATAGAAGGACTAGTATCTTGCACTCTCGGTTGCGAAACTTGGGTCCCACTATTTTATGACGTAATATGTTCACTGTATGTAAACAATGATTTGTATGTATGTAAACAATTATTTGAATGTATGTAAACAATGATTTGAATGTATGTAAAAAATTTTTACATTTATTCACTTTTAGTGCCGTATGTTTTTTAGTCATAAAATGGGCCTATTTTAAGGAGTTCATGTTTAGTCGAAAAGGAATGTAATCTAGCAACATATTGATAAACTAATTGCCAAAACTGTCTTAGACCATAATTGATATAATTTATTTAATTTGTTTCAGGGGTTTCTACTAACAACGCACAATGCCTAAGAAGTGTAATGTCTACGGATGTCGAGGAAATTACATTGATGAACCATACACCAAAGTAGTATCATTTCCAACTGATGAAGTGGAGCGAAACCGTTGGATCGATGCTATGCCAAATGAGCATTCCAGTTTGCTACAGCTGAAGTAGATCTATGCCTGTGCCTCATCATTTTGACTGTGAATGGATTACAGTTAAAGGAGGGAAAAGACCAAGTCATCCACCCATCCATTTTCCCTGGAGTTTCAAAGTCATGCTTAAAGCAGGTCCCCCTCAGCACCCAGAATTACAACTGCTTCAGCAGAGACCCGAGCTGAAAACGAAAGACTCCGAAATGAAGTTGTGGATAAGATGGCGGCGACTTTTATTCATTTTGTAATGACATCCAGGAGCATATCTCAAAGGATTATCGTATTGTTTGTGATAGTGATGATATTTACATTTTCTAAAACTGATTGCAAAGGCCGTTCCGTTTATCCAATTTCTCCATTTGCAACATGTGAAATCGTCATTTGGGTTTTTGTATCTTAAATGCGTTGAGTGGAAAGGAAATACCTAAGACATTTTTCTAAAGCTGGTTGTCTGCAAAAGAATAGCCTTCTCAGTAAATGATCCCAGTTTGATAAAATTATGTCATGCATAACAGAGTATGAGTTCAAAGATGCAGACTATCTGAAAAGTGCAGTACAGGAATTGAGCCATATGAGTTGTTCTGATTCGCCTCATTTTCAGTTTCTTCATTCTCAGTTACAGTTATTACTCTCTCATCCAGAATGCCGTCGCTTTGACAGAAATCTTTATGTTCTTGGTGCCGAACTCCATAACATTTCACCAGCTGCATGTAAAATGCTACGAAAGTCTGGTTCAGTTGTTTTACCTAGAGTGGAACTGTTGAAAAAACTTCTTCTCCTGTAGTCTACATGATAAAAACTTGGAGCAACTTTTTCAAAAACTTTAAAAACCTCAGCAGCGTCTTGTCAACATTCTTTTGATGAAGTGAAGCTCACAGAAACACTTAGGTACTCAGGTGGTCGTGTTGTTGGTTACGCTCAAAATGGTTCTTGTGATACCGAAGTTCTCGCAACACATGCTTTAGTAATTGAAGTTGTCTGCCATTTTGGTGGCCCTAAATATATACTACGCATTTACCCTGTTGCAAAACTTAATTCAGATCAACTCAGGAAATTCTGGTAGAAGCTCTAGTAGCGTTAGCGATGCTGGTGGTACTATAATTTCTTGTGTAGGTGATAATTGCAACACAACGTTGCAGTTTTATGGTAAATTAGGTGGTCCTGGTAAAGCTTTCATAAATGCTATAAATTCTCATGCTTTCCTTGTTTTTTGACTATGTTCATTCTTTCAAAAATGTAAGAAATAACTGGATAACCGTTCAGGATAAGGAACTTTCTTTCATAAAAGATGGAAAAACATATGTTGCACGATGGAGGACATAGAAGCACTGTACGATGAAGACAGGAGAAACAGCATCCGTCTAACCAAGATCACATACACAGCTGTGCCCCTACCCAAAGCCTTTGCAGAGACAAAGCGTGCCTTTGTTGTCAATCTTCAATGACAAAACTGTTGCTAGCCCTTTCAACTCTCTAAAGGATTAAATAAAACTTGGCATTAGCGAGGGACACCATCATTTTTGTTAAGCTGATCACTGATTGGTTCCACATGATGAATGTGAAAGATCGGTATTCCGGTATTAACATGTCGTGATGATTGTCGTCAACCATGGACCAATAATTGCACTACTTTTCAAGAAACTTAATGAAACTTGTGATGTTATATCCTCTTGTGCATGGTCAGGTGGTCGAGGTCGGACGCAAAAGCTCACAAAGCAAACTGCAGAGGCATTGGTGCTGTCTACAAGAGCCAACATTGAGGCTGCAGAGTGGCTATTGACTCAGTACAAGTTCACCTATGTGCTACCTGGTGTGTTTGCTGATGAGGCCCTTGAAAAGTTCTTTGGCCAAGCCAGACAACGCAATGGGGGTAATTTCTACATTGACATTGTAGATATCAAGGCAGCTGCAGCAACCAAGAACCTCCATGCACTTTTGAAATACGAGTCTACGCCGCACCAGTCTAATGATGTGCCTTGTACCTCTAACATTTGCATTGATTGATTATCACTTTGACATCACTATTGCTGACACTGAAGACCTAGTTCAATCTAATGACAGTATCAAACATAAAATTATTTTTCTAGCTGGATATCTGGAACACAGATTTCGAGGTAATATTTTGAGTGTCGAAACTGAAGATAACGACGACTATCATATTAATTCAGAGTTTCTCACAAACTTAAGCAGAGGTGGACTAACTGTACCTCTACTCTCAACAGTGCATTTTGTACACTCAGCCTATAAACTTTTTGATGAGTGCAACTTGCATTGCTGCCGAGCTCATCTCAGCCAAACTTTATCTTGTATCGATAGTCCAATGGTTGCAATTCAAGGAGCATGCCTTACTCTGTCAAACATTTTTTTGAAAGCATTTGTGCTAGACAACAGTGATAAAGAAAGACACCTTGGCTGCTTGAGAAGAAAAGAAAAACTATCTGCTAAAAACTAAACATGTACCTATGTTTTTATTTTATATTATGGAATGTTTTTTCAATGATTTTGTTTCTAGAATAACTATATTGTTTGCCTTAGACATGTTCCTGTTGTTTCTCCAGGCTTAACTGTTTATATATGGATTTTTTTTTATTCAGTGACAGGGTAACTTAAGGTGTGTTTTCCATTGCTTTAATTGAGAGAAATATACATATTCTGTATGATTTTGTGTTTTTTATGAGATTTGACCTTTAAATGACCTAGATTTGACCTTTAATGACTTCAGATGACATCGTAGGAGGTTAAAAGTATGACAAATGAACTCTTCGCCCTTCAAAACCCCTTAAGACACCAGAATGAAGGTTCTATCATGTATTTGACACAATTGTGGGTGGGACCCAAGTTCCAATTGTGACCCAAGTTCCAGATACCGAGCATAGAGGATACCAGTCCTTCTATTTAAGGGGTCTATGCTTATTCCAGACAAATTTCCCTGCTAATTTGCAACTACCAGACGATTCAGAACTGAGCCAGTTAGCTGAGCCCGAAAGCTGTAGCTGATGTCCTGAGCGAAGGTGAGCTGCGATTATCTCCGCCCCACACAAAGGCCGATGGTATCCTTACCTGGTAGCATGATCCCAAGCATAGACGAACTTCAAGCAAGCTCCACACAGGGCAAAGGTCGGAGAGTCTCAGATGACATACAACGAGAGGTTGGGTTGTTCTACAGATGTGTCCACCGCTGTTCCAGCTGTGACACCTCATACGGTGCCAAGTTTGATGCCCAGCCCAGCTGGCGCCACCTTTCATCTTTCTGCCTTCATGAAGCCAGCTCCTGAGGAGTTTCGACTGCTTTCAGCTGGGCTTATTACCAAATCTAGGTGGGTGCCTATTCTGAAAGAAACTCAGTTTCATAAAATCCTTCTCTCTACAAAATCCTTTCCCACTCAACCATCCCATCAAATCCTTTTCCAAATCCAACCCTCCCTTTGCAACCAGCGATCCATAAGGGAACAACATCCTAACGCCAAAACACTGGTGGAAAACCCTACCGTGAAATATTTCATTTTACATAAATTATTCATTACTCCAGTTTAGCCCTGCGTAACCCGTGACTTGAAACCGAAAGCCTACCTCATCACATAGTATCTCCAGCAGTTGCTATTCGTAGCGTGTTTCCACTCGTCCCCAATTCGTGTTCTAGTTCGCCAGATCAAGGCTGTATAAATTATCCTTAAATGTGAATTATAAGTCACTCATAATTGTTAAAGCCATCTTTACCATTTTCCCATATTTACTTTACCTGCACATGTAAATAAAGTAATTTATTGAATAAATGATTGTCCGAAACTCCATGGCGACCTTACCCCATTATCTTTCTCTATTTAATTCATTTATGGACGAGGTCGTACAATTACCTCCTTGGCTAGATAAATTATTGCATTCAGGCCTCATACCATAACACAAACACACGCGCGCACACAAACCACACACACACACCACACACACACACATATATTATATATATGTTATTTATATAATATATATGTGTATATATATTTATATATATATAATATAAAAACATATCTGTAATTAATTTTTTTCTTTAATTGAAGGAAAACAGCTTTCATTAGACTGTATCTGAACAATTACTGTGAGCCTCTTACAAATATACAAATAAATAGTTATATGTTAAGCTTTTGCTACTTCAATATATTTGTCTGCCGTAAAAATGTTTCTGAAAAAATCATTTTGGTGCACAAGAAAAGAACATCGAATCATATCAACAATGGTTCTATTACAGAAAAAAGATACAACAAATGATGAATATTACTGATAAAAAAAACAATGAAATAAAAGAACACCACTATAATCTAATATGCTCGCGGTATGATCGGTCTAAAAGTATTGCCAGCTGTCGCAGAAAAGAAATGTTTCATCATGTGCAATGAAAACAGACCACACCACATTGTAGAACTTTATATTTGGTACCACAAAGACTGTGGTGAAATGGAAATGCTGTGAACTGAGTTAGTTCCCAAAATAATAATTACAACTAAATAACCGAACATATCTACACAGACAGAATTCAACTTTTTCATTTGTGTACGTGAAATCACAGACAGAATTAAACTTTTTCATTTATGTACTAAATTATATTTCAACTGAAAATGCCTCCGTATCATCAAAGAGAAACCAACGTCGATATATAGTACATTTTTTTTATTCTGCAACGTTGTTTTCATTCATGGCAGACTATTTTTCCTTGATATTTTGAGCTCGGGTTTCAATAAAGAGAAGCCTCATTAAATGGCAAGCAATATGAGAAACAGCAGAATAGGTTCGAGTTCTCTCTCTCTCTCTCTCAAACACATAAACACACACACACACTAACCTTTCTTTCCTGTAAAAGAGGAAAACACGAATACTGACCAGCTGGCATGAACCCTGCTTTCAAAAGAATTTAATTATTCATACTTGAGTAACAAATTCAGTTTATCCGTTCGTGTCACCTATTGCTGAGATCACATACTCATATTTGAACATACATAAAATCAAGGTGCGGCTTTTGATTCGAACAAATGAATTTGGATAATTCAAATAGGTCCGACATGCTGAATAGAATACATTAAATTGATGTTATTAGAAAAACAAAGCGACCTTAATCTTGAAGACATCAACTTGTTCAAAAGACCTATTGTCAAGGTTCAATTATTGGATTTGATACTAAATCTGTATATCTGATATGAACACATTACACTATTACATACAAACACGGTTTTCAAGAAAATAATTGTGGCCCAAATTTAGATACAATGACCTTGATTCAAAGTCAACATGTGGCTACCTGGAGCGTGAAAAAACTTCCATTATCTGAAATAACTAAAGCGAGGGCAAGGTCAGAAAAAATCACAATTCTATTGAGTGATAGATAGGAGACAGAAGTATCGATAGAGTAATTTTTATGACATAACAAAAATTTACAAACCCTATATTTAATAACACCCGTAACCTATCTTATTATGTAACAATAGGGAAAACAAACCATAAATATGATCAATAAGAAAGCATATGACCTGGCAGTCATAAACTTAGGGAACAACCACAAAAGATAACAATACATATCACCAGACTCGGAAACAACACCAATAACAACCGTAAAAACGCGAAAGAAACCTAAATCACCACCAATACAATTACTATATCTGTTTATAAAATAATACGACCACTTGTAATAACGATGACTAGGATACCAACAATAGACTCAACCATAATCCTGCCGATCAATAAATGTCTAATGTTCTCAGAATGAGAAAAATTCAGATTCGTCCAATTCCCTCATTCCCTTTATCATACCGCAGATTCTGTCCCGAGTGCTTTCTGATTTTTCTTCTCGCAAATCCTGTCTCACAGTTCTTTCTATATCCTCCCACCCAGAATTTGCCCCCGGAGCCCCTCTGACCCTTTGGTTCCGCTAAAGAAATTCTTTTGGCTTTTGATTCGCTATAATCACCCATCAGGAGCGACCGCCCCAATAAACGAGAGAGACTGTGAGTGTCTCTAGAGGGTTGGATTATCATCTTCTCTTTTCTCTATCACTGTTAATGGATTAACCCAACAACAAAATATCATAAAAAATGTAAAATGTTCTCTGTTTTAAAGCATAAAATATAGTTTTGTACCTCTTATTTACAAACCAGGAGTATTATTTAAATGTTAATAGTTATCAAGAGTTTGTTTTTTCACGAGAGAAGATGTAAACAAATACATACATACATATATATATATATATATATATATATATATATATATATATATATATATATATATATATATGATTATTATATATTTATATATATATATATATATATATATATATACATATATATATATATATATATATATATATATATATATATATATATATATATATATTCGCCGGTTCGAATCCACGAGAGGGCGAAATTATCAACTAAGAAATATATATATGTATATATATATATATATATATATATATATATATATATATATGTATAGTAGTATATATATATGTATATATATACATATATGTATATATATATATATATATATATATATATATATATATATATATATATATATATACCACCTATATATATATATCACGGCGAGGTGATAAAAATTTATATTATATATAACATATATACACACAAAGAAAAAGCAGCCACGGTAAACATAACCCACATTTGTTGCAGGGCCACTTTTGCACAAAGGAACTTTTTGCCCACATGTTTGAACACACTTCTGTCATTCCGAAACTACTCAAGAGAGATTTATAAAAGTTTCTTGCAATTCTACTGGTGATACACGAGTCCATCATAGCATTCACATAAAAAAAATCAATTTAAATTCTCACGACATATTATATACCCAGACATTCATGCTGTCAAATGGAAATCAAAAGTAATTGAATGGGTAATCTGAAATGGATCACATAAAAGAACAAGTTTTACATAGGGGGTATTTTTGAGTGCTATATTCAAAATAAACACTGATTTATTATGAAACCTGGAAACCTGAGCTACAGTAAAGCAAACAAATATCTATAAACTAGGTAAATCCGGCAACTGCCGAATAAGCATGAGCGTAGTTCTTTATGGACGAATGCAGAGATAATCAACGGGCAAGTTACCATTTCCACCTTCAAAATCCATAAAAAGAACGAAGACTAATCCACTTGTGACACTCTGAGTTTCCCGGTTAATCCCCATAAAGGAGCTCCTTTAATCCGGTTTTGGAATTTCCTACAATCAGCTCGTTAAGTAAGGCTAATAAAAAAAAATTTAAGGCCCACACATTCGGTATTTTTCCTTTCCTTAGATATATACGTGTACACTCACACACACACACACACACACACACATATATATATATATATATATATATATATATATATATATATATATATATATAGGATATATTATATATACAGACACATATATACATATATATATATACATCATATACATATATATACTATATATACATATATATATACATATATAAATATATACATATATACATATATTACATATAATATATATATATACAGATTATACATATATAGATATACATATAAACCTATATATGTATACATATATACATATATATGTATATATATATATATACATATATAAATATATATACAATAATAAATATATATATCATATATAAATATATATATACATATATAAATATATACTATATACATATATAAATATATATATATATATATATATATCTATATATATATATATATATATATGTAACATAATATATCATATCGTCAACCAATAGTTTGCATAACTAATGAAGGATGCAGGTAAATGGGCAAAACGATATGGTCAAAGGTAATAAAGATAAAGGAGATCTGGTATAAAGAAATATGGTAAAAACGAGGGCGCACCTTCCTCACCCATGGTCGCCTGTACATCCTCTTGGCAGATTAAAAAAAATATTACCTGGGTTCTTCCATTCCCCAAGTGGAAAACTTTGAGACAATTTTCCTGACAAAGTTGTGTATATCACTATTAGCAGGAATAAGACTCAACTGTTTGCTTAGCTTCTTCACTCAACTATACTGATTTATCCACATATCTCTTCTTAATTAACTATACTGTTACAATTTTATATTTCACAAATTCCATGGAAGCTCGCTCGCTATTCAACCTATTCGTCTTGTTCCAAAAGAATGTTTGCAAGTTGCGAATAACAAGGGCTATCACTGGATGGTGAAACTTATCTCTATTTTTTCCTCGAGAGAATGAATATGATAAACAACGTCGCTAACGTAAGCATACTCTTCCACTTTTCTGCTGCCTTAACAAACCAAGAGTCTTGCTTCTAACTTAACCACCAAGGGCGTAGTTTCTCTCCACGGTAATATCGTGGTGTCCTCTGTTCAGGTACTTGTAACCTGTTCTTAACACGACCCTACAAAAGTCACTTGAATCATTTCCTTTTCTTTTTCATTTTCTGCTCTTGGAGTCAGAAGTAGGAAACAAAGAGTATGGATTACGCTTTTCATACACACAATACTCAGACAACAACAAACGACAAGATCGTCTACAAGAAATGCAGACTGACACAGGACATAACTGATGTTTCGTGGTTGGTAGACATTGAATGACTAGCTCTAGCTCCCTCGTCAGTTCCAACGTTAAAACTACCAGCACAGGTAACAGTGTTGTTTATGAGCTCTCCGCCCAATCAGCTGAGGAATGCAGTTTAAATACTGTTGGCTCAACTCAGCTGTAATAACTCATTCATATGAGATTTACTGTTTTTAAATAACTTTAATGAGGTGCACTGACGACACTACCTCCCTACTGGATCAAAATATTTTTATATTCTTTTATAATGCGGGGAGCGAAAAGTTCAAGTTTCTCAAGAACTCAAGGAAGTAATCCAGTGCGTCAGAAACAATGGTCAACAAATGTAAAATGCGAGAACAATGAATGAATGAGGGATGCTGCTCTTTCTACAAATTTGCCTTTTGCAAATATCAACGAAGGTTTGTTTGGCAATAGTCGAGCCAATTTACACTCCAGAGTTATATTTTTGATCACCAAAACGTATCTCATTTAGACTCGAGACTCCTTCAGTCGATATGGTTCCTATTGCCATCATTCTGCGCTTTTTCAAACTGCCACTGATCATGTTATTTTCGTATTCTATAATTAATACTACTTTTATCTTAATTACTAACTACTAATGTTACTACTTTTTTTAAGTCCACACCTTTTCTTAAAATTGCATCCACTCCTGATATTTATTGCAAACGTTATTAAGATGCTCAACACTAGTGGTACGAGTACGTCTTACGCTAGTACCTACCTCACGCGGTGCACTGTAGGCTTTACTCAATGTTCTTTGGCAGCGTACCTTCGGTCCCTAGCTGCAACCCCTTTCATTCCTTTGGCTGGACCTTCGTTCATATTCCCTTTCTTCCATTTTACTTTCCTCCCTCTCCAAACAAATGATTCACAGTGAAACTGCGAGGCTCTCCTCCTGGTACGCCTTTCGGTCGTTTTTACTGTCCACTTCCGTTTTTCATCGGGCGCTGAAATGACCATATATATGGTCCCAGTGCTTGATCTTTGGCCTAAATTCTATGTTCTAATTCATCTTACACTAGTACTAACCACTTCCTCCTATCGTAACTTGCTGTAGCATAACCACCTCCTTTACACTGTCATTACCTCCTCTGTAGTCAGTTACTCTTTCCGTATGGCTACTGCTTGTAATGACATTCACTAACTTATTTCCTTATGCTGTTGTTGCACCAGGTGTCACCAGTTGGTCTTTCCTTAAACACCTACTTGTTAGAATAGTACCTAGAACCCTTCCCTGAAACTAATAACACCCTGAAGTTATGACTATTCCTACGAGTATCACTGACTCTTGCTTTGAATGACTATTCTCTTTGCTAACAGAAATTCATTTCAGCCGTTTTATCTAAACTTGGAACACCCAGCATTTCTCAAGCGATACCTCTCCTGTGGCTAGAAATTTAGATGCTGACGTTTTGCAACCGTATTCCGATCATGAGCATTTACCTCTCACACTCCGTATCCGTTCACCATCTTATCTCCAGCAAATGAAGAGCAGAGACCCAGCTGAAGGCTCCCGGAAAGCCTTTATCCTCACTTTCTCCCCCCCACCCCCAATATCCCTCCCAGTTGTTTAAGTTACTCCATATTCAACCTGAGGATTCAACCACCTCCTCTACCGAAAGAGAGCGACCTCGTTAGCATAACTCAAAAGGCTTATCTCACATCATTAGCATATCCTTTACTATCCATTTCACAAAAGGACACATCTCCCTTCATCCCGCTCACTATTCACCTACATCTCTATACAGTCATGAATAATGCATGATGGATAACCGAGCCTTCCTCGGGCCTCACGCAATCATTTGTTCACACATTTAGCGAATCTCATTTCAAAGGTAAGGTTCTGGGAGAAAAACGTTAATGAAACTGTGTCTCCATCTCTTCCATTCGTTTCCATGTACAGATGGTCTCATCTGAAATACATTAATTACAACAATTTCACGATTAATTGAAACGCAAAGAGAATTAAATGACAACATCACCTTGTGATTTTTTAAAAATGAATATTACTAGTGAATGAATTATCAAACACAGAATAACTATTTCGTAACTATGAATGATTACCTAAATTTGCTCTATTCATTCGAAATCCATTTTCTGTAGCCAGTTCGAAACTAAAACTTTGTTCGAACATTAAACATTCAAGAACTTCTAAATACAAATTAAAAACTAGTACTATTTGTTCTTAAAGTTACCTTCCTCTAAACAAAGTGTGTTTAGCACAGCAGTTGTTCTTGCCCTCGTTTTCACCATAATAGCGATGATATTGGCTCTACACGATTCCAGTTCACCTTCCACATTGACCTCGTAACACTCTTGTATCTCTGCAGAGTAACATCTTGGCATTCAGGAAACGACTTCAGTTGCAAAATTAAATCACGAGCCTCCCGACATCGTACTCTTAACCTTTCACCTTCGTCTTGCTAAAGTCAAGACATCAGTTTTCTTTGCAACAAGACAAAAATCATTCAAAGGCCTACGATCCATATTGAACTGTAGATCCTATTTACCTGATATTATCCAGTGTCTTTAAAGTGCAGCAACAAATTCTTTCCTTTCATACAAACCAAACCAAACACACACACACACAAATATATATATATATATATATATATATATATATATATATATATATATATATATATATATATATATATATATATATTGTCAGGTTGTTTGACTTTGAAACAACCTAGTTTCAATTTTTTAACTCCCCTC
>NC_087212.1:55389349-55394349 GCF_015104395.2 Macrobrachium nipponense | reverse complement strand
AGACAATATTTGTTTAAAAGATTTGCTGTGCGAGCTTTCATAGAATGTGTATTTCTTAAAAAAAAAAAAAAAAAAGGCCATAAAATCTTTTCTCTCAGCCACATCTCATGAAGGGCAAGCTGCGCTCCAGTTTTGTCCCGAAATGAATATTTATGTTTCCTAAGCTCATAAACTCTCTTATTAACACGCGCCGTCAAACTTTTACTGACAACAGTAATTCACGAAGTTGTGTGTTTATAAGGTGTTGTCTTCATTCTTGTTTGTTCTGCAAGTTTGCTTCTTTGCACAGACATGCGGTGCATCATTCCCTGAATACATAACTGTGGGGAAGCTGCTGGAAACACTTAAAAACCTCAATCATTTCATCAAGCATCACATTAATTCTAAAAGTTAATATTTTTATTTTTTTTTCAAAACCTAATGATATTCTTTGATTCTTCGTTGATAAATATTTATCAGGAAGAGGGGAAAATTTAATAACTTGAAATCACAGATTAAAGCGAGTTGGAAACTATATTGAATGATACAAAACTGGACATTAATTAACATACTTACTAAAAATGTTCAGTAGGAAAACCAAAGGTTGATTGTACTTCAGATTACTTTCAAAGAATCCTGCGACTTATATTTATGGTATAAATTCAATCATTCTTTATAATTTTTTCTGAATATTTATATACGTACATATTTACGGAACCTATGTTGAAGATTTTCGGTTTACATTCTCTTATCTACTACTTTTAGTATATAAAAAATGATAATTGCTATAAAATTTCTTTGAAATTCAGTGACAGGAATTTCTACATTTGTGTAATTCTGTCATTAGACGCTATTCTTTCTGATGAATTTAAAGAGAATAGCTGTTATATTTCATTCAAAATTGCAGCTGTAGTTACATTCCTCATATTTACCAACTATCGCAAAACACTTCTACCTAATAAGAAGTCGTCCTCATAGACATCATTTCAAAGGATAACTGACCCGATTAGCATATCTCCCATTATCTGACATACAAACAAAAAAGTTCCTCCTAAATTTCTTTCCTTCTAACCCAAACCTTAAACAACACAAACGAATGATAACTGGGGAATCAGGCTCCGCTTAAGAAAATAACACTGAATTATAACAGTAGAACGGGAACTAATCATTTCTCAAAATTTGTACTTAAAGATACCATAAGTCTGGTGGTCGACATTCACTTCATCCAAACATTATTTCAAGTATAAATTTGTAAGTTACAGTTCGAACAAAAGAATTAAAATACCCCCCAATGTAATGAACAATTGTATAGAGTGCGTAAAGGATAGAGAAAAAGAGGAAAAGAAGACAGGGCTGTTAAAGTAAAAATATAACTAGATGAATCCTCTTTAGTATTTTTCCATAAAATATTGTCTTTTTTAATGAAACTCAACAAAGACTGTAACGGGTATTGTTTTCACATTCCTATTAACTATGAAATGATGAACTGCATAACTTTGCAAATGGCTGTAACTTGCTAACGTAATATATTATTTGCTCGCAAAAGTGCAAGTAATAATGTGGTAAACTTGTAAATGATCACGACATGTACTATGTATATGCACGACATATATGAGTTTATCACGTTATGCATGTGTGTACATATTCTCAACTTACGCGACTCTTGATGAAGAGTTACATAAATTCCTTCTTCTTGACAAACAAAAAACGTCAACCCCCCTCAAAAAGTAGTACACTGTCCAAATAGACGTTTAAGGACAAAAATATTTGTAAGTTAATCTATTCCACCGGGTCATTCTTGGCCAAGTAATTATATCTTAACAAACAGATGTCCGGAAGAACTATAATGATATCTGTGTACAGTAACCAATATATAAACGAGGGTTGAATGTGTGAGGAGCAAGCCTAACTTAAGAGAAAAACCGCGACTATCAAATGTAGTTAGTCTGTTTAAGTGAACAGATTAAACAGATTTTATTGATTTTAGAATCTTTGCTAATAATATGAATATGTATAAGAGGGTACATTTTGCACCCTTTCCCGTAGAGCAGGTAAGCCAAAACTTATCTGCATGAATGGAAAATCAGAGAGAACAAAACAAATTAAGTCAGATTTTTTTAACATTTCTTTTCCACTGGGCGCCTTCCTTCATCAAAAAGGGCGGTCCAATTTGCCTCCAACATTGGCAGTCTATAGGCGTAAATCCTCTCACGTCCTTTCCTTCCCTCCGTGCCTTCAAATTCCTTCTATAATTCGTGCCAAGACCCAAATCTTACCGAAACCTTCTTTATGGGTTTCTTACCAGAGAAAATACTACTGAACTTCAACTTTTATATTTATTAACGGGACTGACTTGAAGCATTTATTAATAATAAAATGAAACAGGGATCTCACAATCACCATTCACCTCATTTTTTTAAACACCATTTCCCACGTTGTATAGAAACGAACGTAAGCCTTGAATAATTATTCTTTCCACATCAGTCGCTTATGTAGTCCATATTCAACTTATTTTTCCGCAAACAACGAACTTCATTTGTTATTCCTATGAAACCCAAATTATGGAAAAACGTAAAACACCATCACGTAGAAACAGAAATTTAAATTTATGGTAATTCTGATTCGAAAAATGCTTCTGATTAATGTACAACTCGTAAATTTATTCACTAGAGGGTGAGACCGTATATGACATAGAAACAACAGTAAACTAGTTATCTACCAACCTACATTTCCGTCTAAAGCAAAATTCACACATTTTAATCCAGACAGCAACTGCAGCTTGATATTATCTCATCAAATAAAGTTAACACACAAACTCACAGACACACAGACCCACACAGACACAGACACACACACACACACACACACACACACATATATATATATATATATATATATATATATATATATATATATATATATATATATATATATATATTATGAGTAATCAATGTATACAACGCTTAACGGACAGGAATGAGAATGTATTAGCATATTAGTTTCTCCGTATCGTCATAATCACTTACTTGATTGCCTACCTTTGCTGTAGCTACTGACATCCTAACAACGAAAGCTGGTCGGGGACATGGGAAATAATGACTTAATGAAAAGTAAAATATGATCCTACGTATTAAATACATGAAAAGTATATTCATCTCGCAAGGAAATATGTTCATGGATGATCTATTTCAGAAACTGCATCATGAGTCATTCGAAGCCCCAGTGTATTTTGGCACATCGCCTGTTTTAAAACCGAAAACAAACAAAATATTCCTTTGTCTCAAAATTGCCGTGTTTATATAAAACAACGCAGTCTGTATTTCTCGCAAGACGTATCCCAGTTTGTCAAGAGATGAATATTTATATCCCCTGAGGTCTTAAACTCTCTTGTCAACAGACGCTGTCAAACTTTATCCACTATAATACATGAAATTAGTGTTTTAAGTAGTGTGCTTTCGCTTCCTTATTTGTTAATTTATGCTTATATTAGCATTTTGGCTGAAGCCATGAATGTATAATGTTCTCGGGACCCATCTACAGCTCGAAGATTTTACAAATGAAGCCATAACAGATAATTTGCGTGAACAATACCTCGAAGAAAGGGGAAATGTGGGTTTCATTCCTTAGTTACTGTAATATATCTTCTTGTAGAGTTTGTGTATACAGAGCGTACTTTATGACTGTCTCCGGCATCTAAGAGATCCATTCAGGTCACTGGCATCATAATCACAAAGGTCACTGATTTGTCTACAGTTCACCGAGAAATGAAGTCCAAAATGGGTTGTAGGTCAGCTTCAAACAGGTTCGTGAAAAGGTCGTTAGAAAACGTTCAGAGAGAATATATATTTACGTTGTTTATAATCTCAGTTGGCACCAAGACGTTTGTTTACATTAGAACGTCATCCCTCCCGCAGCTCCTGAAGTTTTGTGTTTCTTCTGTGTTTCCAGATATCTTCATTTCTAGCCTCTCGTTCAGGCCCAAGTTGATTTCATCAACCTCTTATATCCTCTGTAGCCCTTGAAATCTTTGTCTTTCTTCCGTATTTCCAGATTTCTTGTCTCCCATGCTACCATGAGACGTTTTCAGTAGTCCTTCCTTGCTCTAGTTCTTTCTTGCAGTTTCGTCTTCATTTATTTCCTCTTTCGTGCTGCTTCACGACGTTTACATCAACCCTGCATCTTTCCTACAGTTTTTTATTTGTCTATAGATGATTAGGCCATCCCCGGCACCCCTCCCATACCAGAAAAAAAATTAAAAGCCTGTTTCACATTGCCTTTAAGAGATAAGAGAGTTGAAAGCATTAATTATTATTGAATTAGAGGTAACACAGATTTTTCATATTTTCCGTTTCATTCTGTTCGTAAGCAATGTTTTGAGGAAAGTTAATAATTATTTCTAATTACATTTCCTGTCATACATCTATCACCTTTAACTTACGTCCCTTTGGTACGAAGATTGGCACGAGCAAGATCTCTCTTCTTTAGGTCTTGGTTACCAATATGGGTGGCAAAACATATATTTTCTTTATATATATTAATTTTTGCAATTTCCTCAAAAGGGCAGCTAAAATCGTATCTCAATACAGTATTTGTTAATTGCTGGGACGTTTGAAATAAAGAAAATTTCACTGATTATCATCAAGCACACAACTATTGAGAAATGCCATAAGTACTAAAGTTGTAAACACAAGGTATGTTACTCATACACAGTTTCCGTGACGGGACAAAATGAGTATACCAAATGAAATATACCCTATAAACTCGTATATCATTCGATCTCTCGTATCATGCGACCCTTCAAATTTCGTCCCCTAAACGTGATTTCATCGTATACATATCTTGATGGCCCAGATAACATTATGCCAACAACCACTTTTCCTCAGTAATTCTTCTTCTTGTTAAATATATGGAAATGAAAAAAATAAAACAGTGTTTACTTACTGAACGAATCTCATTTATTTATATCTGTTATGTCTTATAAATTAACGCCACTTACCAAAGAACTGACACAAACAACATTG
>NC_087212.1:55381854-55388849 GCF_015104395.2 Macrobrachium nipponense | reverse complement strand
CAATGTTGTTTGTGTCAGTTCTTTGGTAAGTGTCATTTAATTATAAGACATAAATATATAAATAAATGAGATTCGTTCAGTAAGTAAACACTGTTTTATTTTTTTTCATTTCCATATATTTAACAAGAAGAAGAATTACTGAGGAAAAGTGGTTGTTAGCATAATGTTATCTGGGCCATCGAGATATGTTATACGTGAAATCATCGTTTAGGGGGAACGAAATTTTGAAGGGTCGCATGATACGAGAGGTCGAATGATATACGAGTTTATAGGGTATATTTCATTTAGTATACTCATTTTGTCCCGTCACGGAAACTGTGTATGAGTAACATACCTTGCGTTTACAACTTTAGTACTTATGGCATTTCTCAATAGTTGTGTGCTTGATGATAATCAGTGAAAATTTCTTTATTTCAAACGTCCCAGCAATTAACAAATACTGTATTGAGATACGATTTTAGCTGGCCTTTTGAGGAAATTGCAAAAATTAATATATATAAAGAAAATATATGTTTTGCCACCCATATTGGTAACCAAGACCTAAAGAAGAGAGATCTTGCTCGTGCCAATCTTCGTACTAAAGGGACGTAAGTTAAAGGTGATAGATGTATGACAGGAAATGTAATTAGAAATTATTATTAACTTTCCTCAAAACATTGCTTACGAACAGAATGAAACGGAAAATATGAAAAATCTGTGTTACCTCTAATTCAATAATAATTAATGCTTTCAACTCTCTTATCTCTTAAAGGCAATATGAAACAGGCTTTTAATTTTTTCTCTGGTATGGGAGGGGTGCCGGGGATGGCCTAATCATCTATAGACAAATAAAAAACTGTAGGAAAGATGCAGGGTTGATGTAAACGTCGTGAAGCAGCACGAAAGAGGAAATAAATGAAGACGAAACTGCAAGAAAGAACTAGAGCAAGGAAGGACTACTGAAAACGTCTCATGGTAGCATGAGAGACAAGAAATCTGGAAATACGGAAGAAAGACAAAGATTTCAAGAGCTACAGAGGATATAAGAGGTTGATGAAATCAACTTGGGCCTGAACGAGAGGCTAGAAATGAAGATATCTGGAAACACAGAAGAAACACAAAACTTCAGGAGCTGCGGGAGGGATGACGTTCTAATGTAAACAAACGTCTTGGTGCCAACTGAGATTATAAACAACGCAAATATATATTCTCTCTTAACATTTTCTAACGACCTTTTCACGAACCTGTCTGAAGCTGACCTACAAACCATTTTGGACTTTATTTCTCGGTGAACTGTAGACAAATCAGTGAACTTTGTGATTATGATGCCAGTGACCTGAATGGATCTCTTAGATGCCGGAGACAGTCATAAAGTACGCTCTGTATACACAAACTCTACAAGAAGATATATTACAGTAACTTTGGAATGAAACCCACATTTCCCCTTTCTTCGAGGTATTGTTCACGCAAATTATCTGTTATGGCTTCATTTGTAAAATCTTCGAGCTGTAGATGGGTCCCGAGAACATTATACATTCATGGCTTCAGCCAAAATGCTAATATAAGCATAAATTAACAAATAAGGAAGCGAAAGCACACTACTTAAAACACTAATTTCATGTATTATAGTGGATAAAGTTTGACAGCGTCTGTTGACAAGAGAGTTTAAGACCTCAGGGGATATAAATATTCATCTCTTGACAAACTGGGATACGTCTTGCGAGAAATACAGACTGCGTTGTTTTATATAAACACGGCTATTTTGAGACAAAGGAATATTTTGTTTGTTTTCGGTTTTAAAACAGGCGATGTGCCAAAATACACTGGGCTTCGAATGACTCATGATGCAGTTCTGAATAGATCATCCATGAACATATTTCCTTGCGAGAATGAAATATACTTTTCATGGTATTTAATACGTAGGATCATATTTTACTTTTCATTAAGTCATTATTTCCCATGTCCCCGACGCCAGCTTTTCATTGTTAGGATGTCAGTAGCTACAGCAAAGGTAAGCAATCAAGTAAGTGATTATGACGATACGGAGAAACTAATATGCTAATACATTCCCATTCCTATCCGTTAAGCGTTGTATACATTGATTACTCATATATATATATATATATTTATATATATATATATCTATATATATATATATATATATATATGTGTGTGTGTGTGTGTGTGTGTGTGTGTGTGTGTGTGTGTGTGTGTGTGTTAACTTTATTTGATGAGATAATATCAAGCTTATTTTAAAATTTTTAATGAATGCTGCAGTTGCTGTCTGGATTAAAATGTGTGAATTTTGCTTTAGACGGAAATGTAGGTTGGTAGATAACTAGTTTACTGTTGTTTTTATGTCATATACGGTCTCACCCTCTAGTGAATAAATTTACGAGTTGTACATTAATCAGAAGCATTTTTCGAATCAGAATTACCATAAATTTCTGTTTCTACGTGATGGGTGTTACGTTTTCCATAATTTGGTTTCATAGGAATAACAAATGAAGTTCGTTGTTTGCGGAAAAATAAGTTAAATATGGACTACATAAGCGACTGATGTGGAAAGAATAATTATTCAAGGCTTACGTTCATTTCTATACAACGTGGAAATGAGGTGTTTAAAAAATGAGTGAATGGTGATTGTGAGACATCCCTGTTTCATTTTATTATTAATAAATGCTTCAAGTCAGTCCCGTTAATAAATATAAAAGTTGAAGTTCAGTAGTATTTTTCTCTGGCAAGAAACCCATAAAGAAGGTTTCGGTAAGATTTGGGTCTTGGAAAAACGAATTATAGAGAAGGATTTGAAGGTACGGAGGGAAGGAAAGGACGTGAGAGGATTTACGCCTATGGACTGCCAATGTTGGAGGCAAATTGGACCGCCCTTTTTGATGAAGGGAGGCGCCCAGTGGAAAAGAAAAGTTAAAACAATCTGACTTCATTTTTGTTCTCTCTGATTTTCCATTCATGCAGATATGTTTTGGCTTACCCTCTTATACATATTCATATTGACAAAACTAAGAATAACTGCATTATTAGCAAAGATTCTAAAATCAATAAAATCTGTTTAATCTGTTCACTTAAACAGACTAACTACATTTGATAGTCGCGGTTCTTCTCCTAAGTTAGGCTTGCTCCTCACACATTCAACCCTCATTCATATATTGGTTATTGTACACAGCTATCATTATAGTTCTTCCGGACATCTGTTTGTTAAGATATAATTACTTGGCCAAGAAAGACCCGGTGGAATAGATTAACTTACAAATATTTTTGTCCTTAAACGCGTATTTGGACAGTGACTACATTGACGTTTTTGTTGTCAAGAGTGGGAATTTATGTAACTCTTCATGAAAGAGTCGCGTAAGTTGAGAATATGTACAAACATGCATAACGTGATAAACTCATATATGTCGTGCATATACATAGTACATGTCGTGATCATTTACAAGTTTACCACATTATTACTTGCACTTTTGCGAGCAAATAATATATTACGTTAGCAAGTTACAGCCATTTGCAAAGTTATGCAGTTCATCATTTCATAGTTTATAGGAATGTGAAAACAATACCCGTTATACAGTCTTTGTTGAGTTTCATTAAAAAAGACAATATTTTATGGAAAAATACTAAAGAGGATTCATCTAGTTATATTTTTACTTTAACAGCCCTGTCTTCTTTTCCTCTTTTTCTCTATCCTTTACGCACCCTATACAATTGTTCATTACATTGGGGGGTATTTTAATTCTTTTGTTCGAACTGTAACGTACAAATTTATACTTGAAATAATGTTTGGATGAAGTGAATGTCGACCACCAGACTTATGGTATCTTTAAGTACAAATTTTGAGAAATGATTAGTTCCCGTTCTACTGTTATAATTCAGTGTTATTTTCTTAAGCGGAGCCTGATTCCCCAGTTATCATTCGTTTGTGTTGTTTAAGGTTTGGGTTAGAAGGAAAGAAATTTAGGAGGAACTTGTTTGTTTGTATGTCAGATAATGGGAGATATGCTAATCGGGTCAGTTATCCTTTGAAATGATGACTATGAGGACTGACTTCTTATTAGATAAAGTGTTGCTATAGTTGGTAAATATGAGGAATTTAACTACAGCTGCAATTTTGAATGAAATATAACAGCTATTCTTTTTAAATTCATCAGAAAGAATAGCGTCTAATGACAGAATTACACAAATGTAGAAATTCCTGTCACTGAATTTCAAAGAAATTTTATAGCAATTATCATTTTTAATATACTAAAAGTAGTAGATAAGAGAATGTAAACTGAAAATCTTCAACATAGGTTCCATAAATATGTACGTATATGTAAATATTCAGAAAAAAATTATTAAAGATTGATTGAATTTATACCATAAATATAAGGTCGCAGGATTCTTTGAAAGTAATCTGAAGTACAATCAACCTTTGGTTTTCCTACTTAACATTTTTAGTAAAGTATGTTAATTAATGTCCATTTTGTCATCATTCAATATAGTTTCCAACTCGCTTTAATCTGTGATTTCAAGTTATTAAATTTTCCCCTCTTCCTGATAAATATTTATCAACGAAGAATCAAAGAATATCATTAGGTTTTGAAAAAAAAAAATAAATATTAACTTTTAAGAATTAAATGTGATGCTTGATGAAATGATTGAGGTTTTTAAGTGTTCCAGCAGCTTCCCCCACAGTTATGTATTCAGGGAATGATGCACCGCAATGTCTGTGCAAAGAAGCAAACTTGCAGAACAAACAAGAATGAAGACAACACCTTATAAACACCACAACTTCGTGAATTACTGTTGTCAGTAAAAGTTTGACGGCGCGTGTTAATAAGAGAGTTTATGAGCTTAGGAAACATAAATATTCATTTCGGGACAAAACTGGAGCGCAGCTTGCCCTTCATGAGATGTGGCTGAGAGAAAAGACTTTATGGCTTTTTTTTTTTTTTTTTTTTTTTTTTTTTTTTTCTTTTTTTTTTTTTTTTTTTTTTTTTTTTTTTTTTTTTTTTTTTAAAGAAATACACATTCCATGAAAGCTCGCACAGCAAATCTTTTAAACGAAAATATTGTCTATGTTTTTTATCATGACATTGTAAAATTGCCAGTATCATTAACGGCGACACCATCATAGATCTAGAAATTAGTTTACATAAACACACGCGCGCACACACACACACACACACACACACACACACATATATATATATATATATATATATATATATATATATATATATATATATATATGTGTGTGTGTGTGTGTGTGTGTGTGTGTGTGTGTGTGCAGAAGCCAGGTACTATGTCGTACCTCTAAGTAAATGGGGTACAATCCACAATGAAGTAAAATCCTCTTGTAGTTTAAAACCACCCAACCAGCAGAGAACAAGCAGTTGACAATAGAAACATTCCCCCACGAAGATCAAGACGAATTCTGGAAAGAACGAGGGCTCAACCGCCTGATCATTCATAATATGAACTACTATGAGATTCAGGGACTCTGTAACACGGTTTTTTCGTAATAACTTTTTATCTATGCATTTCATAAATATAACACTTATTCAGAATACATATTATATCAACACATAAATTTTGAGTGTATTCTGCACTACGTAGGTTGAATAAATTTGGTACTTATAATGTAAAAGTGACCTTTTTTGAAGACGGCCAACTTACTCAGAGAAAAGGTTTCGAACGCAACTTCGTTACATAACTTATGACATAATTTCTTCCCTCTTTCTCGATGGATGATTGGCTATACGTAACGAAGGCTAAACCTCTGTCAACAATGACATACAAATTTAAATACAAGCAAAGCAGTACACCTTTATGAACTCTGGAACCTCCCCACTGATAATTGTCATAATGAACAAACCAACAAAATATGTTAATAAATACAAAAACACTTCGGTTATTAGTCTAACTCCCAAAATAAGTTTCCAAAGAAATTACAGTCTACTTTATAGGTCACAATCAGATTGACAAGATGTAGGGAATAGTTGGTAATTACCAAAAACATAGTAGACAAGCTTGATTTGATAACTGCTATATCCAATGTCAAGCAATTTTTATTTATTGGCTATCTACCTATTTACTGAAAAAAAATAGCCGGTACCGTATATTGGCTTTAAACCTTCACCAATAATTATCGTCAGAATGGTGACTTCATGAGGCTCCACCCACTTTCGCCTCGTTATAATTCAGGATAACACTGAAGGCTACCATGGGCATTGTTGGATTAGAAAATTTAACTTCTGGCTATAAAAACTAATTTCTCGAGTAGTTATAAGGAGGGCTAAATGATCCTCAAGGATCCCAGCAGTTGGTCTAAACGTTTAATTCATGTATATTACTGCTATACTGTTGCGGCACTACTGCTACAGTAGTATTACTACGCTAGCACTGATACCTTACCCACATATATGTATCGTTCCGCCATTCATAAAGTCTTTGGGTTTCAGAGCCGATGGCATTTCTGTCTGGTGGATGGGCGGGGCAACATTTAGTCAAAAGGTGTTTGTTTACCTTGCTTACGTAATGAATGTTTTTCGACTCTTGGCTCGTAATCATTGGCCATGGCGTCGGCTAGTTCCTTTTTACTCTATAAAAATCAAAACTGTCGGGTTTAGGTTATTAATAATGCTGACAAAACTTGTGTGTGGTTGTAAAATATACATATGTCAACTTTCAGCTACATCCGATGCTTTGACAAGGAGCAAAGTCCAAAAAACCGTGTTACAGAGACCCTGAATCTCATAGTAGCTTGTTACCTAACCGTTGTTTTTTCAAATGTTTGTGCTCTTACTTGATAGTTCCTTGAGGTGACATCGCATTTTAGTGAACAAGACCACAGTTGATGGTCGAAAGCTTTAATCCTGTACAAGAAATATATATTTTAAACTACAAGAGGATTTTACTTCATTGTGGATTGTACCCCCATATATATATATATATATATATATATATATATATATATATATATATATATATATATATATATATAAAGTACTCATGGTGTA
>NC_087212.1:55369354-55379354 GCF_015104395.2 Macrobrachium nipponense | reverse complement strand
GAGAAATGCTGTGTATTCCAAGTTTAGATAAAACGGCTGAACTGAATTTCTGTTAGCAAAGAGAATAGTCATTCAAAGCAAGAGCCAGTGATACTCGTAGGAATAGTCATAACTTCAGGGTGTTATTAGTTTCAGGGAAAGGTTCTAGGTACTATTCTAACAAGTAGGTGTTTAAGGAAAGACCAACTGGTGACAGCAGGTGCAACAACAGCATAAGGAAGTAAGTTAGTGAATGGCATTACATGCAGTAGCCATAAGGAAAGAGAAACTGACGACAGAGGCAGTAATGACAGTGTAAAGGAGGTGGTTATGCTACAGCAAGTTTACGATAGGAGAAAGCTGTTAGTACTAGTGTAGATAGATTGAACATAGAATTTAGGCCAAAGATCAAGCACTGGGACCTATAAGGTCATTCAGCGCTGAAACGGAAGTGGACAGTAAAAACGACCGGAAGGCGTACCAGGAGGAGAGCCTCGCAGTTTCACTGTGAATCATTTGTTTGGAGAGGGAGGAAAGTAAAATGGAAGAAAGGGAATATGAACGAAGGTCCAGCCAAAGGAATGAAAGGGGTTGCAGCTAGGGGCCGAAGGGACGCTGCAAAGAACATTGAGTAAAGCCTACAGTGCACCGCGTGAGGTAGGTACTAGCGTAAGACGTACTGGTAGTAATATTACGTACTCGTACCACTAGTGTTGAGAATCTTAATAACGTTTGCAATAAATATCAGGAGTGGATGCAATTTTAAGAAAAGGTGTGGACTTAAAAAAAGTAGTAACATTAGTAATTAGTAATTAAGATAAAAGTAGTATTAATTAAAGAATACGAAAATAACATGATCAGTGGCAGTTTGAAAAAGCGCAGAATGATGGCAATAGGAACCATATCGACTGAAGGAGTCTCGAGTCTAAATGAGATACGTTTTGGTGATCAAAAATATAACTCTGGAGTGTAAATTGGCTCGACTATTGCCATACAAACCTTCGTTGATATTTGCAAAAGGCAAATTTGTAGAAAGAGCAGCATCCCTCGTTCATTCATTGTTCTCGCATTTTACATTTGTTGACCATTGTTTCTGACGCACTGGATTACTTCCTAGAGTTCTTGAGAAACTTGAACTTTTCGCTCCCCGCATTATAAAAGAATGTCAAAATATTTTGATCACGTAGGGAGGTAGTGTCGTCAGTGCACCTCATTAAAGTTATTTAAAAACAGTAAATCTCATATGAATGAGTATACAGCTGAGTGAGCACAGTATTAAACTGCATTCCTCAGCTGATTGGGCGGAGAGCTCATAAACAACACTGTTACCTGTGCTGGTAGTTTTAACGTTGGAATTGACGAGGGAGCTAGAGCTAGTCATTCAGTGTCTACCAACCACGAAACATCAGTTATATCCTGTGTCAGTCTGCATTTCTTGTAGACGATCTTGTCTTTTGTTGTTGTCTGAGTATTGTGTGTATGAAAAGCGTGATCCATACTCTTTGTTTCCTACTTCTGACTCCAAGAGAAGAAAATGAAAAAAAAAAAGGAAATGATTCAAGTGACTTTTGTAGGTTCGTGTTAAGAACAGGTTACAAGTACCTGAACAGAGGACACCACGATATTACCGTGGAGAGAAACTACGCCCTTGGTGGTTAAGTTAGAAGCAAGACTAGTTTGTTAAGGCAGCAGAAAAGTGGAAGAGTATGCTTACGTTAGCGACGTTGTTTATCATATTCATTCTCTCGAGGAAAAAATAGAGATAAGTTTCACCATCCAGTGATAGCCCTTGTTATTCGCAACTTGCAAACATTCTTTTGGAACAAGACGAATAGGTTGAATAGCGAGCGAGCTTCCATGGAATTTGTGAAATATAAAATTGTAACAGTATAGTTAATTAAGAAGAGATATGTGGATAAATCAGTATAGTTGAGTGAAGAAGCTAAGCAAACAGTTGAGTCTTATTCCTGCTAATAGTGATATACACAACTTTGTCAGGAAAATCGTTCTCAAAGTTTTCCACTTGGGGAATGGAAGAACCCAGGTAATATTTTTTTAATCTGCCAAGAGGATGTACAGGCGACCATGGGTGAGGAAGGTGCGCCCTCGTTTTTACCATATTTCTTTATACCAGATCTCCTTTATCTTATTACCTTTGACCATATCGTTTTGCCCATTTACCTGCATCCTTCATTAGTTATGCAAACAATACTTGGTTGACGATATGATATATTTATGTTATATATATATATATATATATATATATATATATATATATATACATATATATATATATTCATATATATATATATATATATATAGTATATATATATATATATGTATATATATATTTGATATATGTATATATATATATATATATATATATGTATATATATGTGTCTGTATATATATATATATATAATTATATACTATATATATATATATATATATATATATAATATATATATATGTACACGTATATATCTAAGGAAAGGAAAAATACCGAATGTGTGGGCCTTAAATTTTTTTTATTAGCCTTACTTAACGAGCTGATTGTAGGAAATTCCAAAACCGGATTAAAGGAGCTCCTTTATGGGGATTAACCGGGAAACTCAGAGTGTCACAAGTGGATTAGTCTTCGTTCTGGATTTTTGAAGGTGGAAATGGTAACTTGCCCGTTGATTATCTCTGCATTCGTCCATAAAGAACTACGCTCATGCTTATTCGGCAGTTGCCAGATTTACCTAGTTTTATAGATATTTGTTTGCTTTACTGTAGCTCAGGTTTCCAGGTTTCATAATAAATCAGTGTTTATTTTGAATATAGCACTCAAAAATACCCCTTATGTAACTTGTTCTTTTATGTGATCCATTTCAGATTACCCCATTCAATTACTTTTGATTTCCATTTGTCAGCATGAATGTTCTGGGTATATAATATGTCGTGAGAATTTAAATTTGATTTTTTTATGTGAATGCTATGATGGACTCGTGTATCACCAGTAGAATTGCAAGAAACTTTTATAAATCTCTCTTGAGTAGTTTCGGAATGACAGAAGTGTGTTCAAAAATGTGGGCAAGAAAGTTCCTTTGTGCAAAAGTGGCCCTGAAACAAATGTGAGTTATGTTACCGTGGCTGCTTTTTCTTTGTGTGTAATATATGTGTATTATTGATATAAAATTTTTTATCACCTCGCCGTGTATATACATAGAATATATAATACATATATAACATATATGTATTATTATATACATATAGATATAACATTATACTATATATATATATAGACATAATAATAGATACATATATTATACTTATAATATACATATATTTAATATATATACATATAGTATATACAATATAATTACCATATAATATTCTATATATATGTATTAATATATATATATAGTATAAACATATATATTTCTTAGTTGATAATTTCGCCCTCTCGTGGATTCGAACCGGCGAATATATATATATATATATATATATATATATATATTATATAGATATATATATATATCTATATAGATATATATATATATAATATATATATATATATATATACTATATATATATATATATATATATATATATATATATATATATATATATAATATATATATATATATATACTATATATATATATTATATATATATTATATATATATATATATGATATATATATATATATCTATATAATATATATTATATATATATATATATATATATATATATATATATATATATACTATATAATATATATATATATATATATATATGTATGTATGTGTGTATTTGTTTACATCTTCTCTCGTGAAAAAACAAACTCTTGATAACTATTAACATTTAAATAATACTCCTGGTTTGTAAATAAGAGGTACAAAACTATATTTTATGCTTTAAAACAGAGAACATTTTACATTTTTTATGATATTTTGTTGTTGGGTTAATCCATTAACAGTGATAGAGAAAAGAGAAGATGATAATCCAACCATCTAGAGACACTCACAGTCTCTCTCGTTTATTGGGGCGGTCGCTCTGATGGGTGATTATAGCGAATCAAAAGCCAAAAGAATTTCTTTAGGGAACCAAAGGGTCAGAGGGGCTCCGGGGGCAAATTCTGTGTGGGAGGATATAGAAAGAACTGTGAGACAGGATTTGCGAGAAGAAAAATCAGAAAGCACTCGGGACAGAATCTGCGGTATGATAAAGGGAATCCAAAGGGAATGAGGGAATTGGACGAATCTGAATTTTTCTCATTCTGAGGAACATTAGACATTTATTGATCGGTAGGATTATGGTTGAGTCTATTGTTGGTATCCTAGTCATCGTTATTACAAGTGGTCGTATTATTATAAACAGATATAGTAATTGTATTGGTGGTGATTTAGGTTTCTTTCGCGTTTTTACGGTTGTTATTGGTGTTGTTTCCGAGTCTGGTGATATGTATTGTTATCTTTTGTGGTTGTTCCCTAAGTTTATGACTGCCAGGTCACATGCTTTCTTATTGATCATATTTATAGTTTGTTTTCCCTATTGTTACATAATAAGATAGGTTACGGTGTTATTAACTATAGGGTTTGTAAATTTTTGTTATGTCATAGAAATTACTCTATCGATACTTCTGTCTCCTATCTATCATTCAATAGAATTGTGATTTTTTCTGACCTTGCCCTCGCTTTAGTTATTTCAGATAATGGAAGTTTTTTCACGCTCCAGGTAGCCACATGTTGACTTTGAATCAAGGTCATTTTATCTAAATTTGGGCCACAATTATTTTCTTGAAAACCGTGTTTGTATGTAATAGTGTAATGTGTTCATATCAGATATACAGATTTAGTATCAAATCCGATAATTGACCCTTGACAAAAGGTCTTTTGAACAAGTTGATGTCTTCAAGATTAAGGTCACTGTTTTTCTAATAACATCAATTTATTGTATTCTATTCAGCATGTCGGACCTATTTTGAATTATCCAAATTCATTTGTTCGAATTAAAAGCCGCACCTTGATTTTATGTATGTTCAAATATGAGTATGTGACCTCAGCAATAGGTGACACGAATGGATAAACTGAATTTGTTACTCAAGTATGAATAATCAAATGCTTTTGAAAGCAGGGTTCATGCCAGCTAGTCAGTATTCGTGTTTTCCTCTCTTACAGGAAAGAAAGGTTAGTGTGTGTGTGTGTGTGTGTGTGTGTGTGTGTGTGTGAGAGAGAGAGAGAGAGAGAGAGAGAACTCGAACCTATTCTGCTGTTTCTCATATTGCTTGCCATTTAATGAGGCTTCTCTTTATTGAAACCCGAGCTCAAAATATCAAGGAAAAATAGTCTGCCATGAATGAAAACAACGTTGCAGAATAAAAAAAAATATATTATATATCGACGTTGGTTTCTCTTTGATGATACGGAGGCATTTTCAGTTGAAATATAATTTAGTACATAAATGAAAAAGTTTAATTCTGTCTGTGATTTCACGTACACAAATGTAAAAGTTGAATTCCGTCTGTGTAGATATGTTCGGATATTTGGTTGTAATTATTATTTTGGGAACTAACTCAGTTCACAGCATTTCCATTTCACCACAGTCTTTGTGGTACCAAATATAAAGTTCTACAATGTGGTGTGGTCTGTTTTCATTGCACATGATGAAACATTTCTTTTCTGCGATAGCTGGCAATACTTTTAGACCGATTATACCGCAAGCATATTAGATTATAGTGGTGTTCTTTTATTTCATTGTTTTTTATATCAGTAATATTCATCATTTGTTTTATCTTTTTTCTGTAATAGAACCATTGTTGATATGATTCGATGTTCTTTTCTTGTGCACCCAAATGAATTTTTCAGAAACATTTTTACGGCAGACAAATATATTGAAAGTAGCAAAAGCTTAACATATAACTATTTATTTGTATATTTGTAAGAGGCTCACAGTAATTGTTCAGATACAGTCTAATGAAAAGCTGTTTTCCTTCAATTAAAGAAAAAATTAATTACAGATATGTTTTATATATATATATTATATATTATATATATATATATATATATATATATATATATATATATATATATATATATATATATATATATATATATATATATATATATATATGTGTGTGTGTGTGTGTGTGTGTGTGTGTGTGTGTGTGTGTGTGTGTGTGTGTGTGTTTGTGTGCGCGTGTGTGTGTGTGTTATGGTATGAGGCCTGAATGGCAATAATTTATCTAGCCAAGGAGGTAATTGTACGACCTCGTCCATAAATGAATTAAATAGAGAAAGATAATGGGGTAAAGGTCGCCATGGAGTCGGACAATCATTTATTCAATAAATTACTTTATTTACATGTGCAGGTAAATATGGGAAAATGGTAAAGATGGCTTTAACAAATATGAGTGACTTATAATTCACATTTAAGGATAATTTATACAGCCTTGATCTGGCGAACTAGAACATGATGGGACGAGTGGAATACAGCTACGAATAGCAACTGCTGGAGATACTATGTGATGAGGTAGGCTTTCGGTTTCAAGTCACGGGTTATGCAGGGCTAAACTGGAGTAATGAATAATTTATGTAAAATGAAATATTTCACGGTGGGGTTTTCCACCAGTGTTTGGCGTTAGGATGTTGTTCCCTTGTGGATCGCTGGTTGCAAGGGAGGGTTGGATTTGGAAAAGGATTTGATGGGATGGTTGAGTGGGAAAGGATTTTGTAGAGAGGGAAGGATTTTATGAAACTGAGTTTCTTTCAGAATAGGCACCCACCTAGATTTGGTAATAAGCCCAGCTGAAAGCAGTCGAAACTCCTCAGGAGCTGGGCTTCATGAAGGCAGAAAGATGAAAGGTGGCGCCAGCTGGGCTGGGCATCAAACTTGGCACCGTATGAGGTGTCACAGCTGGAACAGCGGTGGACACATCTGTAAGAACAACCACCTCTCGTTGTATGTCATCTGAGACTCTCCGACCTTTGCCATGGGTGGAGCTTGCTTGAAGTTCGTCTGTGCTTTGGGGATCATGCTACCAGGTAAGGATACCATCGGCCTTTGTGTGGGCGGAGATAATCGCAGCTCACCTTCGCTCAGGACATCAGCTACAGCTTTCGGGCCTCAGCTAACTGGCTCAGTTCTGACTCGTATGGTAGTTGCAAATTAGCAGGGAAATTTGTCTGGAATAAGGGTTCACTACCTGGCACTGTCATTGCACTGATTGTAAAAGGCAAGTGTTCTCTTGATGAGGGTACTGCGTTGTCTGAGGGTTTTTGTGAAGCTGGTATCACTGACTTTGGCACTAGAGGTGCAACCACAAAGCCAGTCGAACCTTTTTTTGAAGCTGGTGTGATATTCCTCCTTCAGGCTCTGGTAGAGAAACAGGTCCCTCTTCAATCAAAACTGTCACTGGATATGGAGGCCAGGACAGATCCTCAGGTTGTAAATCTTGGGAGCCACGTAAGCCTATTGTACGAAATGAGCGCCTAGATGGATCCTCTGGTTGCGAAGGTGGAGAACCACCAAGTCTGATTATATGTCTGCTGACATCAAAAAGTTCTGCTTTGCAGTTCCTTCTGGCACTGGTGGAGGGCTGTCTGAGCCAGAGGCCAGGAGTGAGGAGGGGTCAGAATGGACCTCTCGTGGGGAGAGTGCTGCTTCTCCTGGCGCAGGCGGCAGGAATGTTTGTTTCTGACTGAATGGCAGGATGCCCCTGTACTTGCTTAGGTGAAAGGACATCTAAAAGAACTTGGGCAGCAGGGTTCTCTGGTTCAGGGACAGGGCAGCTGTGCACCAGAAGGGCACGTGCTGCAGACCTTTTAGGAGGAGGTCACAACCCGGTCAAAAGGCACTCACCATGCCTAAGCAGAAGTATTGGTTTACATTGCTCGTGGTCATCCTCAGTAGGACCGTAAAAGTGGTTTAATATATATATATATATATATATATATATATATATATATATATATATATATATATATATATATATAGACAAATGCTTTTACCCTCTCTTTAGGGGAACAAGTTCACCCTCCCTCTGGCTCCAGATAACTTACCCCAAATTCTCCCTTGGAAGGAAGTCGCATTGGTTCTAAATCCTCATCTTCCACACCCGCTATTACATCTCTTGATGAAAGGGGTTGACCTCATTAGCATATCTCAAAGGCTCATTCCACACAATTAGCATATTCCTCATTATCTTTGTCACGCTTCCCATACGAGGCCCTCTTTTCCTCGCTTGCTAAACCACTTTAGGCAGCAATGAATAATATATGAATAACCAGGACTTTCTAAGGACCTTCTCCTTATTTAGGGGTAAAATTCTAGACACCTCTAATGAGATAAATTCTTTACCGCCGAATGAGAGTGGAGTCGTTTTATAACACTTTATGCAAAGTCAGATCATTCACATTGGCGATACAATATCTGAAAGAATTTTTAAGGACATAATTTCAAGGCGACGTTATAGGTTTTAATAAGGAAAATTTATAGTCATATATATGTGTGTGTGTGTATGTATACACACACGCACTCACACACACAAGACATATATGTATTTATATACTATTATATGTGTTTGTGCGCATTAAACTACAAATTTCCTTTAATATCTAATGCGCTCTACCTTGGAAGGAGAATTTTTTTAGTTTGGTAAGAAATTCGTTATCAACTGAAACATTCTCCTTCCGTAGGTAGAGCGAATTAGATATTAAAGGACAGTTGTAACTTAATGCGTGTATATATTAATCACCGTGATGTGATAACTCATATATATCTATATATATATATATCTTAATGACAATTTCCCTTTCAGCGTTGAATGACCTCATAGCTCCCAGTGCTGCGTTTTAATTGTACATTTTATATTGTATCATTCATATATATATATATATATATATATATATATATATATATATATAATGTGTGTATGTGTGTGTGTGTGTTTGTACAGGCATATACATATATATTAATGTATATGAATGAATGAAAGAAAGAGAGTTCAGAACCCATATAACTAAAAGGGTTATTTTTTTATAAAGAAAAAGTTTTTAAACTTATAAAAATTAAAATGTGGAGCTTTACCTTCCTTTACACAGATTGGAGACATTTTGATTTGACTACTCCTTTTGGAAAAAAAATTGTTCGCGTTATTAATTTCATTGCGTAGTCATTGCTGCATAAATAATTTAGATTTTTTATTGAAAGTTTCAGTTGCTTCCTTCCTTTTCATGTATATCCCAGAGGTCTTTTGGAAGTTGCTTTTCATCACGTCTGTATGCATTCACATCCATCTGGTTCTTCTTACCTAATTCCGTATTTATTCTATTCATTGTTATATTTTTCCAATAAAATCAGTCTGCACATACTGTTTTGTTTATATTAAGGTGTATTAAGGAATTGCTTTTAAATCCTTCCCATAAGACCCGTATGAAACATTAATCAATTACTGTGATTCTCCACTCCACTGAGTATTTAATTGATCACATGACTCGATTAATCCTTTCATGTCTCCTACGATTTCTGCGTTTTAATAGTTCCTTTTGAACGTGTGCCTCATGTACGATAATTAAAAATTCACTTTTTATTTTTCAATTTTCATCTGTGATGGTCAAGAGGTTTTAATATGGGAGTTGTATATATACCTCCTTGAAAATTCCTGGAATGGATGCCATACACAGAATCCAAAGTAAGTGAAAGGAATACTTCACTATTGATTCTCATATCCATCCTTCTGAAAGTGAGACAGGAACTGGAGATGTTTTAATATCATAACGAAAGAGCAGTACAACTAACCCATGTCTAATATGAACCCATATCTAATATGAAATAACGTTTCTACATACACTCACACACACAATAATTAGATGATTATGCATAGAAGTAATTTATACAAGGAAGCTTGAGAGGTAGAAGTGAGTAGACGTATTGGCTTATATATATAGTACTCGTTAGTGGGAGAGGTGTAAGAGGAAAGTAAACAAGGTGTGATCCGACCTCCAGCTTATTTGGGACACGTGCAAGATTTCGCCCT
>NC_087212.1:55311611-55368854 GCF_015104395.2 Macrobrachium nipponense | reverse complement strand
GCAAGATTTCGCCCTCACACATAAGTTATAAACATTATAGTCCGAACTTTCAACGTAAATTGAAATGTGCTAAAATCTACGAAGCAAATAGACCCTTGTTTAACCAGGAAAATTGAAATAAAGTTTTATTTTATCAGAAATAATTTTTCTCTACATGCATATTATTTATTATTTTACATTATCATTCTAATAATTAAATCATATACATCCAATTCGGAAATTCCTGTATCTTGTTATGCTCTTCCTTAGACTTTCCTTCTCCCCCCAACAAGAACAAGAAGAACAACAAAGTAGTTTTTAGGCTTACTCCCCGAGAAAGCGAAAATTCAGGGATAAGGTCACTCGGTCTTCAGGGGGATGCTTGCAGATATAGGCGCTTAGAAAGGAAGAATACGTACAATTGTGGTGACAAGGGAAGGGGAACCGTGAGGGAAATGTGAAGTGCGTATTAGATGCAGTTGGATGACAAAAGAAAATATGTACAGTAGTAAAGTGATGGGAAAATTATTCAAGGTTGAAGAGAAAAATTCAGTTGATGATCTAAGCAGTATTTTAAGGGATTAAAAGTTATATTCAGTAGAGGCAAAATTGGTAGGAAAGCTTAATGAGCAAATATATCTTAGTCATAAAGATGCTAATGAAGAGATTCTCCGTGAAGAGAATGCAGCCATGTTACGATGGAGTGGACATTTTGAAGAGGTGATGAATGTAGATAGTAAGAGAGAGGCAGATGTTAGTATGTGGTCGCCGAAAGGGACAGTGTGAATGAAAATGCTTGTGGAAAAGAATTTTATGGACATAAGGAGAGTTATATATTAGCTGTTGAATGAGGATCTTCCTGTTGATGGTATTACAAGTCAGATGCTGCAGTAAGTTAGTACAATGTGATTGAGAGGCTGAGATTAGCATGAAAAGTATATTTGGAAGGGAAAAAATTCCAAATGATTAGGTGAGAAGGAATATAATTACTTTTGTACACAAGAATTATTTTTCAGTTTTACAATAATGAAAATAATAGAGATGAACTTAAGAATGATTGAGGCATGGCATTATTAAGAACAGCTGGCCAGATGTAGGAAAGATTTTGATTGAAGATAGATTATGGAAAGACGTACAGGGGAATAACAGCAAGAGTATTTTACAAAAGAAGAGGTGGTGTGGCTGAAGCTATACGTGGCAAATATAAAATTTACTGTGATACAATGTCGAGGATGTTGTGGGAAATTTCTTTGGGGGTTTAAAGTTTTAAAGATGAAAGTGGAATCTGTTTTAGAATATACAGATGTGAGAGTGACTGGCCTTGTATGAAAGAACTGGGTTCAAAGAGAAAGGTGCGTTACGTCTCGAAGGCTGCCTACAACTTGCTATGGCAGCAACGAGAAAAGCCAAGGAAAGGACAAGCGATGTAAATACTAGCTGTGAGGAGGAGGAGGAGGAGGAGGAGGAGGAGGAGGCGGCGGCGGCGGCGGCGGCGGCGGCGGCGGCGGCGGCGGCGGTGGTGGCCTTAGTATTCAGTATATTCAAGAATATTTGTTTATAAGAGGTGAGGAGTACATTTTGTCTGGGTGTTCAACTCAAGGCTAATGAACATTTTGCATTGATTATGTTCACGAAGTAACGGTTGTAGAACTCGTCTGTACGGAATTCATCCTTGAGTAAGAAGGTAAAGAATAAAAAGCGGCTGCAACTTCTTTTATTTAATCTGGATCCAGCTCTAACTTGGAAAGCTATTTATACCCTCGTGTTTGTGATGGATTAACACAGGAACTGCAATGGACACTGTCTTTAGAAAATAGTAGTAGAATGCGTGATTCTTAGCAAGTACCAGTAGAATAGTATGTTAATTCATTCCTGAGGTTTGCAAAACTTGATAAATTTTCCTTAACAAATGGCTCACTGAATACAACGCAAAGCGAACTGTAAATAAACAGATTAAAGAAAATTCGGGTGATTGACCTAATTCCAAGTGATGGAAGTACTTTCATGAATTATTACTGAATGCAGATAAATAACGCCTCATGTATATAAGCATGATTGTTTATGGGCTTTTGGAAGATTAATATTCACCTTGAACAAATTGGTATCCTATAAATATCATGAATTATTGGGTTTTATGCAATGCGGCAATTGCATTTAAAGTGCTGAATCATATTATAGTGCTGAATCATATTTTTAAGATAATCTTATTTTGATACATACAATGAAAAATTAAACGCGATATCCGAATTAAACGTTATGATTATCAGTTCATTGTTAATCATTTATTCATGCATCATGTGATTTTTAATTTTGATACATACTATGTGAGATGTATCCAGTCATATGCTTACAAGGTTTCCTTATCGTTACTAATTTTTATCGCAAACAGACGCGAGTCGCCGGAGAATGATAATACTACCAAACTAGAATAAACTAGTTATTGCTAAAGTTAGTGACAATTCTGCGTTAATTTTTTTTTTCATTTAGGAGGCTTATATTTTTAGCCCTTCTACAATTGTAAGGTTTGTTTCGACTGAACCTAGAATGATATTAATTATCGCAATGAAAATCAATTAAAAAAAACCCTTTGCAGTTTTTTTTACTTTCAAGACCATCAAAATTTCAAAATTACATTGTCCTCCTTAGGATGGGGAATTAGTGCTATCAATGCACCTCACTTGGTGCACTGTAAGCACTGCTGAAAGGTGTTTGCAATGTCCTTTCGGCTCCTAGCTGTTGGGTTTTTTCCTAGTTCCACTTTGAGACCCTTGCATATATTATTTATTTTCTAGATCTCTCTATCTCTCCTCCTTTTCTATGTTTTAAACGCAGAATTGCTGAAAGTTCCCCAGTGCTTGACAACCTCAAGTTCATAAATTGAATCAGTCAAATTCGACTGCATGGGCGGGATCAAATTCAGCAACTCAAGAAAAGAGTAGACAGGGTAACATACCTGGTTTATTTTCGATTTCCATTAACGTTCATGTTTGCTTTGCTAAGAAAATGCTGAAGATTCGGCGTGTTTATACAACAAGGATGTAATGAGATTATATGCTAATTGCCTGGAATTAACCATTTAAGATATGTTAATGAGATTCTCTTCCTTTGCAGGTTGGTGACGGAGTATTGGAGTATTGGGCTGGTGGGTGAGTTTGGAGTAGGGATTTTTATATCTTTTGTGTAGGTTAGGAAATGAAGAACGGAAGTTGCGGTTATAAGGCAGCCTCAGAGGGTAAACAAGAAGGACATTTCAAGGGATTCTCATTCTATCCCTGCGTAAGAAAAAAAAAGCGGGTATGGGGAGCTTATGGTGTTCGTGAAATAATTAGTGGTTTCTTTCTTTTTTATTTGTTGGGCAGGAAAGGTGGTTCAAAAACGAAATATCAAAGGAAGGAAAGAAGTGAAATAACACCGAACTAAAGCTTCATTTAGTTTTATTACAATTGTTATGATGTATATATATGCAAAGTATTTTAGCAAATCTGCAATGGTAAGCAATTTTTGAACTGAATATGGAACGCTATTAATTATTGCAATTAAAACCAAATTAAAAAACACCCAGTGCCGTAGGGTTTTTTTCAGGGCCAAAATTTCCAGATTATATGATCGGTCCCTAGCTTTAGGGTTCTCTTCTAGTTACACCCTTGGGTCCTTATATCTCATCTCGTGTATGTTGTGGTTCTCTTGGTGACGTTCTTTTTTTTTTCTTCTGTAAAAGTAATAGATGACCAAAAATCGGATTTCCGTGATATTTCACTTTGCAGCTTAACCGACTTTTCCATGTAGATGAAGAGGCAGTTTATTTTCAGTTTAAAAGTTTTTTAGTTTTACATTTCTCTTAAAGAGATACTACTAGCTTGAATATTTAATGTTATTTGACTGTGAGAAGGCAACAGGGATTCCTATCGTCCTCTCAAGGAGTAGTAGCAAGCCAACGTTTCCACGAAACATGAATGTTAAGGAAACCGCATTTGAAACATGCCACAGGCCATATACCGGTAAAGGGATTCACAAGCTGTTCCCACATTGTAACTTGAGCTATAAAGTTGTCAGAAAATTGTGTATTGATACGCCTAGAGAATTTACATTTTGTTCAGAGGTTTACTCCCAAAAAAGACCGTAAGCCTTCTGATTTTGGATATAACTGTGCTCTACTGCCACTTAATAATAATTCAGGATCTCTTCGTTTTTTGGAAATGTTTGTCTTAAGGGTTCGGAGAATATTGAATTTGAATACCAATTTCACTGCCAAATTGAAATGATTTTATTAGGATAACTGGAGAACTAGCATGCCAGGCAATTTCAATTTCGTGGATAGCTTGACTCCTCGTCGATTCATAGTCTGATGGCTTTTGGCAGTGTTACAACCTCGTTGGGAGCCAAGATCTCTGCACTATCATTTCAGAGTGATACGATATGGACCAATATATCAAGGAAATAAAAAAAAAAGTGGGGGGCGGGTTGGCCGCGTGGGGGTTGATTACTAACACCATGTCCGGAACCTAATGATTTTTTTTTTTTCTAATTGAGAAATATTGTCTATTTATCGTTGTTCCGATGCGGTAACGTAGTAACGTTTTTATTAGGGTGCTTAAAAGTTTCGTAGGAAGAATTATCCGTCAGTGGCCTTGATCAGTTGATTTGTGGAATTAACAGCCGCGTTATTGTGGACTTGCAATGGACTCCTTTTTCTCGGGAGTTCAGTGGCTGTTTGCCAGCCCTGAACCCCAGTAATGTTGGCTTAAAGGTTCTTTGCAGCGTCCCTTCAGCCCCTAGCTGCAAACCCTTTCATTCCCTTTACTGTACCTCTGTTCATATCTTACTTCCACCTCACTTTCCACTCTCTCCTATCAAATGTTTCATATTGCAGCTGCGAGGTTTTCCTCTTGTTACACAGTTGGCCTAAATTTTATATTTCACTTTAATTAATGATTCGAAATCCTTTTAAATCCTGATTTTAAAATTATGAAAATTATGCGAATGACACGCAAGAGGTTGCTGAAAGATTAGTTTAGTGGAAGGGGTAAGAAACGAACAAGAAAATGAAGGGAAGGTCTTAGCAGATGATCACGATTTTTCATGGCATGGAATTCTTCCAGTACAAATTGCGGCAGTAACAGAGGCAGTACGAGGAAAGAAACCCAAGTCTGCGAGGGGACGACTCGTGTCCCAGAGGAAGAGACAAGCCGCAAGACAATCTTGCTCCTTTCTTCCTGAAAGGGTCAGAGCACCCAGGCAAAAAGTTTGGAGAGTTCATTGTCTCTAGTTGGAACTTTTGCTTCGAGGACATTCCCTTCATCCCAATAAATTGTCATCGAAGGAAGTTTATTCATAGCACAATGAAGCATTTCCTGTATCACTATGGGGTTCTCGAGTTATGTGCATGTGCATGTACAAATGACGACAACAATTTTCTATTATCAGACTCCATTACGTAAAATCCGCGGGCTGTATTTTTTGTTTTTGTAATGGAATTAAAATGAAGCAAGTTATAAACTTCGGAAGTTGTGATTGTTTGATAAGGTGTTATGTTTGTAGACAGACTCCTCTCTCTCTCTCTCTCTCTCTCTCTGTCTCTATCTCTCTCTCTCTCCTTATATAAAAAAATTCAACTCGGAAACGCATTTCATTGAATGGTTAATTTCTCGTTGTCTACTAATTTATTTTAAATTAATGATTTAGTAATTTTATTTACGATTAACGTCAGCCGCCAGGGTAAACTATGCAGTTACGTATACCAGCCGTAAGAAAAGTTAAGGAAAAGAATGTGTGTTCTGATAATTAATAAAGTTATTTCGCGAATTTCTCCGGAAACATAATATGTACGCGTGGCTGTTCACTATCTCTTATCTACAGTTTTCCATTACTTTGTTACATTTTTTCAGAATATTTGCCTTAAAGCAAAATGTTCAGGGGCAGAATCAGTGAAGAAGCAGACACACGGATGACTAGAAAAAAAAAGATACACAGATGTACGTGTGTGTGTATATATATATATATATATATATATATATATATAATATATATATATATACACACATAAATGTATGACTGATCACACACCTGTATTATGAATGTCACACATTACACAAACATATTTATTTAGGAGCGTTGAATTGAAGTCTACTGTAGTGTTATTTTGCAATGGTATGTGCTAATAAGTTTTTTGAAAGTTGGTTATGTAATGTGAACAACATCGGACTCAAAGAAGTTTTTTCTTTTGTGTGTGTGAGTGTGTGTGTGTGTGTGTGTGTGTGTGTGTGTGTGTGTGTGTGTGTGGTGCGTACGCACGCGCGTATGCTGGGTTTTGAAGACTTTTGGTTTCCGTACCTTTATAACGTATTAATGGCATGTAAAGTAATGATCTTAAGATTTGAGAACTTAGTTGATTGCGAATAGGCCCAGTTCCAGTTCTTGTTAAAGTGTATTACTCATACATACCATTAACAATAGGAAACTGCATGAAGTAAATCAGCTTTATTGGGTTTGATCATTTAAAATAATTCTATATGGAGTACATTTTTCTTTTAGAGTTGGTTGTGAGAGTCGGGACAGAATTATTGAATTCCCGTTTGGCGCTTGGGTTATATTCTCAATGGCATTCATTACGCTGCCTTTGATGAAAGCTAAATTTTTTCCTGTGATCATTTCTTCGTGAAATGCTGTTCAGTGTAATACGGAGGAGAGAGAGAGAGAGAGAGAGAGAGAGAGAGAGAGAGAGAGAGAGAGAGCTTACGCACGTGGCATGTCGCAGCTGGGGGCTTAGCCCGCGGCGGTTGGTTGTCGGTGTTGTGAAAATTTATGTGGATATTTTGAGATAAGTCTAAGTTTTGGAGGATGAAAGTGCTTCTCAAAACACGCTATTCTCACCTTTTTTTTTATCGTTCCCTCTGTTCCTCTTGTGAGAGTAGAATAATGAGATCTCTCCAGTAATATAGTTATTTTTCAACTCTGATTGTAACCAGGGCATTGCTCGAAGAAACTGCATTACTCTGACTTAGTTCTTTTATATCTGTTGCTTGACGAGACAGCATTTTCATTTCTAAGAAAAGGGTGTTTGCTAATTGTTATCACTGATCTGATCTTCCATATTCCACACATATTCCATACATATTCCATACATATCGTAAAGTTTACATATTGTAAAGTTTTAACCTATGTCAAATCGAAACGAAATTAAATATAATTATGAGAAATGTGTTACTGCTAAATATTTGCATTGTATTTTTCAGTGTTTTCTAAACAGAAATTTCATAGATGCTGGTTTCAGAAAAAAGCGAAAAAAGAGGGGATCGCTTCTCCCCATTCAGGAGAAAATAAACTGTTGAAGAGAAAAAGAGATTGAGAGAACACAAGATGAAATATGCATAGACAGTACATTTACAAGCCTGTGCCGCTTTCCTCTCATGCTATCCATCGTTTGAGGCAAAAATGCCAGGAAATCGCCGAGAGAAGAAGGGGAAAAAGGGGGAAATCAGATAAAGCCCATCGATTTCCTTTTAATGGTAAAAAGACGCCCAGTGGACGCTGACAGACGACCTGCGATGGAGCATTAGTCAGGAAGGAGAGAGAGAGAGAGAGAGAGAGAGAGAGAGAGAGAGAGAGAGAGATACTATAGCTTGTGGCAGATCAAGGAAGATTGATGGAATTTTCTAGGGATATTGAGGCGGTTTTATTTCAGAACGACCCGCCCACCATCATTCCTATAAGGAGATGATTATCTTAAGTAGAGGGACAGAAAGAGAGAAAGAGAAAGGGAGAATCTTATCCTGAATCCTGCATACAGACCAGACATTTTAGGTAATGCTGATAAACACACTTCATTTGAATGAGCTAGTTAATGTTTTGCTGTGGTAATATTAAAAGACTTTTGCATAAAAGAATGAGCAAAAATTTTCAAAAAAATATTGATAAAAAAATGTATTCCATTTTCACCAAGACTTTTTATGTGGAAATTTTGTGTTTTACATTTAGGAATGATACCTAGTGATTATTTACTACTCTGTCTTTCTATGTTTAACAAAAGTAAAATAGCATTTTCTGTTTAGTTCCGTCGTCGTCTACCTTGGGCTTGTTCGGGACTGCGTAACGTCTCTAGGGCTGAGACTTATCGTGTCTGCCTTCTGTCATAATACAGTAATTCTTTTAGGGCATGAGCACTTGCTATCTTAATGTAGCAAGACGATAGATGAAAAATCTCTTAATTTGATACAGATTGTGAGATTCAGGAAGAGAGTGAGGCACTGAATTCCAATATATTGTTTCAGCAGTGAAGTGTTTGAAATAAACTCAACACAGATTCAGTAAGCTGCGTGGATTATTTGGGATGATTAGGGCATTCTTACGTTCTTGAGACTGGCTAATCTTAGATAAGTTTCAGTTCATGGTGGTGAGCATAAAATTGCAATCGGAATTCTTAGTCCATTTTATTTACTTCGTTTCTTGACAAACATAGTTTTCACTTTTGTGTTATTATTTATATCAATAATCTTCGCCATCGTCTTAATTTATTATTCTCTCTTCACATATGTAAGTTCCCCTCAGTTGAAAATTTCAGGTCAAGTCAGTGGCCTGTTAGGTTGTTCTGTTAAAAAACATTGTTCTGAACAACAAATGATCATTTTTTTCTGTGAGCTACACTTACATTTACAATTGAATTTATAAAACTGAATCATGCAGAATATTAAGAGGTAAATAGTTCATCCAGAAAAGCAGACATATGACTTCACTAAGGATCATTTTCTGCTAAATTAATCTTCTTTCAGAGAAAAGAATATTTACTGAAAGTGGAGAGTGTCCCGGAGTGTTGACTCTAGCTCTGTTAAGATATCCTTGAAGAGATGAATGACTGGGCTTTTGTGCCTTTTGAATTCTTAAGGTAAGAAACGTCCTCTTAGATCTCGTATTTTTCATATGAAGTTTAGTAATGGATTTTCATTTTGGTTACCTTGGACGCTTGACTTAAATTAGTAATGGATTTTCATTTTGGTTACCTCGGACGCTTGATTTAAAATCATTGCTTTGGAGACAAGTTTAAAAGAAGACAGAGAGCTTTATATATGTAATAATAGCTGTATAATAGCTATACTTCTGTATAAAATACAGAAGTATAGCAGGACTCGTCGCGTGGTGAGGCTTATTAATGATATAATTGCTAACTCAATATTCGTTCCATATATTACCCGAGAACCACAAAAAATAATTTTTCCTTTTTATTATTTGAAAGACAGCTACAAGGGAAAGGAAATGAGAAACTTAAGTGCCAGAATTGGTTCCTTGCATTTACCGCAGTTTTCCTGACGGTTAATGGTTTTGCTAAATATTTTTTTCTATTGACTTCTCTCCTGGAGAGAGAGAGAGAGAGAGAGAGAGAGAGAGAGAGAGAGAGAGAGAGAGAGAGGGAGGATATTGTAAATATCTGTTTGCAAGTCGCTGTGATAATATTTAGTGATATATCTTCACCATATAAGGCCCATGACACGTTGTAATAATAATACGTTTTTACATCTTCTGTGGAAGGAGATAATGAATACAGAGGTATATGAAGCTTTCTAGCCCAGTGGTTCACAATTGGGTTTATTCTTATATATTCACAAGCAGGAAGCCTAAAAGGACATTAACTTGGTTTAAACATTCTCGAATTGCTCACCTTAAAAATCACATGACCGCCCTGATGGGGCGTACACCCCACGTTGGGAACCACTGGTCTAGACGGATTGGTGGACCTATACATATTACACTAAATGTTGATTTGTTGACCATTTCATAAATTTGAGGATTACCCTGGAGATAAGTGCCATAGGATAGATGCTTGGTGTACAGTTTCATGGCAAATCCGAAGGTACCTTGGGATAAAAGGACATCGATGGAAAGAAGGGCACTATTGTTCACCCTTTCAGTGCAAAATGTAATGCAGAAAACTCCTTGACTTTCATCCCTAGGCCTTGAAATGTAAGTCTTGTCTACCCCTAATGAAAGTATCGTCAATGCGATGGCAGTATGTCGGAGCAGTCTGTGTAAAAATCCCTTTTTCACAGCATCCTTATGGAAGCTGATGAAGAGGACCTCAAGAAGTATGCTTGAGTGTATACTAACTGGTAGGTGCAAGAGACACACTGAGTGTATATGGAAGTAACATCTGTAGGAGTTGCCATTGATGGTTGGTTTGGCGTTCTACTGGTATACCAAATCCAAGATCGTCTTGATGTAGTCTATATAAAATCAAAGGTGTTGATGCAACTATCACAATCAACGAAACAAGCTTAATAGGGAATATACATCCTGAATGCTGTCATTATTCTTATTGGTTTAGAATAATATCAGTCAGACAAGCAGATCCCACATTCACTTAGGCCTTTTATTATTTCTTCTTACCACCACTGTAGAGCTCTTTCGACGCTTCAGTTTTTGGGCGATTTTATGCTCAACGTTTTATGGGTTTTCTCTGTTTCAGATCCTTTCTTTTATTTTATTTGTTTATTTTTTTTAGACATTTCTTCGAGACATACCTGTAAGGCAACTCACTAGTTCCTCTAGTCGGCCACACCATAAAGAAATTGATTACAGAAAACGAGAATGTCTTGGTAATTCAGTTTTCTGGCTTTATTCTAGCTTATTCATAACGCCGTAAATGAGCGACAAACCTCTTATACAGTTAGGTCACCACTCTCAATAAGATACTCGATGAAACTGTTTTGTTTTGTATAATGAAGGAATGGATTAATATAGTGCTTTAAGTGGCTTTCCATAGGGACGACGACAGCGAGCCACTACGTCCCATAATGTCATCTTGGACTAAACGAGGGCTTACGCTCGACGATTAGGTTAATGCACCGTAATGACGATGTTAAGAGCTGTTTGAGTGGTTTAATAGCGTTTGCGTGCAGCTGTCTCCTCACGCCTCACCAGGGAACCCCTTTCCCAAACCCCCTTTGCTCTTTGTCTAAATGCAAAATGAGTCTGTGACATTTAGTAAAGACACAAGACTTAATAGTGTATAACATACGTAGTGTATGCTATGCAAACAAATAAAAGATTGTGAGAGCTTGACGAATTTGCGCATTACCTTAGGTAATTGGTTTTTGGATTAAATGTCAGGCGGAACTCTGATTTCGCTGGTTTTACACGCGCTTCCTTCCCGAGAATGTTCAATTAATGCGCCTAGTCTTTATGTATTTTGTCGCTTGCACTGTTTCGCATCTTTGCACATTTCATGTGTCCAGCTGATGGGATTTTCGTTAGATAGTCGTATTCAAAACAAAAACGTTTTACCTCCAACTTTTTCTTTACAAAAATAGGTTTTATGATATTGCTTTTTATTTACCGGTATTTTTTATGTACACTTAGTTTTCGATTTTTTCCATTACTAGAATTTCCATTGTATTAGATTAAATAAGAATGGGAGTCTACTCATTTATGCTTAATGTGATATAGATAAGACAGCTAGCCCGCATCTAACCAGTTTAATGTTAAGGAGATAGTGTTAAAATTCGCTTTCTTCATCATCGTTATGTTTTATGCAATAACCTTAAGTTAGTTTCGTTGAATCTTTAGAATATAGTTTAAGTGACCTTATATGAATTTATAACTTCAACTTTGTGTTTATTTTATTTTTAATTTCTTAAAATTCATTCTCGTGCTTGTTCGCTTGATAACAAAAAGGGGGAGTAGAGGGCGAGGTTAGTCGTAACATACGAGCATTCACAGCTGAATGCGCGTATGCTATTTCTTATCTGTTAATAATTACTTGCATGCATTTGCGAATGTGGCCTTAAGTTCCTGTGGCGGTTTGGCCGTGTGACAAGGATGTAAGATTGTTAGTGGAATAGCGTGAGTAACTAGGAAATCTGCTGACCACTTGATGCATGATTCAGTGTTCATGTTCTCCTCAGAGGCACAATGCAATTAAACGTAACACGTCTACAACTTGCTTCCCTTTCGTGGACTAGTGATAACAACTAATTTAGACAAACTCCATAAAATCTCCTTGTGCACCTGCTGAACATAACAGCGAATTCTGCAGAGTAGTTAGTCAATTGTGGCAGGCCATTGCAAGGGTGGAGAAGGCTAATGGACATGCAACCTCATTCCAGAATATTTGTTTAATCCTTTAAAGTTAACATCTTTTCCGAATCTGCCCTTTCCAGTATATCACATTGCGCCTTTTCACCAAAAGGGGTGACACTAGACTAGAAAGGTTCTCAGCAAGTCTCAAGAAAAGTTGTTCCACGACAATATGTCTTCTGGAGCTGCCGCTTCCCATCCTCAGCTGGGTGGACTGTTGGCGATAGGCCAGGTGCAATCCACGGAACTTACAAATCAGAGCCGAGTGCTGTGCCAATGAAGCACACCAGCTGCTTAATTCAGTATCACGCTATACGTGTTGGGGATTTGATGCACTGCAGATAGCCTTCAGCAATTGAAGTGTGAATGTAGCAGTGGGCCACTGACTTGTTTCTTTTCTGATGTACAAACTCTTGTAAAAGTGGAACTATTTTACATTAAAGAATATACTGTGATATTATTATAAAATGACTTCATTGGATTTCTGTCGCTGATATCTGCACAAATGGCTTTAAGGAACTACTTGTAATAATGCAATGAAATCTGTTTCTGCATCGAGTGTTTCATAATTTTCCTTGTTTCGTGAATTTTGTGGAATGATAACCCGTTGTGAGAGATGGTTTGCGCATTGCATTGAGCTCAATCTCGGATACTACAAAATGTTCTCGGAGTAGGTCTGACTGTGGCTATTCTTTTGAGCATTTTATTGTAACAGAACGAGGCTTTGTACAATTCTGAAAGGTAGATATTTCTGTATGACCCAGTGTATGCGTTACTGGGTGACTTGCGATTCCCATCTACACTAGTTCATTTATCTGCAACATCAATTAATATTCTTTCGTCCATAAGTGTCACTGTATTGTTTTTAAATCATTGGTCGACTTAGAGATCCGTTTACAATTTATCTTCAAATTCACCGTCATGCGCCACATGGTGTACCTTCCCCCAGTTATGTTTTTAAAACTGTCATGCTGCCTTTACAAACTTCTTCATGGAATTCGGTAGTAAATGTCATAGCATTTTTAGATTTCCTCGCTTATTACAGTTTTGCCCTTTATAGTTGTTGTGGGGTAGCGTTGACGCATAAGGTAGGCTATAATTCGGCACTGACTACCTACCAAGTGATGGGTTTAGTTTTAACTGACTTGGGCACGTGGAACTGGACGTTTACAGTTCTTGCAGCATTCAAGATTGGCTTCCAACACCTTCTGGTATTCTTAGGCTTCGTGTCTGCATAAGTGTGCAAATGGGTAGTCATCGTCGTTTAACGTAACACAAAGGAAAGGGAGAGCCTGTCATCGATAGACCCTGTGGTGAAACTACTGACCGGTTTCATTGGAAAGTAGATACGAGGTTCTTCAGTTAAATTGATTCCTGATATTAGCAAAGATGGTATCTATGTGCCTGCCGTAGATATCAGTTTTGATATGAGCCTGTACACGCGCACACACACACACACACACACACACACAAACATACACACACACACACACTATATATATATATAGATATATATATATATATATATATATTTCATATTAGAATTTAAGAGATTCTCTAACAGAACAATGAACTTTGATTTATATAACACACCCACCACCGAACACACAATGGTTGTGCTGTTAGGTGGCTACAGTACTTTAATTATGTCTCAGCTTTAAAACTCTATATATAGTATATATATATATATATAGAATATATATATATATATATATATTCATATTAGAATTAAGAGATTCTCTACAGAACAATGAAACTTTGATTTATATAATTTTTACACCCACATCCGAACATTAGGAATGGTTGTGCTGTTAGGTGGCTATTTTAGTACTTTAATTATGTCCAGCTTTAAACTTTTTTAAATTATTATTTACCAGATTTTGTAATGGCTATATATTGATGGTCGTGTTTGAATAAAGAAAACTAAAGGGTAGTAAATGGAAGAATAAATAAAAATGGGTGTTCTATTTATTTACCATTTGCATTCTTCTGCATTACTTTCCACATTACTTCACCGAATTCATAACGCTATGACTCCTTATTTTAAAAATCACATCGGAGAGATATCCCGGAAAAGTAGCACAGGAACACATTCAGTGGAGTTTTCGGTTTATCTTCTTTTGGGTGTTGATGTGACGCACATGCTGCCCTCTACGCTTCGCTTCGTACTTCATCTTGAAGACGACCAACAAAAACTTATAATTAAGTTCTTCCCTGTTTGCAAACGCCTTCGGCATTTGGCCAGCGACTTAGCTTTGTAAATATAATATGAAGAATGGTAACCATCGAAGAGGGAATCTCAGCAGACTATCAGTTGAACTAACTTGAAAGTAAGTAGACACACACACACACACACACACACACACACACACACACATATATATATATATATATATATATAGATATATATATATATATATATATAATATTAGAATATATATTATATTTATATACATATATATACATATATATATATATATATATATATTATATATATATATATATACGTGTGTGTGTGTGTGTGTGTGTGTGTGTGTGTGTGTGTGTATTATTTGTTCGTCTATAATAGGATTTGTAGTGATAATCTATAACACAGATTGGATATCAGATAGTGAAGTTCGCTGCGTAAGCAAATGCTCCAAGCAAATTTTTGAAATAAATTGTCGTTATGAAAGTCAGAAATAACAAAGAAATTATGTAGGATACGAGTAGCATATTATTATTCTTATCATTATTGCTGTTGTTGTTGTCGTCGTCGTCTTTAAAAATCAACCTGAGAACTTTTAAGGTAAAAGCATAGAGCTTCAGTCCATGTACCTTTTCCTTCTGGCCAGTGAACTACAGTCCACGTACTCTTTCCATCTGGCCAGTGCAGGACGACTTCAGCACATGCACTCTTTTCATCTGGCCAGGGCAAGAGAGCTTCATCCCATACAATTTTTCCTTCTGGCCAGTGGAGGGCAGCTTCAGCCCAAGTACTTTTTCCTTCTGGCCAGTGTGGGAGAGCTTCAGAACGAACACACTTTCCTTCTGTCAGGGGCAAGAGAGCTTCATCCTATACTATTGCTCCTTCTGACCAGTGCAGGAGAGCTTCAACCCACGCAGTTATTCTTTCTGGCCAGTGCAGGAGAACTTCAACCCATGCAATCATTCTTTTTGTCCAGTGCAGGAGAGCTTCAGCCCATGTACTCTTTCCATCTGGCCAGTACAGGAGCACTTCACCCCACGCAATCATTCTCTTTGGCCAGTGCAGGAGAGCTTCAGCCCATGCACTCTTTCCATCTTGCCAGTGTAGGACAGCTTTAGCCCATGCAGTTTTTCCTTCATGCCAGTGCAGGAGAGTTTGAGCCCATGCTCTCTCTCTGCCTGGCCAGTGCAGGAGAGGTTCAGCCCATGCTCTCTCTCTGCCTGGCCAGTGCAGGAGAGGTTCAGCCCATGCTCTCTCTCTGCCTGGCCAGTGCAGGAGAGGTTCAGCCTATGTACTCTTTCCATCTGGCCAGTGCAGCAGAGCTTCAGCAAATGCAATTATTCTTTCTGTCCTGTGCAAAAGACCTTCAGCCCATGCACTCTTTCCATCTGGCCAGTGCAAGACAAGTTCAGCCCATGCAATTTTTCCTTCATGCCAGTGCAGGAGAGCTTCAGCCCATGCACTCTTTCCATCTGGCCAGTTGTAATGGTAATTGCTTCATAGCAAAGAATTAAGAGTTAAAGGAAAGGAAAGCGCATCTTCGAGAAGTTCGCCGCTCGGAGGCTTTCGCGCGTGTGTTGAAGGCGCCTGTTCTCATGATGGTTCTAGAATCAGCAGGAGTGTTGTGGAACTTGACAGGCGCCGACGTGACGTGAGAAACGCCGCGATTTCTGATGCAATACTTCGTTTAGATTCTTCTAAATCATTCCCGTAATCTTGGGAGCCTGTGACGTTTGCTGGTAAACTCCGCCCCCAGGATGCCATATAAATACGACTGACGAAGTAGGAGGGAGGGCAGATCATCAGTAAGATTCACAGATCAGATCATCAGTAAGTGTACACATCAGATTATCAGTGAGAGATCAGCAGCAGAGATCATCATCAGAGAGAGTCACAGATCTGATCAGTAAGTGAGAGCTCAGCAGCAGAGATCAGAGATCCTCCGAGAGAGATAAGAGAAGAAGGAACATACGAAGGATCAGAGAGGAAAAGGGCGCTCGAGAGTTTGGTCAAATTCTGGTCAAGTCGTCGTCAGGAATGGACGACCGAGTTATTTCGACGTTGAGCAAACCTTCGGAGAAGAAACGTTCTACAAGAGGTTTTGGGGAATTCCTGCCCTTCATGTATCAAGAGTATACATTGTTTTCTGCAATACGGAGGGCCAGAAGGCGTCTGCAATTAGAGTTCTCCTTTTGTGAAGCCATTGCTTAGAGTCGCAAAACTGGCTAGCAAGTACTTTCATTACCCCACCGTTTCCCCAGTTCATGCAGTTTAAGATTTTACCATTTTTATGTAAATAGGAAATACCATTCTGCATTTATCTTTGTTAGTAAGCTTGTAAATAAACCTTTGTTATGTTAGTGTTTCTTTCTATATTCGTATCCCAAGTTTCAACTGTTGGTGTTGAATTCTTTTTGTTTATTTTCATATTGAACTTGGAACGGACCTCTCTCACGGTTCGTAACACCAGTGCAGGAGAGCTTCAGCCCATGCACTCTTTCCATCTGGCCAGTGCAGGACAAGTTCAGCCCATGCAATTTTTCCTTCATGCCAGTGCAGGAGAGCTTCAGGGCCCAATGCACCCTTTTCCACTGGCCAGGCAGGAGAGCTTCAGCCCTAGCCTCTTTCCATCTGGCCCAGGGCAGGAGACTTCAGCCCATGCAATTCTTTCCTTTTGTCCAGTGCAGGGAGAGTTCAGCCCTGCACTGTTTCAATATGGCCAGTGCAGAGACTTCAGCCCATTGGCACTCTTTCTTTTGTCCAGTGGCAGGAGAGCAGGCCCATGCAACTGTTTCCATCTGGCCAGTGCAGAGAGCTTCGAGCTTTATGCACTTCTCATTTCTGTCCAGTGCAGGAGAGCTTCAGCCCAGCACTCTATTTCCTTTTTGTCCCAGTGCAGGGATAGCTTCGCCCATGCACTGTTTCCATCTGGCCAGTGGCAGAGAACTTCAGCCCATTCACTACTTTCCTTTTGTCCCTGCAGGAGAGCTTCAGCCCATTCACTGTATTCCACTGGCCCAGTGCAGGAGAGCTTCAGTCCATGCACTCTTCCTTTTTCCATGTGCAGGAGAGCTTCGCCATGCACCTGTTTCCATCTTTGCCAAGTGCAGAGAACTCAGGCCCATGCCTCTTTTCCTTTTTTGTGTCCAGTGAGGAGAAGCTTTTTCAGCCCATGCACTGTTTCCATCTGGCCAGTGCAGGAGAGCTTTCACCCTTTGCCTCCTTTCCACTGGCCAGTGCAGGAGAGCTTCAGCCCATGCACTGTTTCCATCTGGCCAGTGCAGGAGAACTTCAGCCCATGCACTCTTTCCTTTTGTCCAGTGCAGGAGAGCTTCAGCCCATGCACTGTTTCCATCTGGCCAGTGCAGGAGAGCTTCAGCCCATGCACTGTTTCCATCTGGCCAGTGCAGGAGAGCGTCAGCCCAATGCACTTTTTCTTCTGTCCAGTGGCAGAAGACTTTCAAGCCCATGCACTGTTTCCTCTGCAGTGCAGAGAGCCTGCAGTGCAGGAGAGCTTCAGCCCATGCACTCTTTCCTTCTGTCCAGTGCAGGAACCTGGATCGTTCTATACAGCTTAAACTTGTAAATGCCATCTTAGTTATCTGGCTTTAGTGATTTGGACTGACACCTTAGGAGGAATTGGAAGACCATACAGGGGTATAACTCTTAGAATGCAGTGTAGATCGTTATTATTGTTATTAAAGTTACAAGCGTAGTTTACTTATGCAGTACATTTAATTTGGGGTCAGTGGTGAGAAATGATGGCCCCGGCATAGAAGAAGGTAAGTAGAATATGGGGGTTTATTATTCTTAGGAAATCATTGTTACATATACAGAATGAAAAGGTATGACTACTTATTACACGTGTTGATATACTGAAATACTTATGCACAGAACAACAAATAACTCCATTCAGATAATTTCGTAGACACATGAAGATTACTAAGAAAATATCCACCTATTCTACACTTTTACAGGTCAGCGACATGGCCCTGGCATGAGGGAGATGTAACGCAATCAGTTGATAAGCCCCAAGCCAGTAACCCCACAACCCATTACTCTCAGCACACCCTTCTCCCAAAACCTCATTTCACACAGCTGAGGGCGCCTTGGTTTTCCTTCCATCCTTGGTGATTGGAACATGACCATAAATTAGATAGTTGGAGGTGTTAATGCAAGCGGATTATAAGAGGGGGAATTGGAAAGCAGGTAGTGAATGTTGCCGTTTGCCCACTGGTAATATATACAATCATGTTTTCGTTTCTAATTTTTTTATGAGAGAGAGAGAGAGAGAGAGAGAGAGAGAGAGAGAGAGAGAGAGAGAGAGAGACGCAATACAGCTTTGACTTGTTAAAGAATAAAATATGATATGGAGCCATGTAAATCTTAACAGGATAGCAACGTCTGTCCTTTTAATCGATGTTTTGGACAACATTTTTTTAAATACTTCATTTCGGTAAACGGATTCGGTAAACGGTAATTTTCTTCATTAGTTGTCCATACTTTGGGAAATAATTCTGTGTAACTGCATCTTTCTCTTTGTGATGTAGTTTATTAAATACAGTTTTCTTTTTTCTTTTTTCTCGTGTATTTTTTTATATTCCAATAACGCGACAGATTTTTTTAAACTGTGTAAACTGTAGAAAAGTTTGACATTCTGAGTTATACACTCTTAATGGGCAATATCCTTACTTGTAGTGGATTCCTTTGAAAACTACTTTCATACACAGATTCAGGGAGGAGGGGCTCTACTAGCAATCTGTTCTCTTGCGAAAAATCGGCGGTGATGGACAGACTTATTACGCAAACTGTCTGCGGAAATCAGAGTGCTTTACAGTACCCGACCTCAATTAAGACAGGTTGACCTTCTCGGTATCTTAAAGATTTAAAATCAAAAGTAATCTCAAAAGATCCATATTTTTGGGTACACCTTATAATCGTTTGTCGGCATCTTTCCAGAGAGTTTGATGCAAATGATGAAATATGGACGATTATGGAATAATCGTATAATTCATGTACAAATGATATATGGTACAGTAACTGAGCACGATTGACTGATAAAACACTCAAACGCGACCAAGTTCCACGCGCAATCTCACCCACACCCACAAACACCGTGAAATACAATTTGAATAAATTTTCGCCACACAAGATGAAGGAAGGCTGATCCATTAATGGGTGGGATTAAATTCCCTTTAGATGTGTTGTTGAATTAAAGGGCTATAACTCATGCAGGTAAAGCCAGCGGCTTAGGCCTTTCTACTTCGGTCTTATGAGATTGCGCTGGCAAGAATTATTTACGCAAATAAATTGTGGCCGGGTTTGCCTGCTGGCGCTCTGCTTTTCATCGCTGTCGCCTTTCGTTTCATGATTTCGGGAAATTTCTTCCTCTTTTTCGTGGCTACGTTATTCGGACTAACCGACTAAAGATGAACGGCAATGTATAAAATCTTCACAGGTTAACGTTTCATATATTTACTGAAAAATAAACAGTAAAAAAAAAATTCACTAACACGTCTAGATTTATTTTCCATGTACTACTTGATTCGTCTAGTGCTTACAATCAATCTTGGGATTCCGAGATATTAAATGTATTTTCAGTTCATGTCTATTACCATCACGTAACAAGACGCTTTGGTGGCCGGAAATAAAGTCACAGGGAAAAAAGTCACAATTTTATCTAGGAAAAAAGTCAGAAAAATTTCCAATATTTCTTGGGGGTCATTATCTTTATGATGTTTATTGTCTTTTTTTATGTTTTGACGGTCATCCCCAATGGGCTTGTACTAAAAACTCAACGATGATGGATACATGGATACGTACCTGGTTAAAATCTTTGGGGGGTCACTATATAAGAAACGTTAATATGACTTTTATCTTGTGACTTTTATTTTACCTGGAGTCGACGCTTTCTAAGCCCTTCTCCTATCATATGTGTGTGTGTGTGTGTGTTTGTGTGTGTGTGTGTTTGCGTGTGTGTGTGTGTGCGTGCTTTTTGGGCCTTATCATGAGCAATTTTCACTAAATGCTGATGTACATGGGGCGACTTTTTTTATGAAAATGGCTTCTCTAATGTCAGGGGTTGAACATTGTCGTTACCTTAGAGACACACTGGATTTCAAAATGTGTATGGAAAGAGCAACAGTCAGGATGAAGTTTAGGTTTCTATATTATTGGCAATTAAAATCATCACTTTTGTATGAATGTATAAATCCGTTGAATGAACACTACTACGGAGCCCCGAGAAATCAGACTACTTGGTTGGTGTGTGTCGAGATATGTGAGTTGGGAAGCAGGAAAGCAGCCTGAAATTTTAGCAACCGAGATAGTTTGTGCTAGTGATGGGAAGGGGAGGGGAACATTCAGAAAGAGAAACATTTTGGATGAGAAGCCTGTCAATGGAAATGTACAGATCAGGAGAAATGATATTGATGGCCTGGACCAAATTGGAATTCAGACGGGAAGTGCACAAACCTGTAGAAAGTGGAGAGAAGTAATTGATTTCTTAAGTTTATAAAGAAAGTTTTTGTTTATTTTACTATTACATCCGCCCTCCTTATGAGGTGGAATTTTTTTTTGTTTTTATGTATTTTGAACGAACATGACCTGTAAAACTGTCTGAAATTATATGTTTTTTAGTAAAAGGCCCCCTCCAGCCATCAGTCTGGGTCACACTGGTGTGAACCGGGAGTTCTTGCGTAGCGGAACCACAGAAAACCAGTAATTTAAACGGCTTTGCACATGAGATTCTTTTTGGTTAGGATAGTCCTATTTATATTTATCTTACAGTGCCCTAGATTGGGTCAGGTGGTGTCCGGGGGTAGGGGGCCGGTGGGGAGGTGTGAAAGGACACGACACCCTAGTTTAGGTTAGGTTAGTGGGGGAGTCAGGGAAGCCCTAGTCCAGGAAGCCCCCTAGGCCAAGTAAGGAACCGGCGTCGTAAGTGAGTATTTAACACTTCATCCTTGTAGTTCTTTCGTTTTGTGTTGTCCGAAGGTTTTTTTTTTTTTTTTTTTTTTTTTTTTTTTTTTTTGGTTTTTTTTTTTTTTTTTTTTTTTTTTTTTTTTTTTTTTTTCTTTCTTTTTTTTTTTTGAACGGAACGGAACTTCAGAGTTCTAGATTACTCTTGTTCTATGGTTCCCTCACCCAAGAATTTGCGGTTCCCACCAGGGTGTCCCAGAATGATGACTGGAGGAAGCCGACTAAAAACGGAAACATTTCCAATGGGTTAAAAGGTCAAAATCGTTCAACGCATTAAAAAAAACCGTTGGGAAAACTTCAGCTACATCTTCAAAGGGGGGCGACTGGTGTAATAGTACAAATTTGTCCACTGATATCCTAATGTAAGTCCTTAATAGTAACGATGATAGTAATGATTTAGGCCTTTTTACGACAGGTTAAATGAAATGAACTTTTGCACTCACAAAAGGAAAAGAATTAATCCAGTAGCAACTTAATGACCAGCAAACAATATGGCGGATCGCATTTCTTCTTAAAGATAATTCTCATGTCCTCTGGTCCATGTATGTTTGTAGCTCCTCTGATATCTTCTTCTTGATCGTTAGAATGATTCTCGATATTTAGCCCAGCAGTTCGAATCTAATACTAAGATGACCTTCCAATCCTCGCAAAAACAACAGCTTATCCGCTCTGTTTTTTCTCTTCTTTCCATCATTCCCCTTCCCACCTTTTACTCTTGCTCCTGCCCTCCCTCCCTTTTTTTCTCTCTCTCTCTCTCCTGTTCCTCGTCCTGTTAAATAGCTCGAAGGATAGATCAAAGACTTGGTGCAAAGGTGACTTTTTATGCTTTTCCCTCGACCCCATCTCTCTCTCTCTCTCTCTCTCTCTCTCTCTCTCTCTCTCTCTCTGTTTTATTTTTCCTCTTCTAAATTCCACCAAAGCAATATCCTTCATACGTGGGGGTTGGGGGAGCAAAGGGGAATGGCAAAATATTTCAGTCATAACGTTAGTGTTTTTCCTGCAGCATATATATATCTATATATATATATATATATGTGTGTGTGTGTGTGTGTGTGTGTGTGTGTGTAGAGAGAGAGAGAGAGAGAGAGAGAGCCGCGCTCCGCCGTCGCACATTTTTAAATATCCGGGTCCGCGCCTTACTTTTGCCCTGGGAAGCCAGGTCGCGTGAAGAGGCTTTAAGAATTTTATTGAAAGAGACAGACAGCTTCGCGCCCGCATTGTTCACCGCGGCATTTTCTCCCTGGAGGTGTTATTGTCATCCTTTTTCAGTCGGCAGAAATATGTTTTGCCGATTTTTCATGGTTGCCCTCTGTTTCCGGCTTCTTCGTATTTTTTTATTCTTTGATCTCTGTATTTCTCTTTTTCTCCCGTATTTATTCGTTATTTGGCACGTTATTTTTCCGCGAATGTGTACTGTGACGTTTGTCAACTTTCTCATTTTGATATGTGGGATTTAAATGGTTTTCATTCTAGTGGGAGGCAGAATATTCAAGTTTTTACTCTATAAACATTCTCATTTTTCTTTAATCTCTGGAGATTTTAGTATCACCTGGTGATTTATTTGATGTCTGTATTGACATAAAAGATCATAATATTTAGATAAATTGTTTTGCTCATGTGGAAGGATTTATTCATCGTTGATCAATGGACCCAGTTTGCTCTGTAAATCTCTGAAATACACTGAATGTTTACCTTTAGATTTATGAGGTACTTGGGTGAAAGGTTACTCTTTGGTGAATCTTCATATGTTATCTCTTTATGACTTTTGTTTTACATGTTTCAGACATGAATTAAGCTCCCATTCAGTTGTAGCATCTTCTCTTATGATAAGGTGATATTTATTCTTCTGAATATCGTGTAATAATTACCCATATGTTCTTATTCTTATTCATATGATTAATAATTTCTATATGATTGGAATGCCTAATATCATTCTAGCTCATGAAATATAAACATAATTTAGTGAAATCGTGAACTGAATCATAGCTTTTTGTTGTTGTGGTGAATTAGATATGCCTGAAAACTGAAGCTTTTAGGTGTTGTAATTGCATTGGTAATTTCTGTTAAGAATAAAACAACTCCCAAAGTTTTTTCTAATAATTGATTTCCTAGTGCGAGACATTTTTCTACGTGTTGCGATTTTAATATTATATCTACGAGGTATGATTAATTTTTAGAAAGCATGTGAAGGCTAAATTTTCTCAAAAAATATATGTGTTAAATGCACACTTTCACACCCAGTTAGTACATCTAGTTATGGGAATTTTGGGTTTATTCTAGAGCTACATTATGTCCCCAAACATTTTCATGCAGAAATCAATGTATTTGAAAACGTTTTGAGTAATTTAAGCAGTAAGTGAACTAAGAACACAAGCAAAATTTCACATTTGACTGAACATATGTAGAGTTGTGTAGAGACTTTGAAGTTGTATGGAATTATACAAGAAATCTGATATAAACATATTTTTATGTAATTATATTATTGTCTTATGTGTTGTACTTGTATACGTGTGTGTGTGTGTGTGGCTGTCCATAACAACAATATTATATCCTCGTTCATGGCAATGTAGTCTTATCAAAAAAAGATAATTAAACTTCAAAATGAGTCGTCACTACCGCAAAAAAAGAAGAGCAAAATATAATAATCTTTACGCGAACTTAGAGTCTTAAGGAAAATACCATTTCATGAGGATTAAGTGACCTGGAGATAAGATGGATGCTGGAGATTTGATGCTTCGTGGGTTGCCATGGAAACCATAAAACTCTGCAGAGGACCTTATTGCCGTGGGCCAAGTGACTGCTCAAAAAAATTCTCTCTCTCTCTCTCTCTCTCTCTCTCTCTCTCTCTCTCTCTCTCTCTCATTTCTTGATGAACGATGAAATGCAATTTCTGAAGTCAAGAGAAAAAATGAAGATGAAGTATGAATGGGGATTACAGTCCGCTTCATAATCCTTCATTACCGTTCATCATTCATAGTCTGAAGCGATGTGCCCAGAATTGCTTCACTTTTGCGATCGCAGAATGAAAGATAGAATGTCTAATCTTTTCGGTGAGAGAATGGGGGAAGGTTTTACTTTATCATCACAATTAGCATTTAAAACAAAGCCTCGTTAATTAGTGTAACGGATATGTAAAAATATCACGAGTTTCGTGTTGTAATTGGTTGGTAACGATTCAAGGCTGTTGAAAGTTTTATATACCCCCCATGCTTTCAAAGCCATTCGGTTAATACGAGAAATATAAAACTCAAATAATATATTATAATGAAAAATAACTAATATTTTTTTTTATCATACAATGCAACTCACTGAGAACATCATAGGAACAAATACATCAGTGTCATCTCGCTATGTATACAAGGATGGCCCATTTTTAATATCGCTCCATACATAATCATTCCGCGTAATGAATCCTGATTACTACAGGAGAAATATGAACTATTAATTCATTATTAGTTTTTTTATTTCAAAGAAAACCGATTATGGCTATGGTAGGTTATAATGAACTGAATAATGATTAGTTTTATATAGGCACGAGATGGAGTTCCCATTCTCTTTCTCTCTCTCTCTCTCTCACCGTCTCTCTATCTCTCATCCTCTCTCGTCTCTCTCCTCTCCCTTTCCTCTCATCTCTCTCTAATGTGCGCGTGCATTGTGTAGGTAGATGTTGGCAGATGATGCAATACTGAATGCTGATGACGTTGAGAAATTGCAAAGTCTTGCGAAACAGTTTCAAAGTGTTTATAAGAATTGCAAATTTATCTTGAATTTTAGCAAGCATGAGGTTAAGGTGATGAATAAAAACCATGAATGCTTAATATTAGTTTGTTCAAGGGGAGACTGCTGGGACACACCAAGAAAGAAGACTAGACATGAAACTGTTTGCGGATAGCTGCATATTGCAATCACTTTCATGGTTACAAATTATTTCCAAATTGGCCTTTTATTGTATGACAAGTGAAAACCTTTGGAAGTCGTTAGACACAAGCAAAATCTCAGTTGGGGCAATATATATTATATATATATATGAAATATATCTATCATATAATATAAGTATATAATATATATATATATATATTATATATATATAATATATATATATAGATATATATTAAAATATATATATATGTAAGTCTATATATATATAATATATAAATATGATAAATATATATATATATACTCGTAAAGGATGTTCTTGAATAGGGTCAGCACACTGATTGAAGATTCCGCTTGTTGAATTCAAGCAGGTTAGGGATAAAGCAACTGCGCCACAATTTGAACATCCCAAAAAATTAATTACCAAATCTCTAACAGATGGGTTAGTTCACGTGCATCAGGTCTGAGTCAGAATACTGAGTTGTGAAAAACATGGATTCACTATTTTAAGCATAAATCATATTCAGATCAAGCCGTGGGAACATCGTGGTTCTCCACCTTCCCAACAATTAATGTATCCACGTCTGTTGCTAAACTAATGGCCTCTTGCAGTCTATCAAGATAGACCACAGAAGAAAGCTGCGAGCAATACAGATATGCCGACAATATTGTCGAGGGTGAATTGATAAATCACAGAAATTTTAGATAGTTTGGTCATATACAGAGCATAAGATGTTTGCTTTGTGAAAGGGTATAGAGTTTTGTGAGGAGAGAGATAGGATTCTAGTGGTATGTAAAATTTGACTGAATTTTATCTGAAGTGTTTGTGTGATCTTCAGTTGAAGGTCAACAAAATACTTTGGAATAAATTTACTGCAGAGGGATGTACCTTGATTCAACAGATATAAAAGGAGTAACTCGGGGACACCTGAACTAACATACATAAAAACACACACACACATATATATATATATATATATATATATATATATATATATACTATATATGTATATATATATATATATATATATATATATATATATATGTATGTATATATATATATATATATATATATATATGTATATATATATAATGCGTGTGTGTGTGTATCAAGAGCCAGCAGCAAAAAGAAAAGCAACAGTACCTAGCGCTTTCGTGTATTCTTGATACACCTCATTAGGGTACAATATAATATAAAAGAATATTGTGCCCTGATGAGGAGCATCAAGAAAAACACGAAAGCGTTAGCTACTGCTGCTTTTCATTTTTCCTGCTGGCTCTTGATATACAAATCTACACGTGTTACTTGTGACCATATAACCACACACACACACACACACACACACACACACACACACACACACATATATATATATATATATATATATATATATATATATATGTGTGTGTGTGTGTGTGTGTGTGTGTATATTATGTTACATAATGTGTGGCCAATTCACCATCGTTCCTAAATGCTTCTATTTAACCTAAGCTATTTTCGCACAGTTATGTGGAAGATCTCAGCTCCTGCTGTTGATGAAGTTAAGTATATCTTAGTTCGACCAGACCACCGAGCTGATTAGCAGCTCTCCCAGGGCTGGTCCGAGGGATTAGATATTTTTACGTGGCTAGGAACTAATTGGTTAACTAGCAACGGGATCTATAGCTTATTGTGGGAACCGAACCATATTATATCTAGAAATGAATTTCTAATCACCAGAAATAACTTCCTCTGATTCCACGTGGGCAGAGCGGGAAATCGAACCCGTGACAACCGAATCGGTAGGCGGGCACGTAACCCACTCGTCCAACGAGGAACTATACTATTGGAGAAATTCTCAGTAAAATGAACCTTCGAAAAACATTTCTCTTCCACATAAGATTTCAACAAGGCTAATTTTATAAAAGTGAAGTGCTGTTCCCTTAAAGAAATTATTTAGTTAATTACCATAAGTAAATGGCCGTTATTTAAAGAGCTGTTAAGTATATGCTATATGCGATTTAGAGGACGAGCTTCTTAACTGCTCATACTGTGTAGCTCTCTTAGGCATATCTGAAAATGTTGACTGTTTCATACGTTACATACATAACTTATATATATATATATCTATATATATAATATAAATATATATAATATATATATATATATATGTGTGTGTGTGTGTATGTGTGTGTGAGTGTATGTATGTATGGTATGTTTATATAATGTATATAGGGTGCACACTTTCATGGTACGTTTGGAGAGGAATCAGACTAAAGGACTTCTCTCGAAGCCTTGAAAGAAATGTCACAGTCGTAGGCGTATTGAGCAAATACGACAGGGCTGCAAATCTCCAGGCAAAAACTCGATTTGCCTCCGCTTTAGCTGTTCTGTTATATTTTGTCGATGTCGATGTAGGAGGTGACTTCCGAAGTGAAAAGGGAACTGGGTAGGCTATGAAAACCATTGGTTTTGATAGCTTACTTATTGCGCATGGCATAGGCCTCAGTGGGATTCTCGTAATCCTGCGAGACGGATAATAACGATCATTCGACCATGCTGAGGTAATCAAGTTATATGACACTAAGAACAAAATGTTCTGTGAAACCACTTTGTCTCTTATGCACAAATATCAAGGTACCTGAAAGGTTCAGTCGGCTCTTTCTTACTGAATCTAAACCAAAGGCTCAGGTCCAAATGCAGCAGGAACAGATGAACTTACAAAGTTATTCCAAAGGCAAAGTGAACTCGTTGTTGAGCAATGTGAAATCGAGACATCGGTGCTTTGCTACGCTACTGTATGATTGCAGACGTGGAGTAACTTTTATGTCACATCATATAGTAGCCGTGTTAGAACATTTATGTAACCTAAAAAAGCATCTTTAAGACGCTGCAAGGAAATGCTGTAAGATTTCTGTGTGGTAAGTACACTTTAGGGCAAAAGAAAATATTTAATTTAATCCCAACTTTGCGCAAAATAGGAATTTGTGTAACAGGCATCACTGGTCATCATCATTATTCCGTGGTACTCCATAGCTTTCCCAGGAAAGTATCCCCATACATTTATCACTTTTAGCAGGTCCATCACGGTTAAGAGGAAACGATGCCGTGAAAAGAGGAGATGCTGGGCAGGATCAGCATCAGCAACAGCATCAGAATTTCGTCCGAAACGATCGATCATTTCCGCCTGTACGGTCGCTTAATGTAAATTCAAGTCCTGCGGATTTCCTAACCCCGTGCCGGTTCGGCGGTGGGGGTTGGGGGTTTTGGGGATGGGGTGTTGGCAGAAAGACAGAGACGGATGGTTGGGAGAAAAACCTCATTTATCAGAACGCAAGGCTCTGCCCATGAATACATTACCCTGGCCCATTTTGGTGTCACTTGGCAGTTCAGATGGGGAACAACCGTGTGGGGATTGGGAAGATTATGGGCGTGTAATGATGGTGGTCTTCGCTTCATTTCACATATATATAATTTGATACTATGAGATCACATGGACATAGGCAGCAAGTGGAATTACTGTATCCTCTCTCTCTCTCTCCTTCTATCCTCTCTCGTCTTGCATCTCGTCTCTCTCCATCTATCTCCAGTACATATAACGTTATTTATATTCAGCACTTTTCTTCCTTGTCAGTTTTCATAGACAATGTTATATTTTATTTTTTATCTGAATATCTACAGAGGCGTTAAGCTCCACGAAGAGATAAAAGTAAAATTGAATCATGCGGGTAGATAAGAGAGAGGGCTATACACGAAGCAAGAGGATCACGCTCATAAAGACAGCATTTTACAAAATCATGAAAAAATGAAAGCCGAATTTTCCCCTTTATCCAGCTTTGCATTCTTTATAGTTAATTTAGTTGATTGTTTAAGATCAGGTCAGAATCTCCAAAAATGTCATATTACTACACAAGATTGATATTAGAATGTGCAGAGTTATGATACTGTATTGTAAATTTTCACGCATGGAGTTTTGATAGCTGAGTGGAAGAACTCACTGTTATTTTTCCATGAACCCAAAGATGCATTGGATGAATCCTTGTCATGACAGTCACAGACTCACACACACACATACACGCGCTAACACACATTGCGTGTGCGCACACACACACACACACATATATATATATACATATATATATATATATATATATATATATATATATATATGTGTGTGTGTGTGTGTGTGTGTGTGTGTATGTATGTATATACATTGAGATATTCAGTAGTTTGGTAAACCTTCTAGTGAGTAGCTGACCAGGGTATGAAAATAGTGTTTGAAAGTGGGCATGGTTGGGGCGAATAAAAATCATTTTTACAATGGTACAGGTGAGTGAGGGAACGGCAGAAATTACTGGGAGACGCCGTTACTTTTTTATCTGTTATATCGTTGACTCGTGCCGGTGTCTGATGGGATTTTGGTCGTGACAGTAAGACTGTTATTAAACGACTTGACTTGACAATAGCAGTATTAGTTTAGAACAGAAGAGTGTATGGAGCAAGGGCTTATTATTAAAAAGTAAGGAATTCCGGATTTGTGCTAAGGTTTGGATGTTTCAAGGGGTTGTTAAGTCACCTTTATTCTGGAAACGAAATTGGGACACCGAAAGCAAATGAAAATAGACAAGCGAAGGCTGTGCAGAACCGATTAAAACCATTACCATAGATGAAAGGTAGATCACTGCTTTCAACAGGGTCAGACATGTGGAGGGAATGGGGGAATGGTAAGTAGGTGGTGAGATGGTTCAGTTGTGTAGAGGAGTGGTGGGTGATAAGTGAAAATAGTATGAAATTTGGGAGCATTGGGCAGGGGGAAGTGAGGGAAGCTAAAAAGTGATGTATAAATCGTGAAAGAGTTTATTGGAAAGATGAGACTTCAGCCTGCAGGTAGAGAGAGAATGTTTGCACACGAGGGATAGTGAAAAGTTCGTGTAGGGAATATACGCCATGCTGAGGCTTTTGCGTAGATATACTAAGACGCTAATGTAAAATATTATTTCTGGGTCTCGTTCAGTGCTGAACTTTTAAAGTTTTGCAGAAGAAAACAGAAATAATATACATACATACATACATATTTTCGTAATCACAATTATTCAGATATGCCAAAAATATTAAAATACTCTCTCTCTCTCTCTCTCTCTCTCTCTCTCTCTCTCTCTCTCTCTCTCTCTCTCCTTCCTTAGGTTCATTGGCAGTCCATCGAATACCATCCTCCAAATATCTATTGAGACGCCATAAATTCCATGATTGATGCTGAACCTGTTTTTGACCTGTCCGTTGTATCTGACCTCTTTCCTGATCTGAATAACAATGATTCCATGTCCAAGGGTCGAGACGCATGACCCGCCATTCCGGTCTTCGGATGCCATAGATCATCTTCGGTTTTTGGCGAGAGCGCCTTCCCCTCTGTCTGCCCCTGGCTGCTAGTTCTTTATATCATATCATCATCGTTATTATTAGAAGTAGTATAATTTGACTCATAGTTTAGGAAGAGACGCTCTTTGTTTTAGAATTTCTCCATAGAATGAGAAGGCGCGGATAGTGAAGTTTTTGCTTACGTATTTTGTGTTTGTTTGTGTGTGTGTGTGTGCTGATGTATAGGTGTCGTGTCATTAATTGAAATGATGATAGGGATTTTTTATTACATAGTCGTCCTAGTAAGTTTCTCATTTGTTAAATTCCTTAGGTAAATTGTAGTTTTAAATCTGGTATCGGTTTTGAACTGGAGGTAACGCAATGTGATATTATTATTCATGCAAAGGAAAGAAAAATATTAAATCATTATGGGCGAGTAATTTTTAAAGGGATTTTTCTCCACCAGAAAAGTTTAGAATAAAAATTATTATACAAGATTGCTACTCATTGTACAGCGAGAAAAAGCCGTTGGATGGCTACCACGCCTTTTCCAAGACAAAGTGACCACTTTATTAATTTTATATTATATAGTAGATAGACTCTAAACGAAATCCTGCAGGTGAGGCTTTGAAGATAATGCGATATTGTAGCAGTTAATAGAAATGTTAATGAGGTGAAAATTTTTTTTTGCATATCCCCTACTGAATCAATTACCTATATGATTATAATGCCCTCGATGTAATTAAACAGTTGATGTCAGAAACAGTAGGAACTAAATACAGCCGATTTAAGAAATATTGATTTTATTTACTCCCTTTTACGCATTGCGTTATTACGAGCGTTAAAGTGTATTATTTCTTTCTAAGATTGTTAATTGTTTACTTCACTTGGTGTTAAGATGGATAATTACTTACGCTGCAATGACCAATGTAAGATTTGGCTGATTTTGTTGCGTTTTGTAGTACTTTCACAAGTCCAATCGGGAGAAAATTTCTTGTTTCTAGTTATAAAAAGATTTGCATTTAGCACTTAATGAGGCAGTAATCCTCTCCTTGTTTATATGAAAAAAATTATGTGAGGCCCAGATTCACAGCAGAAGCTAAAGGTATTTTATCGGAAGCCTTTTCTCTGTAGAACATTTTATACATTATGATTTTTTTGCAAGAATTATAGTCATGTTTATACATTATTACATGGCCCAGATCTTTAATTTGACTATCTTAAGGTTTCCTTTGTTAAGATCTAGTGTAATAGGGTTCGACTTAAACCTCTCGTACGTATATTTATGTGTATGTATGCATGTTTGCTCGTTTATTCATGCGTGTGCAGTGGATTGCTCAGATATTTGATACTCTCACACTATTCTCCGTTGGCTTACAGAGCATTTATTTTTTTTTTTTTGTAGACTTCTGTTAAATCCTCGTGGGCTGATGCCGAATCGTTTCGTTTTCGGTAATGGCTCGAGTAGAGCTTTAGTTATGGCAATTCGTGTCAGCTTGAGCTTCTGTAAACTGAACGAGATACAATATTCGCGATTTTTTTTTTCTTTTTTGAGATTACACAAACAAGGTTGGTAAGTGAAACATGAAGAACAATGTAATTTACTTTAACATTTTTGTCAAGTTGATGTGTTTGCGTTTTCATATTTATTTTCATCACCCTCCTTTCTAAGTTCTTAAGACCAACTTCATTGTGCTTATTTTATTTTTGTGTGTGTCGATTTCAATAGTGAACTTCAGCTTTTGTCCTGTCAGTTCCTGGTCCTATTGAGTTAGCATAGTATATCACTCAGTTCGTTGAACTGCACCATCTTCATTGCCATATGCTAAGATGCCATGATGTTCCTTTGCGCAGTACCTGTAGTCTTCATAAAAACTGTGCGATATCTTGTCTTATTTATCGAAAGTCATTTATTTTTATAATGTGTATATGTTTTATTTTTCGAAATTCCATTCTGTAACAGCCTCTTTTGGGCGGCCGTACGAATACATCGGCTCGTCAAGTGCAGATGTGTGAACATCATAAATACCAGTGACAAACAGACCTTCTGACCTGTATTCTGAAGGTTCACTTAACTTCGCTTTGTTTTGAAAAACATGAAAACCATTAAAAGCGAGATCAGCGCCTTGTATCATAATGGACATCGCGTGTCCGGTTATTTCTCTCTTAAGTATTTCTCAGAGTCGTCTGAATTATCCATTAGTTACAGGAGAACGAAGTTGAGTCTCTTCCAACTTTAATCCTATAATTACTTGAGGTCAGGGCAGGGCTATTTTTGTCTTAACCTAAGGTCAGAGCAACAACAAGGTTGTGAGAGAGAGAGAGAGAGAGAGAGAGAGAGAGAGAGAGAGAGAGAGAGAGAGAGAGAGAGTTTTATCAAAATGATTTTAAGGGACATAAAACGCATCAGATTTTTAAGTGACAACATGATAAATTCCAAGGGCCTTATCGAAGATGAACGGTTGGCACTTGTTTTCATGGTATGCTGACAAAATGTAAAATAAAAATTTCAAAATCTTTTTCAATACTTACAATTAGACACACACACATATATATATATATATATATATATATATATATATATATATATATATATATATATAATTTAATGAATACATGAGGACGTGTTTCACAAAAATATATTGCTGAGTCATATCGGGACCAAGCCCTGGTCTTTCAAATGACACCAGGGTGTTCGGTCCCGATGTAGTCAGAAATTTACTTATGTAAAACACGTTCTCATGTGTTGTATTATTTCTATCATATTCACGGTGAAGGGGAAAGCCGAATGAAATGTTTGCAACTGAGCAACTGACTCACTGCGAGGTAAGGAAGTTTGGTAAAATTCGCTGGTATGTTAGGCGGTAGCCTGCCTGGGAAAATCCTCAGGTACGGAGTACTTAGGCTTCAACTTCTTTTATGACTTAAGTGGGCGATTGATAACTCCTTGATCTCTAATTTAAGAGATCGGGGTTCGGTCCTGATGTGAGTCAGAAATCTTATGTATATGTATATTTATATACATATATATATATACACACACACACACACACACATATATATATATACACATATGTATGAATTCAAGTATATATGTATGTATCTGTGTGTGTTGTAGTCGGCCTACGAAAAGAGGTTAAGAACGCGCACAATTCCTAGAGTGTAACGAATTCGCTTGGAATCTCCATCTAGCAGTCGTGTATTGTGGAAAAAATCTTCGAGGCGTCAGCGAGTGGTTTGGGCAGATGCCGACGTAGTAAAACATATCGAATCGTGGAGACGTGAGGGCGGGTGCGCAAATTGACCCAGCGGGTGGACTACATGACTTAGATGTCACCTGATAATGATGTCACATAGAACATTCTAGAACAATTTACTTCGTTCATATACGCGAACATCAGAGCTATGAGGAGACTAGCGTACGTGCGTTTGTACGCCTATCAAACGGGAGAAAAACTCAATATATTCCAAGTGAGTGAGTCGGGATTAGACGACAAGCTTAACGAGATCTACATATAAGGTTGACTAAAAAGAAACTATTTTGTGTTGGAGGTTGCTAGACTTTTGCTGAACATTGAACAATTTATAGGTGCCACAAGAGAAGCCGGAATGCAGTGAAAAAACATTGAATTTTTAATTCGTTGCTTTTGTCTGAAGTGCTTGAATAACTATCACTGCGATGAATTAGTTTAATGAAACTTCGTTTCACAAATTTTTAACATGTCGGAACTGACCTCTACTCTGACATGCGTCTGGATTGCCCGCACCCTCTTTTGAACTGGTTACATAATTGTCTTTGAAGAACAAGAGCCGAAAAACAATCATCCATACACACAAGAAACGTGGAATCGCCACTCATTCATTAACAGACGAGGAAACAACACTGAGTTTCGGTTTGAAGTACAGCAACCCTACTATAAAGAGACATGACACTAAATATCTTTGAAAGTTTTGCGCAGAAAAAAAAAGGATAATCGGAAAATAATTCCTCTGAAAATAACGTTTTGAACATGCTTATAGGCGTACTTTATAGAGCTTAGTGGAAGCGAATGATTTGTAACCCTCTTTTTACCAGAAAGTTCTATATAACTTTTCAATCATTAATAGGAGGTAATCTCTATACCGCTAAAGCCGACAAAACTGGTGTTAGTGTCATTCGTGATAAATAACTGTACACGGGAAAGATGAATGATTTATGAAGCAGTGCTAGTACAGATGAACTTTTGTTTTGTAACCCGGTAGAGGGAATTAACAGTGAATTTCATAGACAAATAAAAGCAGTTTTTGGTAAAAAGCAGGGCATGATTAATACGTTTCTTACATATAATGCATATCTCCTGCATTTGTACGGTGATGTAAAGACCCTTAAATCTAGTTATCGTATGAGACCTATAATCAGCATAATTTGGAGCGTCAAATATTTTTGTTAAATTCCTTGTCTCATTGTTACAGCCTTTAGTTGGCACGATTTCTAAATCACATATAATTAATACTGTGGATTATGTAACAAACTGCAAAAGTGTACGATCACGGGCGGTGAAATTATGGTCAACCTCGATGTAACCAGCTTGTTTACCCTTGTACCTGTTAATGACGTACTAGATTTTTTTGAAATGTGAACTAGATAGATATGCTTTACATTACCAGTTAGTACCATATTATGATTAATTAGAATTTGCGTAGTAGGTACTTGCTTTGCTGTTACCGGTAAATATCTGAAGGAATAAATTTGGTGGGCAGATGGATAATTGTCTTCCTTTTTTTCCATTGAGTTTTATGAACGTGTGCTGGCTAATTCAATTGTACCCGACACTATCCTATGGTTCTGGCATGTTGATATATTAGGAAGCTTCAGTTGAACTCCGATCATATTAACATTCTTGAATGGAGAAACATCTTCTATGCAAACTACAATTGCAAAGGGAGCAAAATAATATCTTAGTTGTCTCAGATGTCTAAGGATGAGAAATAATGGATTTATCAAATTTAAAAACAGTGATAAAATCAATGCAACCTGTTTTAGGTCATTTGTCCTTCCTTTACAAGAATACTGTTCTCTGGTGTGTGTGTGTCTGCTTCTGCCAGAGATTTATCTCTTTTAGAGAGAGTGGGTCGTGGTGGTAGGTTTATGTTTCCTAATATTGGAAGTTATAACTTGGTCCATCGATGGATGGTCTCTTGTTTGTCACTTTTTCATAAGTTCTATTTAAACAGGGATCTTTCACATTCACAATTGAACCCTGATACCCTTTTTCTGCCGAGAGCAACCAAATTTACTGATGCAGTGTCAATAAGCAGTTAAATGTGCCTGGATGTTGAGCTTCTGAGTTTCCGAGGTCCTTTTATTCCTCATACCGTTGGACAGTGGAATAGTCTCCCTAAGGATGTCGTGCAATAGGAACTTAAGAGTTCAAGCGAAGATGCTATTCTCCTTGCATTTTAATACATTTTTATCTTTTTTATTATTTTTTTTTTCTCAATAAGGAGACCTCTTCTTCCTGTATGTTTTTTTTTACCTTGTCTTACTTCCTAATAAGCACCATATTCTTTGGAAGATAATAATGTACTTTGTCCTTTTTGGTACCTGAGCTAGGTTTTCCAAATTCAGTAGCAAGACCAGAGCTTATCTTCTCCCTATTCTCACAGGTTTTGGTATTGTCAAGGAGTTCTTTCAGTGTGCTTTTTCATGAGCATCGCCTTAATATAACATGTTTTTCATTGATCACCATTTGTATAAAACTTCAATTATTCCCGTGTCTCTTTGCTGCAGATCAGCTCATATTTGAAAGTAGTAGAAGTATATATGAATCGCGTAAACCTTATAAATTAAATCGCTTTGACTGACAACTAGATTAGTAAATATAATTTAATGTTATTTCAGTTGCGGATCTGAAGTTACGTTTTACTGTGCAAATTCCAACCTGTCCTGTCCTTTAGTCGCTTAACCTGAATACTTCTTACTTGTCCAGCTGGTTCCAACTCCATTTCATTGATGTTTCCTAACACCATGGGAGTCTGACTTCTGCCATTCACTGATGACTCAGACTAACTGCATAGGAGACTTGATAAGATACTGCCATTTATAGCCAGCTTTCAATAGACATTAAACACACCTAACAATATGAAACAGCTCAATGCTTCAAGCTGAAATCCAGGTGACGGAGATCACAAATAGAAACAGTAGTCTAGATGAACTGAAATGTGTTGATATTTCGCATAAGAATGTTTAATCATGTAGCCATTATTTATTTATGTATTACGGGCAGATGGAAAAATTTTTACTTCTCTATTTTTTTTATATATAAAACTGATAGAAAAGGAAGTTGTGAGAAAAGAAAGTAATGTTCTTAAACTGAATTATAACACCGAGTCATTCTAAGGAACGTGTATTTATTTGTCTATATACATATCTTTCAAGCTATTTTAGATACAGTTCCTCAAACGTGCTAAGGCGCATTAAAAGTTCTCTTTTTTTTTTTAAGTTGGTGGACTATAATATTCAATAAAGAAACTCACTACAGTACTTCTTTAAAAAGTGTGATTAGAGTACTTCTTTAAAAAGTGTGAAATTCATTGTTTCAATTCTTATTAGCAACAAAATGACGTCGAAGCATTTTTCAAATGTTTATGCATGTATTTATAATTATAATTCCCTGTCATCACCTGTAAATATGAAATAATATTACTCTCAGAAACGTTGTTAGAAAACTAAAGAAAATGGGAAAATATATGTTTTTTCTTGATAATAATGTGAGCGGAGAGATTACAAATTAATGTTCAGTGCTGTTCTGCAACAATCATACTGAAAGGAGACTTAGGAGTCGTGAATTCAGCCGTCGTTCTCTAGGGACGGCGACTGGCAGACTATCTCGCGTGCTATCGAAAAGGGTGAAATAACGATGTCATTACGGTACGCGACGTGATGAATAGAAACGTCTGTTGCATAACCATAATGGTTTTTCATCTCGACGGCCATCGCCTCCCTCTAATCATGTAGATTTTTTTTCATTTTTGCACAGATTAGGATCACACGTGCTTTAGGATACTCTCTCTCTCTCTCTCATGTGCCTGTGTTCATGTCTGAATTGTACGATTTCTATGTAATTGTTTACAAATCTTTGATAGAACACCCGTCCCATACTCTTCATCTCTCTCTCATTTTCGATCGCTCTCTCTCACATACAAACACACACACGAGCACGCCCACATACAAATATTACCTGATCACCATTGTGATAAGTTCTCTCTTCTTATTTCTGTGATCCCAGCACACTGCCATTAAAATATGAAATCATATTCCTCCAGCCAAAGGTATAATGCAATTTCCAATTATTCGAGAAATATGATACCAATTTAATTGACGTCAGTAGCCAGCCCCCACCCCTTCACCCCACTCGCTCCGTTCCCAGGCATAATCTCCCACTACCCTCTTACCACTTCCATTCCATTTCCCCTACTACTCCTATGCCACCCTCCCCTTGTCACTCGGGAGCCTTGTCCCTGTTTGCAAGCGCAGATCTGAAGTCTTTGAAGTTACCAAACAAATGGAATAATAGGATCGGGCAATCCCCAAGAAAAGTACAGTTAAGGGAATGAAGGTTAAAGGAACAAGCTGATGATGAAGATGGTGAATTTTGTGACGGTAATGGAAGTATTTATCATAGGACGAGTTTTTCTTTTTTTTTATCATCACACTAATGAGAGGGGGTGGGAAGTTTGAATGCTGATCATCATTACTTTCCTTGGAAAGCGCCCTTTGTGGATAACGGCAGCATTACCAGCAATAAAAAGTCCAATTACATTTACCCGTGCGCCGTAGTTGATACCCATCTTCATTCATATACACATAGTTCAAATATGCTTAAGTGTGATAGTCATTCCTTACTTCTCAATTATATTTGTAAATAAAGAAAGGTAAAACTTATCATCATCGAATTTATTTTTCAATGCTGGAATAGTTTTATATTTCTTTAGAGTTAAATGTCAACAGGAAACAATGCGTGTCTGTTAAAGGGGCTTCATCTTTCTGCCTGGTGCTTAATCTAAGAGGAACATGAACTCCGAAAAAATGCTTTCTTTTCCTTTTTTGTATTCGTGTCGCTCCACATCTTTAAATGAAAAAGTTTTATCGAATGTTATGGAGAGCAATCCCTGAGTTCTTATTGCGTTTGTTAGTTATTGAACAGTTAGTTATTAAACCCATTCTTAATTCTAGGAATGGCTAAACCCACTGTCAGAATTCTTTTCCTCTGCTGTGCGCGAACTCTGAATAGCCATGTGTTCTGGTCCTTCCTTTCCAGTACCTTATTCACGCCGTCTACCCAGCCCTCTCTAGGTCTTCGTCGTCTTCCTTTTACACTTACATTCCCTTCCAGCAACCTTTCACCTTCCATTCTTCTTGCACTTCCTTGCCACCTCCAAACGCGCTGATCCACCCTCTCACCCAAGGTAACACTTCCACCTTACCTTTTACATTTCACCACATTTCTTACCCTTGTCATTCGTCTTTTACAATACACTACGATGCCTGTGCTCCCTCAGCTTCATCTAAGCTTTAGTAAAGTAAAAGATCTGTCTTATAACTTCAGAGGGAAGGAAGCAAGAGCAAAGCATTGATTACCTTGCTCCAGCAGACCAGATCTCTGTGCGCGATAATAATGGACTTGTGTCGTCAGACTTGGTGGAATTGTATCGCCTTCTCCTTCTTATTTACCTCCTTTTCCTTGGTGCTTTACTTCTGATCGTCCGTCCATTTCCATTCTTTGCCATTAATTCAATGGTAAATGCTCTAAGAAGCTTTGTTACTCTTGTTACAAATTTCTTCTTGTAACGACCGCGACTGATGGCTAATATTTTGTACTACATTTTTTCACTGTTGACTGTTTGAAAATGCTGAAAGGGATTCCAGAATAATCCGTTTTTTTTTTACGGATGCTTGAGAGCCTCCCTTGTCCTTTCTCTCAGGCGGCAATGTCATCCCTGTTGTAAATAAGCAATAATCTTATATTTTTCGAGATATTATCAAATTCCATTTTCTCTTCTTTTGAAAGCCCTGTAATGTGCTCTCCGTCACAACCTGTAAATATGTACATATGAACTTCTTCATCGACCAAAATTTGGCCTCAATTTCTTCCTTTAGGTATTCGTCTCGCTCTTTCCTTTTGGTTCCTGCTTCTTTTTATGCCCAGTTCTCTCTCTCTCTCTCTCTCTCTCTCTCTCTCTCTCTCTCTCTCTCTCTCACGCGCGCGCGCGCTCACACACACACACACACACACACACGAACACACACACACAACGGTATACATTAATTTCTTGTATGTGTTCATCTCCAGGCCTTTGCCTTATTTGCTCTTGAATATAGTGTGTGCTTGCATCTCCCTTTGACAACATCATTAGCCAATTACAGCCTTTCTATTTTCTTCACCGTATATGACTTTTTCAAACTACCCGAGCTTCTCTCCAACTGTTTCACGTATTACTTATTCGCATTATTTGCCTTAGTCTAACCAGCAGGGCAAATTAATACCTTTCTCTATCTGAGGGAAGACCCAATGATTTGGGATGAATGGAAACTGCATTCAAGGGAGGGAGGTTTGTATTACGTTTGTAAGTATAGATTCCAATAATTTACAATAACACGTGACTAACGGATGTTGTGTGTTTAAATAAAAAGGAACTTGTTAGTGGAGTCCGGTACCCGGGCGGTGAGGCCGGGTGCCACGGCCCCAGGCGATGTGACTGTACTCTAAGTAACAGTTATCTAACACCGGAGTTTTTTTTGCCGAGCTAACGCTCGAACTTGTTATTTCCTTTTCTTGTTATTTCCCATGTTGTTGTACCTGCCCTACTTCTCAGAACGTAAGAATTCACAATTCAATGTTTACCGTAAACTACGAACCGAGCGGTAGTTTTCCCGAACGTAATTTTCACCCGTATCTTACCATATTCAGCAACGATTTGAAAATGATTTGGTCTAGTTAGTTAAGTAGTCACTGAGTAGGGAAAGACAGACTCTCCCTCACTCCTCTTTAATCCCTAATGCTAATAAATTGGTCCGTTAGCTGTTAAGCACTTACGTGGGATTCCGCACCGGTGAAAAGTGCTTACAGACAACAGGCAGACAGACCAAACTATTGCATTTTTTAGTAAGATGTTGCTTCGAGTGACTGCAGCATACATCTTGAATGCTTTGTCGTTTTGTCTGTAGAGCTGTAATTTTCAAGGTCTTGCTGTATTCCATCAAGGTGATGGATTTTTATTGGTTTCCCAGGTTATACACAAGTTAAAGAGACAAATTGATAACAAAATCTTACGGGAAATTGTATATGGTGGACTTTTTCTCAGCTTTTTCTTTTGTATTAACTGAATAGGTAGATAAATTCCTTTTCATATTGATTCTCTTTATACACATGTGTACCTGCGTATTAAATAATATTATTTGTTGTTAAATGGTAGGACTATTGAAACAACGATTAAAAGCAGTCGTATTAAAATCCCCATCTCCCCCCATCTCTCTCTCTCTCTCTCTCTCTCTCTCTCTCTCTCTCTCTCTCTCTCTCTCTCTCTCTCTCTCCTTCTCTCTCAAGCTGGCACGAAGAAATATTTAATGAGATTTCGGCGAGATTCCCAGAGACGGAAAAATCTCGGTGGGGCGGGTATAAGATTCATAGCGCTTCCAGAGCTGGGGATGGAATAAGTCTTATTAATAATATGAATGAAATTCTGCCTTTTACCTATATTGCGATGGAGCTATATTGCAGAACTAGAAAAGAAAAAAATCTCTTGTGATATTACAATGAAAGTAATTTCATTTTCAAAGGTAAGACTAATATTCTTTCGAAATGGAAAGGCACGGTAGATTACGGAGTGTCTTTGAAGTATTAATTAGAATATTTGTCATTTTTGCGTAAATTATTTTATATTGTCCTCGTTAATCTCATTTTAGGTTTTTCTTAAGAACAGTGATTGACAAAGAGAAGTTTGAATATATATTAGTTCTGAAGCAATACATAGAAAGATATTTCTTTTTTTTTTTTTGTGCATGTATGTATGCGTAAATTTCATTAACTTCGAATGATAAGTTTTATTGCACTCCTTCAGTTATGTTTCTTGTCAAGATAAATATGTCAGTGAACAATGTTCCGATCTTCATCCATTTACCCCCATGAATATATAAAATAATAAAAGCCTTGGAATCACTCGTTTTTCCACGAACATTTCATTTTGCTCTGATAGAAATGACTAAAGTGAAATTATTTCAAATGGTCGCAGTTGCATATTATGTGTCTGCCTTTTCTTACTTTCACAAATGTGCACCATGGTAAGTAGGTATCAGGCAATGCATATATTTTTTTCCCGGTCTATAACACATGTAATCAGGTTTATATTTTGTACATTTAAAGACATGTATGTCATGTCTACGTTCGTTGGAAAAATCTCAACGTTATCATGTTCCCCTGTCATGTATATCTATCTATCTTGGACGCTTTCAAATTGTGACACATCTAGTATATAAAGTGCTAGCTTTTATGTAGCATCTACTATGTTAGGAACAAAAGAGTCGTGATATTTGTAATACTCAAGATGATGTTGAAAGTCAATGGCAATTTTATTAATTAAAAGTTGTATATGTGCAGACTGTAAGGATTTCATGCATATGTAAGAAGAACTATTGGAATTGTAAAAGGTTTTAATAGAAACACTTTCCATGAAAGAAGTGTTCACAGGCACGTAAACGAACATAAATATGCGTGTGCTGGGTCAGACAACGCTAAATCATGAACATAGTTCCGTTCAAGGCATCATGAAAATGTACCACTATATTGAGAATGTAAATTTGTCGGGCACCGTTCTTTGCCTATGTATATGCATTTTAAAGAGAGATTTTTTATTTTTGTACGTTACACGAATACTAATCGAATGGCATTCGCTATTTTGTGAGCTTAATTATGTGTACTAAAGTGTTTAAAGCTCAGATTATCTTTTATTTCAGGTAAGGCTTATAGGAGTGCCTAGTTTAGAAATCATTCGACGTCTGATTTCTTCGTATCAGGTAAGGCTTATAGGAGTGCCTAGTTTAGAAATCATTCGACGTCTGATTTCTTCGTATCATCAAAGCCCCTCTAAGTGAGTATTAATTAATTGTTTTGCTGTGTATAATGTTATATAGACGCGTGCGAGAAAACGCTGCATGGGCGCGCCTTTGGTTTTACCGTAGGCATCGTGTAGGATGGCAGACATTCAGCTTTCTTCGAAGCCTTGATGGTGCGAGTCTTTTCATCGTCTTGAATTCCTTCGGAAAAATGCTTAATTAGATTGGGTTTCAAGCAGTGTTGATTCGCCTATTAAGAAAGGAGAAGAACCGACTCAATCCTTCTCTTTCTCCTGTTTAAAGTTCTACCTCTGCCTCTATTTTATCTTGCCCTCCGTTGTTATTTTTGACCAAAATTAATTAGATTCTCAGATTAATGCACAAGACTTTTTCCCCAGTGAAACGAATTGGATCGTAACGTAACTAACCGGAATTTTTTTGAGTCCCCTCCGGAAAGGAACAAGGATTCGTAATAAGGGAATTCGGAAATCAGATTAACCTTCCTGCAGTCTGCGGATGAAATGGAATGATTTCGTTCTAGAATCAGTTTTACGTCTATTTCGTTTTCGTGGAAGAAATGTGTTTGGGTTTTTTCGCTTTTTATGGGAAGAGAATCACGGGGGAAACTCCATGCCTCTTATTTTTAAGATTTTGTGTGTGTCCAGCAAGACTTTTCTGGTTTACATTGTGGAGATTAGGACAGCTATAAAATTGGCAAATGTGAGTTGTTATGCTGGCAATACCGTAGTAAGATGCGCCGTAGGAAGGTAAAATAGTTCTATGTTTTGCAGTACCCTAATAAATGTATTTTTAATTAGCATTTTCTCTAAGTTCGAATACATTTCAGTTGTTTCAAAGATCGCGATTGTCCTAGTAATAATCCCCATTCCGGTTAAGCAATGTGATGAAAATCCTTCGCTCTCTCTCTCTCTCTCTCTCTCTCTCTCTCTCTCTCTCTCTCTCTCCCAAATGATATATATATATATATATATATATATATATATATATATATATATATATATATATATATATATATATATATAATAAATATAAATATATATATGCATATATATATATATATATATATATATATATATATATATATGAATAACTTGATCACGAAGTATATAAAACGTGATGCTATGTATAAATAAAGGTTTTTTGCCACGAAGGAAAAAATGAAAAATCGAGATAGCCAAGTACTTTCGGTCCTGTTCGGACCCTTTACTGAGGCAAACTGATTTTACAAAGACAACATAGTCAAAAGAAGGCTTAATATACAAACTGACACTACCAGATTAGCCAAGAGGGTGATTTTCACTCTTACAGAAAGGAGGAGTCGCCAGAGGCTAGCCACACCTTGAAGGATACCCGCAGTAAACAAGTGATTCTTCCTGAAGAATCACTTGTTTACTGCGGGTATCCTTCAAGGTGTGGCTAGCCTCTGGCGACGACTCCTTTCTGTAGAGTGAAAATCACCCTTATGGCTAATCTGGTAGTGTCAGTTTGTATATTAAGCCTTCTTTTGACTATGTTGTTCTTTGTAAAATCAGTTTCCCTCAGTAAAGGGTCCGAACTGGACCGAAAGTACTTGGCTATCTCGCTTTTTCATTTTTTCCTCCGTGGCAAAAAAAACTTATATATATATATATATATATATATATATATATATATATATATATATATATATATAACACATACATCCACATCCACGTTCGAAGTATGTGACGAACTCTCACGTGTAATCGTGACAATGATCCATCATAAAGGCAGAAGCGAATATAATATAGTAATCTTATACCAAAAGCGGATAGAATGATATGATGCAGAGCGGGAAGTAGTTCATAATTGGATTCCAGGTCAACCTTTGATGATATGTGCTGAAAAAATCACTTGAATTCGAAGAATTTCTTTTTTCAGATAAGAACTGGAAAAATTCATATGCGAGAGATCTGATGATGAGGAATGTCGTAACCTAAATTTATGAGTTCATCTGCTTATGCTTTGATGGTGTTTTTGCATTTCATTTGCAGATTCCTTTCATACCTTAACATGGGTTCGGATTATTATGTGAATGTAAAAAACGGCGTGTATATATATATATATATATATATATATATATATATATATATATATATATATATATATATATATATATATAGATATAGATATAGATATAGATATAGATATATAGATATATATATATATCATATATATATATATATCTATATATATAGTCTATATATATATATATATATATATATATATATATATATATATATATATATATATAAATATATATACACGCCGTTTTCTACATTCACATAATATTCCGAACCCATGTTAAGGTATGAAAGGAATCTGCAAATGAAATGAAACACCATCAAAGCCTAAGCAGATGAACTCATAAATTTAGGTTACGACATTCCTCATCATCAGATCTCTCGCATATGAATTTTTCCAGTTCTTATCTGAAAAAAGAAATTTTTTCGAATTCAAGTGATTTTTTCAGCACATATCAAAGGTTGACCTGGAATCCAATTATGAACTACTTCCCGCTCTGCATCATATCATTCTATCCGCTTTTGGTATAAGATTATTAATTATATTCGCTTCTGCCTTTTTGATGGATCATTGTCACGAATACACGTGAGAGTTCGTCACATACTTCGAACGTGGATGTGGACGTATGTGTTTATATATATATATATATATATATATATATATATATATATATATATATATATATATATATATATATATAAATATATATATATATATATATATATATATATATACATATATATAGTATATCATATATATATATATATATATATATATATATATATATATATATATAGTATATCTATATATATATGATATATATATATATATATATATATATATATATATATATATCTATATCTATATATTATATACTATATAATATATATATATATATATATATATATATATATATATATATATATATATATATATTCATTTATAATTACATATAATGGGTTGTTTTGGTTTTTCATTCCCAATTATTAAAATCCTTTGTAATTCGGCATTTCACTTTTAAATCCGGTTAAAATCTTCAAATCAAGAAGTAATCCGACACTGACAACCCTCCGCGCTCATCATATATTTGTCACGATATTTCACTAAAGACAGATAACGTTTTTGGTGCAAAAACATTATCATCGACAAGTTTATAAATATTACAAAAAATAAAATAGCACATGTACGTTTAAACTACTACCATTTTATCGATAAATTAAAAATAGTTAAAAATGATTTTATTTACATTTTCGTACATGTTACACGTTCATCAACCAACATAATGCGAGCAAACCCAATTTCATACATTTTGTACATGATCGTAAATGGTAATTCTTAAACTTTTATTCTTATACATGTCTTATTTCCCCGTTTAACGCATAAGGTCCTTTGGAGATCTGATTGAAACTCGCTTCGAAATTCATCATACCATTCAACGCCCCTGGTACCAGGGTCAGGACTAATTGGTTTTCAGTTTAATTGCTTTTGGGATATGATATTTGAACATGCGCACAGTCCTCAGTGGGTTGTCTAAAGACGACATCATACGTGGGAAGTCGTTCGTTTCTTGTCGAGAAAAGTTGATGCTGAGAGAGGTCGGAAGACATTACACGTCCTAGTCTCAGATTATTATGTATAATAAATTGCTTCCACGTCAGTTTTCCCACCAGTGACTCCCAAATATTAATTTTAGCTACGTAGATATTAATTTCTGTTAAGGCTGATTAGGCGCTGATTCAACTAGCGTCGCAGGCTAACAACGTGAAAGCCTTCGCGAAAGGAAGCTTAATAAGGTTAAGTCCCAGGGAAAATTGAGAGGTCCATTATGAGAGAAGATGAATCGATTCAGATCCTTCCATCCCTTTTACTCGATTCCATTCTGGGTTTCTTTTAAATCCTCCTCCTCTTCCTCTTCCTCTTCCTTCAGGTTTTGGGAAATTGTAATTAGCCTCTCCTTGCGCTCTTCCTGCCAGTGGATTTTATATAATGGATAAATCGAAATTCATCTTATATACTTAATTTGACCGGCATGCCTGTCGTTATAACTAAGTGTCGAATCAATAACGAAACAGATAGAAATTAGTAAATTCCTTAGGGTATGTGTTACATTAAATTTGTCTTTTAAAAATTGCAGTGTGTAAGTTATATAAACGAGAATTTAGATGAATATCTAATGGCCTTGGGTTTGGATGTTCATCCCGTCTTCACGTAACTCAAAAAACGACAAACATAACTGCGAAATTCTCTTCTGAATCTGCCTCCCTTTTCGATACACACACACTCACGGAAACCTATATATACACACACACACACACACATATATATATATATATATATATATATATATATATATATATATATATATATATATATAACTGCTACCTCAATAAACTGTTGGAAAGAGTGTAGGAACAAAAAGTTATTCTTTTATAAAGGAGGCGATACACATTCTCTCTCTCTCTCTCTCTCTCTCTCTCTCTCTCTTTCCATTCGCATCATTGTGAATGGTTCGTGAATTATTTCTTCCCTGACTCCTTTAAATTAGGTCACGTTTACAGTGTAAAGAAAGCCGAAGATGGATACGTGTACGTGCGCCCGCACAAACGAACGTGGATTTAGTGTGGAGTTGGACAAGTAGTGAACAGAAGGAGAAGGGTAGATTTGGGTTCATATCCCCTGGATTTTGCCAGAGGCTAAGGTCATGAATGAAGTCTTTCAGTGGGGAAGGAACGGTCCCTTATCTAATCTGAAGAGAAAAAGATCATTTAAGAGAGAGTGTGTGTGTGTGTGAACCTAATATATATCAAGCCCTCTCTACCTGCGATATCGTAATGAAATTGAAAGTTCATAATCTCTTCATTTGTTCTTTATCGAGTTCGTACAGAGAGAGAGAGAAGAGAGAGAGAGAGAGAGAGAGAGAGAGAGAGAGAGAGATCATTTTTAACTTGTATTATAAACGTTAAAAAAGGACAATGTTTGGAACGTTAAGTTTTGATTCCGTTACGGATTTTTTTACATTTAGGCTAACGATATATTGATTACATCAACGTGTATTAGTTCGCTTCTCGTAAATCATTACGTCTCTCTCTCTCTCTCTCTCTCTCTCTCTCTCTCTCTCTCTCTCTCTCTTGTTATGCTTTACTTGATTTTTTTTATTGTTCATTAACGCTTCCCACAGATGAAGGACATTTTAGTTAAACGAGAACCCATTATTTCTTGTTAATACGTACTGTTTGGGAATACGTAAGCATTGACGATACTTTTTACTAAGAAAATTTGTGTTAAAATGAGTTTTTGCACTATAGTAAAGTAGGAACTCTCTCAGTTTCTCAATATTTGTCTTCCTTTTTCAGCAGGGCAGAAATTTATCATCCAGAAATTAAGCAAGTTATATTTAAGAGAAGCTCATCCTTATCTAGTAAGTTTGATTTTAGGGGAGGAGTCTGTAAAGATATGTTATACACGGGCTGTAGTTTGCCTTTTTATTTGATTGAACTCGACATGTCACAGGCGGAACTTTATCTACACTCCCTAGAACAATACTGATGTTCAGTCATCAAGAAAGGTGGCAGATGGAAGTTTATCTGATTAATTTTGTACTTTTGTCTGATGACATCTCGAGTATGGATTAGCCTTTATGGGATTATTTTTAAGCAGTCGACGTTGTCATATTTAGTCCATTAGATACTAGGATTTGGGGCAGAAACGAAGTTTAATTAATATCTACCATAATATAAAAATAACTAACGGTCAAGGGAGAGCTAGCCCAAACATGTGTCCCAATTAGACCGTTAGTGACTAAGTTTTAGTAAGTATAGCCTTCTTTAGTGCAATAGTCACCATGAGTTTACTTGTAGTGTGAGTATCATGGTTTTGTCTACTGATCTTCGGACAACCTAGAGCTTATAAGGTAAAGTAAGTCTGAGCTGAATGCCATGATTTGTGGATGGTTGTTTTTATTAGGGCATGGCTAGGAACCATGCTGTCTACTAGATCACTACAAGACAAGTAGCCACCAATGTAAAAGTAAGTCAAATGCATGATACCCAGTGTATATTGATTTAGTGATAAGATACGATTTGCTTTTGATACAGCATGAAGAAGGAAGAGTGGTGTCTCACACCATGGTTTAGATGATGAATGATTTGTAAAAGTAACCGGTTTGAGGGTGCCCTGAGACCTTGTCAGCTGAACTCAAGGTGTAGCCAGCAGAGTACAGACTAACAAGGCTGGGGTATGCCCACGGTGGATCTACTGAAGAAGGCAGAGGAATTACTAGAGGCTTCCAAAGCCTTATAACACAACAACCAAGTAAATGTCATACACAGCAAACAAGTAAATGTCATACACGGATTGCTGTACTACCTGCAGCAGAAGTGGACCCCCAACCAATTATGCTGTGCACCTGTCATCACAAAGTGGCCAGAAACTGCTCTCTTGGTTGCAGCTGGAGATAAAAATAAGCAGAGCCACCTTTTGATGCCATAGGAAGAGCAATACTCTGCAAATCCAGGAGGGTTTGTACTTGCCTACTAGTGCCAAGAGCTCTACACAAGAAAGAGTTTCAGCTCATCCCCAAACTCACTCCCCAAACTGGAGCTTCAACAGCTGAAGTGGTGACAGAAAGTTTTCTATGGCATGAAAATAAATGATATTGAAGAATAGACAAAACAGTGCTTCAAGTGCCAAAGAAACAAAGTGACCCATCACAGCGAGTCTGACAGAGGGGGTTTCCCTCCCACAAGACCCTGGATCGTCCATCTCCATGTGAAGATAGAGTAACCCTATTCTCCTTAAATTGGTTTCGATAAATCTATCTAATCTATCTACGCAACTATGGAAAAAACATCTGATGGCGAGAGACAATCATAATGATGGAGGCAACAGCAAGCACCTGCATATAAGCACTTCTCAACAGCTGGGTCAGCTGTTTTGATATTCTTGACACCATCTCAGACCAAGGGGCAGGTTTCATCTCCTAAATATGGGCTGGCTTAGCCAAATTGCTGTTATCAAAACTTGCACTACACAGTAGCATACATCCCCACTGCCAAGAGTCAGCATGGCTGAAAGAACTAACTTATTCCCCAAAGCAGGTCTCATCACGGTATAATGGCACTGACTGGAAAGTACAGCTACTCTGAGTACTCCTCAGTCTATGCACGACACCTAAATGATAAATTAACACTTCTTCCACTGAAATGGTGTTCAGTAAGACTACATGCACATGCTAGTCACCCATACTGAGAATTGAAAAGGCTACGAAAAATTGAGAAATTTTAGACTGTGCATTCAAACATTAAAAGATTCCAGGAAAGGATTTGTTCCAAATTCCAAAACAATGTCAGCAAGTCTCACCTAACCCTGCCTTACAGGGCAACAAGGATGGGCTTAAACCAGCATACCTGGGATATTGCAACCATTACCTGATGAGGAAAAGCAATTCATGAGAAAAACAGGAAAACTTGTCATAAGAGAAATGCTGGCTGAGTAGCAATATTATCTGATGAAATGGTTCATATTCCTAATTGTTAAATGATATTTGGAAAAGATTCATTCAGTATCAAGCATTGTTTAATATATATCATTAATGTATTCTGAAAGGTTCGTTTTAAATATTTATGAAGTTTTGAGATGTAACTTATAAATTATGAATTTCATTCAATTTCAGAATAGTTCTTGCAGCAGGATGCTTAGGTTGGTGACATTAAAGTGGACCCTTTGTTGCAGGTATAACTTTTCATAGCCTGGCTAAAGCCGAGGTTCATAATCAAGGTGATTTATATGTATACCTCATCATTGCGGCACTGTAGAATTCTCCCTTTCCTGCCTTTTTTTTTTTATAAGATCTGTATGTCTCGTGTTATCAACTGTTCAGTTATATGTGTGTTATATATACTGGCTATTTACCAATCCTTACTAAAAGCATATTCATATGCTGCTTCATATAAGGTTTTTTTTACTATTAAGTAATTGATGTTTACCGTATAGTATTCTTTTCGAAATGATAAGTCATATGTATACAGAAATTATGTCTGATAAATTCGTTAAGAAACTAAGTCTACGGGCATAACCAGCCCCGTTTCACGGGCAGAACTAGCTGCGTTTCAGGGAATCCCTTTTCACCCCATCTCCTTCGGAGGGTGGGGGAGGCAGGATGGAACCCCATAATAAACCATCTAATAGGTCCCCACTATAACCATGCCAAGTTTGGCCGTGATTGAATGACGGACTGACGGACGGACAGACATAACCCTCATTATTATAGTATAGTAAGATATAATATATAATATATATATATATATATATATATATATATATATATAATATATTATATGTGTTATATATATATATATATATATATATATATATATATATATATATATATATATATATATACACGTGTGTGTGAGTAAAGGACATCGAGGATATTTTCAGTAAACGAGAAAATATGTTTACGAATGCAGGCCCTGACCCCTACTCCAATACAATAGTTCATAAGAGGCACATTTGTCGGTAGGAAGAGCCCCACCTCGTAACTGTTTCTCAGAGGAGTAACCTATGAATATCAAATGAATTTTATAAGAGGAATCCATTTATGGAGATGATGCCTGGAAGAGACAGAAGAGAACTTTCTTTCTCTCCCTCTATCTCTGTCCTCCACTTCGTATTTTTTTTTTTTTTTCGTTCCTTTTTCCCCTCAGCGTTTATGGGTCTCAGTTGGGAAGTTTTTCGAAAGGTTATTGTTTGAAGTTTCTCTTTATGAGAAACGCTACACCGCCGAACGGTGGGAATCTCAAAGAGTGATGTGTTGGGTTTGGAACTATAGTTCTGAATCGGTCACTTTTTGTTGTTGGATTTGTAGATTTACCCAATTGAACGGTCCTCTGTTGAACGGTCCTCTGGAAGTGATTTCATGTCTCACATAATTATCAATATTATGCAACAAAACTTTTCGGTTGATCTTTATGGATACCTGAAATTCCAAGTCTGTTTGCGAATGGTAGTCTCTTTTCCTGGATTGCCAAAGTTTGTAAATCTTTCCTTTATTTTTTTAATCATTACGAATGGACAAGAAACCAATTTCTTCCCTCTTTTTCCGCTTTCAAAACATTTGGTTTTTTATTATACATGTGTATAGAAGAGAGAGGGGAATATAATAAGTATATGGGAGCACAACCAGACCAGCAAAACTCAACGGGAGGTACAAAGGTGCCGTTGGTGGACTGGGCGCTTAAGTCGGGAACTGCCCATTTTATAAATAATGACTAAAATTGTCAACATTGAGTGGTTCGGCGCCCTGCCAGAAATTTTAAAATCTTTGTAATGGATATTATGTTTTTTTTTCTTCGTGGTCTCAGAATTAAACACCTAGTCTTCTTTGGCACCTTTGTACTTCTCGTGAGTTAGGCTGGTCTGGTAGTGCTCCCATATGGTCATTCTGTTCCCTTCTCCCTTTCTGATTATATGTTTCTTTTCTTTTAACCTAATGTAGGTTTTTGTAACCTTTATAACTATTTCAATCAGTTAACACTAGTATTAATTTTATGTTGGTTACTTTTTAGCTTAAGAATGAGACACTAATCGTGAAATGTCGTGCCATATATTTTTAATATAACATCTTAAAGACTTCTTGAATATGTTTTCTCCCCGATTTGGATAATCGTTCAAGTTTTTAGAAACTGCAACTACCTGCTTTATATATGTTTATGTACAGTGTATACTATACAGTGATGCACGCCACTGCGGCTGTTGGGTCCTAGGTTTCAGTTGATTTGAATAAATCAATGACTTGGCTCAATTTAAATGCCTTTGCAACAGGACACCTAATCATTGACTACGATGGCCCAACAAGGGGATGGTGAACAGAATAGTAATATAATGCAGTGAAAAGTATACTAAGCTACCAAATTGATTCAAAAGAAACACTGTGCGTCCCTGAGAATACAGTAGAATGTTACTAAAAATGCAAAGGTAATGATGTGGTTTTTATAGAATCCCGTGGCACTGTCTACTACATTAAAGAGTTACAAAGACTAACTAGTGACACAAGGTACGAATTGATGTAACTAAAATAACTAGAATTAGCTTCTAAAATTAACATTTTAAACAGTAAGTAGGATTTCCTTTGACGGGGAAAAATGCCCTACTCCATACAGTGTCTATGGTCACTTGGAAAATATGATGCACTTTGATCATTATTCCAAATAACACCGTTGCTTGACACACAGGTAGACAACAGCACTGCCGGTAAATCTGGAAGACAGTCAAAGTTGTAATAACCAAAGCTGAGATATTGCAAGAATTTACTCGACTAGTGGCGTAAGCACAAAGCAAAACTTAATGTATTTCACACTTTGTTTTAAGTTTTAACCAGATATTTACAAATCACTAATCAAGAATATGACCAAATCACTTCACTTAGAAACACAAATATTTATGTCACTAAAATAAAAGGTGACGTTCACTGGAATGGAATTGGGAGACACAATTCAAAATGTATTGAAGATCTACGAATAGGAATGGAGAGGTTTTAGGAATAGGGACTGGACTACAGACATTGACATCTAGTTGAAAGTACAGTTCTCGGCACTTTACCTGATTGAGTCAGTGAACTTGGCTCTTGTTGTAGAATGAGCCAGTAGAAGCAGTTGTCAAGGAACGTGTATCTTCATGCTACCAATGAATGGAGGAGGCAGGGCGCGGCTGGAGTAGTTTTGATGCACAAGGACGGTAGTGGATGGTATGTGGTGAGGCGCAGTGGAGAACTCGTCTGAGTATGAGTCCAAGATGGAAGGAATTGTAGGCTTCTTGCTTAAACCCAGGCACAAACTGGCTAGGTATGATGCAGGGCCTGGTGAGTCTCTCTCAACTCGTTATGAACAGCTGGGTCCAGAGATACCTACGGATGTAGGGTATTGTGATTGATTGATTGATTTGTTAATTCTTACTGGGGTCGCAACGACGAGGGTATTGTGACAGGGCCTCCCACCTTACTACTACCATACTGTCATACTGATTTTTTACGGCAATCTTGGGCATTTATATTCCCGTCTGCGGTCACCATCTCCAATGTTTTCCAATGGTCAGCAGTCATTGTCTTATCTTTCAAGGAGACCTTCTTAATCCTCAGGTAGTGCTGAAAGAAAACAGTATTTTGCTGGTATCTGGTGTGTCTATTGTCTACAACAAAAGAAGGGCATCACAAGGGAGAGAAAGGTTGGAATGGGCAGAGCTATAAGTAGGTACAAAAGGCAAGGGTCAGGTCAGATCTTGAATGAACTGCAGTTGGGTCAAAAGGGGCCGGCCACCGGAGCAGAGGTGTTAATGAGGGTATTGTGACCCTAAGGGAACTAGCATGATAAGATGAAGAGTGATGTGAAAATTAAATCTGTCCCCCTTTCCCATGTGGTGTGAGCAAATGTAGGTGGCCTGCTAGCCGGCTGACGTGTGGCACTAATAGCAACTAGAGGTTCGATTATATGGAATTGGACAGGGACTCTAACAATAGTCTTAAGGGACGGTCAGCTGAAGGACGTCGTTAAGAATGACACATGTGTTCTCAAAGATGCCGCGATCGCCTCTAATGCTAGGTTGAGAATCCTGAGGGAATTCTGAAGGAATGTCTTAATGTCACACCATTGTATTTGCTATGACTTGAGAAAGGATTTTTGAAAGATGGAAGAGGTGCAAACTATATGACAAGCAAGACGAATTTAAACTGAATTATGGTAACATTAAGAGGTCGTTCCCTTTGCTGGAAAGATTCTGGGAGTGTTTATTATTTATTTTCCCTGGCACTATTGTGCTGCTACTATCTGAAGATAAAAACAGCCGTGAGCCAAACACCTGAATTTAAAGTGAAAATCAACCCTTTTGCTTCTCCCTCCTTTTTACTCAATTTATACTTTTATTGCAGAAGAGCGAGTGACATATGGTGACACACACACACACACACACACACACACACATATATATATAGATATATATATATATATTATATATATATCATATATATATATATATATGTGTGTGTGTGTGTGTGTGTGTGTGTATGTATATTCTGGAAGAATAAGCAAACTCCGTTTAAAATTTAATGAGCCACTGTTTACCCAAGCAGTGAATTTGGAGCACCATAATTAGTCAACATTTGTGGCCGGAACAGTTTTCAAGAATAAGGCTTATTTCACCAATTGCTAATAAGCTGAAGTATTTGGATGTAATTCCGTTTTCATGTATGACCTGCATGGACAGACTTCTGGTACAGTAATGAAAGTCTAGGTGCGTGTGAATTTTCAAAGCCGTCGTGTAGATTTTCAAAACATAAATAGGGTTGTTTTTAAAAATAAAACAGATGAATAACTGAAGATAAGAAACCTTAAATCATTTTATGCAGCTAGGGTTAAATAAAAAAATATCCAGCTGTAGATGAGAAGATGGTAAATTTACTCTGGTATTATTTGTGACATTTTGTCAGTAAAAAAAAAAAATTAGACCTGTGTATATTTTATAGAACCATTCATTTTCTTCAAGATTTCAATTTTTATCAAATGTTTACTACAGATCATTAGGATTTATTGGTAGACTCATAGCTTTTCCTATAGATTGTGAAAAATGTTGAAGATATAAAGCTGACACAGTTGAACCATTGTTTGAATTTTAACATTGCTTTCACGGTTCCATGAGCTTTGACGGTTCCATGACCAAAGGAAGTGTTCCTCAACCCCATAGACTAGTTATAATGGGAATTTGGGACGGTTCAGTCACCATGAATGATCAGTTGTCAAATATGCAGTATCAGTGAAGTTAAAATGGTACTGGGCTTTATTTACCCTCATACCAAGGTGTAATTACAAAGACAGCTTATCTTAAGGCAAATAGGAGGGAACAATTGTTTTGCTAGATTTTAGAAAATGTATTTATGTACCCAATTTAAAAAATCATACATTCCGGGAGTTACAGATATCATACATACACACCCATATATATATATATATATATATATATATATATATATATATATATGTGTGTGTGTGTGTGTGTGTGTGTGTGTGTGTGTGTGTGTGTGTGTTTGTTTGTATAATCAGGTGCGATATGATGGCAAAGGCCATGTCAATCCTAAACAAAAGCAACAGCGTAGGGCCAAATTACTTGCTGCCAGGCAAAATTCAAGAACATTTTGTTCTAAATGCGATATAACACTTGATTTAGAATGCTTATGTTCTCACCGTTAAATCGTAGGTGCCATACACACAGATCACTGAGTTTATTCTGTAGTTATATCATGAAAAAATACGTTGGCAATCGCATGTTTAAAGAATTTTTTTTTAACATTCTGCCTCCAAAACACTTGTTTGTAAGATGCTAGGAATTACATGCCGTAGAAGTATTAAGAACAAGATATATTTATTTAAACACTGTAATATGCTAGGAATTACATGCGTACAAGTATTCAGAAGAAAAAAAAATTATTTAAGCACTGTTAAACAGTGTTTAAATAAATATATGCAAGGAATTACCGTAGAAGTATTAAGAACAAAATATATTTATTTAAACACTGTAAGATACTAGAAATTACATGCCGTAGAAGTATTAAGAACAAAGTATATTTATTTAAACACTGTTAAACAGTAATTATTGACATTTATTTGCCACAGACTTTCTGAGTAATCTGTAACTTCCTCGGCAAACCTTATTATCCTAGTGTTTTCATTAATATTAGGGCAACATATTCCACGCTTCTTAATTTGCTACTGAGTAAACGAAAATAAGGGAAACTTGTAAAAAGAAAGCTTCAGTCTACAGGTGAATGGAGTTTGTAAGATGGGCTGTTAATGAAACTCAGATTTTAACGTGTAAGAAGAGAACACTGTACAAACGAGAAAATAACAGCAAATTAATGTCTGTTTTGATCTGCTGCGAAAAAATGCCGAAACCTTCAAACAGGAGGAGAAATTCAATTGAATATATCAAGGGCTAATATTGCATGTTGGACAGTTTTTGAAATTTTACTGGGGATAAGAGGTTTTTATGAAATTACCAAGATAACTTAATGAGAAACGGTACAAAAGACATTATACATTATACATTTTGAAGGTGAACGGATGGTCCAACGATCTCTGTCGAAAAGAAGTTGGTTTGCCAACTTTTTGACAGACTGACAGACAGACGCCGGTATAACGCAGAACATAAAGATACTTGCATACAAATGGACTGAATGTGACCATTCAGATGTAGGCATTTCCGGCACTTAATCCATAACTGGATTCCAGTTCACTCTTTGATAGAAAAAAAAAGTCACCAGAATTCGAAATGGGTAAAAATAAACAAATATATGTGTATATAGTTCAGATGTGAGAGATTGGATGGTGAGGAATGTTTGGGAACTGATTTTTGTCAGGACTTCCACGAGTCGCTTTATTAATCATCACATCTATATTCACTGACCTTTCTTGCGTGTACGCTTATTTTCATCTTCCTTTTACATAAATCTGAGATTGAGTCGTTATAAAATGGATGTAAATTGTTTCTTTACTGCCTTTGCCGCCACTTCCTTCATTAAAGATATCACTTGCCGTTTTTACTTGGAGGGATAGATATACTCCATCACAGATATACTTCTCTCTCTCTCTCTCTCTCTCTCTCTCTCTCTCTCTCTCTCTCTCG
>NC_087212.1:55298494-55311111 GCF_015104395.2 Macrobrachium nipponense | reverse complement strand
AAGTGCGGAATTATTCGGACCGTAAAGTGTTACGTACATACGTCATCAGTAGCGCCATGTATCTCTGGTTATTTTAGTAGGCGACCGCGCATTGTGGTAAACGTCATTACTATGTATTTGGTATAAAACGGAACTTTTACTCCATTTATGTTTAAATATTCGGATAAAATCATCTTATATCTATATATAAACTTTGCATATGTCTCGGCATTAACTTTATACGCTTCTTTGTCGTATTGCCTGCCTGCCGACTCAGTTCCTGTTGCTTTATGCACTCTGCAACTTATTTTCCCGTAGCTTTCCTTCTTTAGGACAAGGGACTGTAATTTTCTCCCAGATTAAAGTTTCCCATCCCAATGGCCTTCTTAAAGAGTACCTACTCTCGAATGACAGGAGTTCGAATGTATCTCCGTTGTATTTAGAGGCTATATGCAAGCATCTCATTACCATATATCTCCAATTGATTTTATTCATCGATAGACAATTAGATTAATAGCTGTTGAGGTTAAGGCCGTCTAAAAATCCCCCTTTTTTTTTCGTTTTGCTGAATTGATTGCAGTATCGTTGATTCCATTTCCCTACGCCACATGGTGACCTTATAACAATTGTTATAAATATGTGTTCCGTCAGTCTTCAGCGTAAAACTGATACTAAGAAATCATTGTACTGTCGGGTCCTTATTCTAGTTCAAGGACAAAATCAGTCCATTGTATACCAATGTACTTTCTCCACGGGTAATTAGGGGACTTACTCTGGCTGTACAAAAAGACTGTTGAGGGTACGTATAAACTCACAGTTAGTTTTAGAACCGGAAGCAGGTTATTTAACCCAGAACAATTCAACATAGGGAATGTTTAAAAAATATGCAGGATATATAGATAACAAAGATCTTCGGATAATAGGGCACACGCGGAAAGGCAGCTATCGATCCCTAAGGTGAAATTAAGTGTTCCATCGTTAAACACCCAAACAACTTCTGATCGACTATTATTGCCTGATGGTCCAGAATGTCATATCGTTACCTTTTTTTTCACCTTTTGTTTGTTTTTGTTACTCTTTTCAATAGCCTTATTGTAATTCCCGTCTGGGTAGGCCATCTTTTAGTGTCAAGGTGTTTTAATATAGATGAGTTACTAAATTAATGGTTGTAATTAGTGTTTTGATAAATGTTTTTATGTATAATTAGTGTATAGTCAACTCGCTGTATCTACTGATCATCCTTTAAAATACAACTAAATACAACTCTGTAGTTATGAAACATCGCCTTTGGAAATAAACTCCAAATTGTTTGGTGCCTTCCTGGATGTCTACAAGTATATATACGTGTATATATATATATATATATATATATATATATATATATATTATATATATATATATATATATATATATATATGTGTGTGTGCGTGCGTGTGTGTGTGTGTATACTGTAGCACTTCTCATTGGCTGTTCCCGTTGTATAACGAATTCCGCCAACTTCCAAAGTTAGGCTGGAGTGAATGACGTCTTGAAAAAGAGAGAAAGAAAAAAAAAGTAGAAAGTATCGAGTGAAGTGTCTGTTCCTTCTCAATTGTTATTGTCAATCGCTCCGGAAGGGTAGGGTCGGATGATGGGGTATGAAGGGGGTTGGAGGAGGAGGGGGCAAAGGGAAGGGGAGAAGGTGACATATGCAAAATAGAGAACCCGAGCAGCCGGGCCGGTATAGCATCAGCGGAAAGACGAGGCAGCAGAGCTCGCAGACATATGCAAAAGAGCACTCTCTCTCTCTCTCTCTCTCTCTCTCTCTTTCTCATGTTTTTGTTTCGCTTTTTCTCCTTGGTGTTTCAGATTACAGACTAAAGTTAGAGCGAATTTGTTGATGATTCTGAGTATCTTGGAAGATTCATTACAGAGATGTTAGTGACTCACACCAAAGAAGAACCAGAATACAGTTGCGGCCATTTATATCGTCTATCAGATGGATGAAAATTGAGCCCTTGTACCAAAAATTCAGAAAACGTGCAATAACAAGGTCCCCCTTCCACACACACACATACACACACACACACACCCGTGCAGTGCGTCATTCTGATGTTTTTCATACAATTTCCATGGAAGCCCGAACATCGCCATAGCAAGATCTGATTCGTTTCATTTAACCAGAGCTTCCTGGGTCTCCCTTTCTCTTTCCTCCGATCTCTTTACGCCAACATAACGCCTTTTATTCATTCATTTGGCCAGTCCGTGATCAGTTCACAAATCCTTAATATATTTCTTGATGCCCATAGGCTATAATCGCTTCTTCCCAAGCGAAGATTCTTCCTGAAAACCGTAGGTAAGGTCCTTAAATCACTTCAATCCATTGCATACCCTTATTGCCACCTCATGGTATTTCAAACATAAAGTAGAACAAAGATTAGATTCAGCAGACCATATATATTCTTATGAGTGTATCCACAGTCTATGGTTTACTTCCATATGGGATAATTACCTTTCATGTCCATGCATTTGAAGCTTACTTCCTCTGCCGCTTCTCTTCAAAACCTTCCTCTCATATAAAGTTCGGAGACTCGGCTTTTCTCTCATCTCACCGCCTTCCTTTACATTTACTCCTGAATTCCTAAATGGTACATCACATCACCTTTCATTCCTGCACTGGCCATCCATTATCCATCACTGCACATCTAGTATGATGCAACAACTTTTATTCTTACACTGTCTGCACTAAATTCGTTGCTTCAATGCCTATAAGATGCAATCACCCCCCTTGTTCCACTTTCCTTGCTGCGTCCATTACTCCAGTGCCTAGATGAAGTATCAGTTTTCATTCCTGCATTATGTTACGGGCGTTCTCAAACTTTGGATTATGTCATGGCCTCTGTATAGGGCAGCATACAACAATAGTGGGTTGGGGTTCACTACCCTGCTTGAACACTGCAGCATATTTGTACTTGTTACTTTAGACATTTACTGAGTTATTCATCCATTTGTTTATATACTTATTAGCTATATGTTGCATATATTCAGTTTTGCTATTTGTTATGAACGACCTAAATTCTATTCGGTGTATTATTGCCTGTGTATACTTCGTACATTTATTGCTAATTGATAAGTCTTAATATATTCATTTCTACCCCTTTCATTTCATTTTCTATGCACCAAAATTGAAATTCTGGAATGCAGAAGTCTTTGTGCAAGGTGAGGGCCTTCAGCCAAACTATTTTCATTTATATGTAAGCATGTCATTTCATTATCCAACCATTCACTTCTTTTACTCTAATTCCCTAAGTATGCCTATACACAGAAGATTCCCTTCTGGCCAATTAGTCCAAGGTAGAATTCAGAGTATTTCGCTTACATTCCTCCTATGAGCGGAACTAACCCTACTCCAATTTTTTCTTCTATCCTCTCCATATTTTCTGAACCCTTCCCCAGTTCCAGCGAATGCTACCCTATTTTCAATTTCACTTCAACCAGACATCGGTCAGATATACCTCCAGTCACACCTCTATTAGCCTTGTATCCATTTTCTTCTTCCATCTACCCTCTTTACAAATAATCTAAAACATTTATCCACACCATTTTCCGGTTCCCATTTAACATTGTACATATTTTTCTTCATAAGGTATATTTTCCCAACAATCATTCCCTTTCCATAACATATCTAGGTCTTTCAGCAACAGAGTATTAGAACTAATTTACCTATAGTAATTTACTCGCTCTTGCAGGCTTGCATCAGTCACCAATATCTACTTCCTCGATGATCAAGAACTCTCTACCACACGCCAGCCTTAAACATTCTTTGTCCCCCCAAATCCTTCCCTTGCACTTCTTTTCGCCAAGTACCATAACGTCCACCTTAAATTTTGTAAACGCGTCTGCGATCAGATATTTTGTTCACCTCTGTGCCTTATCTCTCTCTCTCTCTCTCTCTCTCTCTCTCTCTCTCTCTCTCTCTCTCTCTCTCTCTCTTGTATTTTTAGGCATGCTTTCAAGTTTAGGGGATTGTACATCATATGCCTCTGCAGTGAGTTGTACACACACACACACACGCACACACACACACACACACACACACATATACCTGGCATAAAAGCTGCCGACGATCTTTAAAGCAGAACAGGGAGCCAATTTTACTCGGGTTATTTGATATTAATTTTAATTTTAAGCATGGAATTTCACCTTCAATGAAACCGCACTTCTCCATTTTAGGTTACAATAAGGACTCTGAGTATTTAACAACACTCGAGTCATTATTTATCAAAAGACTTGTTCCCTCATTGAATAGCGGTAGTTCATCGTCTCCGCTATACCTGGCATAGTCTTCTTTCTGACCTCAATCTCATTTCTAGTCATTCTCTCTCCTCCTTTCTTAGCGAATGGTTGGTGTTTTAGTAGTCGTGTTTTAATGTTCTTATTTCACTTTTAACTTTGAATTATGCTAATTTTTAAATTATACATTTTTAAAGTTAAAATTTTAGATTGTAATTTTTATTTGTTAATTTTGCTTTTTATATATGTATAGATTGTAATTTTATTTTGTATTTACGTTTATTAATTAAAATGTATTTTTATTTTTAACAGACTGAATTGGTGCACAAAGTTCCTTGTGCGAAACGTTTCTTTACGAATAAACCCTTTTAACTCGTCATGTGTCTTCGGCTTTCCTGAAGTTATGAATATATATATATATATATATATATATATATATATATATATCTATATATATATATATATATATATATATATATATATATATAAGTTATGTTTACATAGATACGTGCATATATCTTATATATAATATATTTTATATAATTTATTTTCTATTTATATATTTTATACTAATATATATAATTTTACCCATATATTATTATAATATAAATATTTATTTAAATATATATATATATATATATATATTATATTTTATATACATACATACTGTTGTTGTAAATGATGGAATAAGGAAATGTTTTAGAAATTAGGAAACTGTAGCTATCTGAAAGGCACTTTAATCATTTGCCCACTTAACTTTGTTAGTATTATATTGTATTTTAAATAAAATGCTCAAAGCAACCAATGATAAAATTGCTATTCTTAAGAGCTATCACGAAAACTATTTCCTTTCGACAAAGGAACAGTCCTAGATGTACACGAAATCATGGTAAAATGTTTCTATAAGGGACAATTTCAAAAGAAGGCAAACGAAAACAATAATGTTTTCACATCTCTTTTGAAAGGGAGAGTACAGTTCCATAGCGTTTCAGTCATTCCCTCATAGATGCGTTCATGTTTGTTCCCACTCAAACCCATCAAAGGAAATGATGGGGAAAGAGGGTCATCAGTAAACCGCGATCCCCCATCCAGAGAGATGGAAAGATAAAGGGGAGACCGAGAGATAGAGAATAGGTTGCGAGAATGAGAGGCAACGGACACGGGAAGGGAGACTAGGTGATGAACGGGAGGTGACGGAGGTGAAGGGTTAGGCAAGACGAAGGAGGAAGGCAGACCACGGAATGAAGGGAGGGGGTAGAGAAATTCCGATAATAAAAAAGAAAGGGTAACCAGATCGGGTGATAAGAGACGAAGAGATTAAGGTAAAGGGAAAGGACCTAGAGACGGACATGAAATATAGAGGTAGGCTGAGAATCTCAGCTCAGAGCTCAGGGAAATGAAATCGATACGCAGGATTATGTAAGAAATGTTAAGGATTTAAATAGCTACGAATACAGGAAGGGATAAAGATGAGGTTGAAATGAGCAGTCGAATCGATAATGTTAGGCAAGGAAGGGATAAAAGAAAAAAAGAGGAGCAAGGAAAAGAGACGAATAAGTGGTACTGTACTGGTAAAAATAGCGTTGAAAGAAAACGAGGAATTAGTAAATGATTTTGATATATTATGAATATTTTTAATGAAACAAGATTGTGATACTCCTCCCGCATGGACTGCTCCTTAGATTTGTTTTAAATGAAGAATGAAAACTAGAGCGAGGAAATGTTAAAGGCATTGGAGAGCCAAATATTCAGAGACTAAAAAGGATGAAAGTAAAAGGCAGCTGGAAACGAAGGGACGCTTCAAAAAACCTTCAGTATCTTAGTGTAGAACGCTAGGCACACTGCAAGCTGGTACCCTCATACAGGTGACAACTGATGGAAACAGGATAAAGATGGAAATAGAAAATGCTAGGAGGGGGATAAGAAGACAACACATGTAGGTTATGCATTGATGATTGAACGGTTTTAGTATTAGTAAGGAAGTATGCATGTGAATTCGATTCGATATGCATCATTTTCTCTTCATGTCATTGGTTAGAAAACCGTAAGGAAGAGATGTTTTTGGAATAGTAAGCAGCTGTTAACGTTCTGGTCTTGTAATTTCGGGGCTAGAGTTCGCTTCCCCGTCAGGAAGCGAATAGTGAGGCTGTCTACCAGTGGTTACCACTACGAGGAACGTCGTGGTGGGGAGTTGTGGTTACCCTGACGACTTTGACTGACTATTAGTAACTGGAAATTGATAGTACGGAAGTATACTTATGGAATCAGACGATACTTGTAATTTCTTACAATGATTTCAGTTTAAAAAATATTAGTAAACGACTAATTTTGAATGACGAAGTCTAATATTGGATCTAGAAAGGAAAAAGAGGAAAATACCTGTCGAGAGGAGCATGAATCAGTAGTGACATCGGAAAATAGAGGAGTACCAATGCTGGGCTGAGCTTTTTTGTGAGCCCATGAATACTTGGCTTGTGGGTAAGATAATTGGACTGATATACCAGAAGCTGACAAAGGCCTGAATATGTTTAAAGATTGATCTGCGGTTCTGAATTGGAATCAGTAATATAAGGAATCTCAGGGTATGGAAAAGACCAGGATGTGATGGAATCATGCGCAAATGACTTTAGTTAAAACTAACATAACACCTTGTATGTTAACTGGTCTTATAGTCTCAGATATAGTCTGATTTCTTTGTGGAAGAGATTGAATCACATTTCCCATGATCCTTTTCCACACTATATATTGATAGACCTAACCACAGCGGCAATGTTTCATTCAAGATTTCCAATAATCGTTGTTTATTTTTGATCATGTAAGTGGTTTTTGTTGAGCGTTGAAATTTAGTCGGTTTTAAAGAAATAAGTTGATTTTGCCCAAATCCAGAGTGTCATAAGAATTAAGGCAAAGATCTTCGAAATAATACCAAGTAAAAAGCGGTGCCATCCTTTAATTGCAGCTGTGTCGTTTATTTTCCTTCTGCATCGTACGAGGGAGTTAGTGCACTTCGCGAAATCTAGTGACAGAAATGGAAAGCGGTCCTTTGGAAATTCGGTGACATTGTTTGGTTGTTGGGAGACCAAGAATCTCCCAAAACTAGTGGTGATAACGAAATTGAAAGGCGGATTTGCCTACGCTTAGTCGTTCCGGAAACCGAAGTACCAAACCCCGTTCAGTTCGAATTAGTATACAGCAAACGATATCACATAAAATAATATATAAAACAATTTCGAGGTCTATGACGGAATATATTGACGTTGTATGAACATGAACAAGAGAAAGAGTAATATAACTTTAAAATCTTTGCAAAGTCGATATAAAATCAATGTTCATGTCCTCTCTCTCTCTCTCTCTCTCTCTCTCTCTCTCTCTCTCTCTCTCTCTCTCTCTCTCTCTCTCTCTCTCTCTCTTTTTGAAAAGGTCGAAGTTTGTTAGCACAGGATTAACTTTGGTAATCTTCTCTGTGCATCAAAGCATCGGATTTTCTTCCCAGGATAGTTGCACGGTAGAGTTAAACAACAAGGGCAATGTTGAGCAATTTCATAATGCTAGTAATCCTCGTAGTTAAAAGATTAAATTATTTATTACTTTATTAAATATTAATTATTACTTATTCAGTATGCAATAGGGTCATTTTGTTCTGATTAATTTCCAAACTGATTTTATCATTCACACATCCAGAGAGGCGTTTTGTTTGATAGTCTGTTGAAAAGGAAGAGTTAACTTGCTACTCTACGTGTAGTGAATATTTTTCTCAGATCGTGAAAATATTTCCTTTAAGAGGGATATAATCGATCACATGGAATTTGTAACGTTGATCATTTTTCTGTGGCTCAAAGGACACAAAGGGTAGCACCAGAAGCGGCAGCTCTTCCGGTTCTCCACATGTCTTTTAGGGATGAGATGTCTTAACTTCATTCCTGTGTCCGTCTCTTCGAATCACGATTATTATTATGCAGAAGATGAACCCTATCCATATGGAACAAGCCCACAGGGGCCATTGAATTGAAATTGAAATTTCCAATGAATACGTTGTTCATTTGAAAGAAGTAACAGAAGATGTTAGAAAATACAGAAATAGAGGTTAGTTTTAAGAAAAAAATGATAATTCAACAAATTAATAAATATAGAGATAAAAATTTAAGTAAATTATTAAAATGCGAGAATTGTTTTATGGTAATAATTCGTTGCTTCTTTGCTTGAACTTCTAGACATAAAGTACATAGCCTACAGCTAAAGTCAGCAAAAGCACAACAGACTTTTTGGGGAATGGACCGAAGTAATTTCTCCCCGTTTCGGGCCTTTATAATCCTCTGACCCTGTTCAAAGCTTTTCCATTGAACTGCAGTTTCCGAAATGAATGGTATCAGTCAAAGCACCTCAGATTTAAGGTATCTAAAATAGACGAATCGTGTCGTTACGTCCTCTTACAAGCGAGAATCTCCCAGTCACTGAATGTTCTACTTTAGCAGTGTCCCCCATTTCAGCTGCCTCTGATTCTGGTGATGAGTCATTTATCGCCATACATTCAAACATGCGCGAGCGCGCGCATCTAATTGTATTATTCGATGACACGAAGATAAAATATAAGTATTTGCTACACTGATATAATAATTTATATATATATATATATATATATATATATATATATATATATATATATATATATATATATATATATGTGTGTGTGTGTGTGTGTGTGTTTGTGTGTGTAATATTCACGGTTTATTTTGTCTTCGTAATTCTTTTAAATAATCCTTTGAACTTCACATAATAATATATATGCTATCATATATATGCTATAAAACAAGGACACGTTACTTTGTTATGGAGTAGAGAGCTGGGAGGCGATAGGGAGAGAGTGAGAGAGAAGGAAAGATGACAAAGTACCGGATGTTAAATACCAAGTGGATGGCACAGTTTTGGGAAGTGACATCTATTTGTTTACATCCCATTGACCCTCAGCAGCCTATTTCTTTCATCACACACACACACACACACACACACACACACACAAAACCTGAGGAATAGTGAGGGAAGGTCGGAATGGATTCTCCCATTTGTGGAACATCATGTGGAAACAAGTGAAATATGCGCCGAAGTTTCTTCGGCGCAATCGAGTTTTCTGTACAGCACACAATCAAGGCCACCGAAAATAGATCAATGTTTCGTTTGTCGGTATAATGCTGTATGAGCAGCGCCTAATGAAACTTTCAGCCACGGTCCGGTGGTGGCCTGCCCTACAGCGTTGCCAGTACGATCCTGGCTGAATTTAACCTTAAATAAAAACAAATCTGCTGTGGCTAGAGGGCTGTAATTTGGTATTTTTGATGATTGGAGGGTGGATGATCAATTTACCAATTTGCAGCCTTCTAGTCTCAATAGTTTTTAAGACTTAGGGTGAACAGAAAAAAGTACGGACGAACAGACAAAGCCATCTCAATAGTTTTCTTTTACAGAAAACTAAAAATATTTTTAGTTGAAAGGAGAGACAAACAGATACACACACATACACACACGGGCTGGGATAGATATAGTGATTATTTGACTACACACTCCAGAGTCTTAGAGGTTCCAGTTGCATATCTCTGAGAATATGTGATTTTCAGAATCGCTTTCCTAAGATAATAAAAATGTGGTATCATAAACCTCTAATTAAGAAGGATAGATCAGCAGTTAATGTACTGTTTTATGGTTCGTGTATTTATATATGTTTGCAGTGTGATTATCCATTTATGAAAACTTTGTTAGTCATAATTATAAATTATACTTACAATTGCAAGTAGATATATATATATATATATATATATACTATATGTATTATAGATATATACATATATATATGTGTGTGTGTGTGGTGGTGTGTGGTTGTGGTTTTGTGTGTGGTTATATATATATATATATATATATACTATATATATATAAAATATGTATATATATATATAATATATATATATATATATATATATATATTATACGTACAGTTATGTATATTTTATAGATAGATAGAGGCATTATCCGAGTTCCATCTTTGGATTCTTTTACTGCATTCCCTTTATTTTCGGGATTACTGTATCTTGTTATACAACCACTACAACTCCCTTTTGACTTTATTGGGCACAGAATGACCTAAAGTGTCCAGGTGCTTGGCTTGACAGGCTAAATTTCATAAAACATGATTATCAGTCAAGTATTTTTCAGATATTCACCATTCTTATATAGTGTTACTAATTCGAACCGGATTTTGGAATACAGCAGTGAGCGGGATCAAATAATTATTTAGTTCCCAGCAATTTCTTTTCCCGTTTGGAATGAGTGAATAACTCCAACAATAATATAGTCAATTTTTGGAAAAATACAGTAAATATTCGTAGCCAACGTCATTGCTGCGTTGCTTCTGATTGACCGATGCAAATGAGTTGTTACTTGTGATTAATGATGAATAGTATGAACTGCTCATCATTCCAAGGAAATCCAGGGAATCTGGGACCACATTTGGTTTGAAAATATAAATGTCCTGAAGAAGCACCCAAACCTCGTGATACAGGCATTATTGGGCACATGATAACTACCATAAAGACAACTTCAAGCCCATCTCAGCACTAAAGTCATCCACCAGCATTTTGTGGATGTTTATGACAAGAAATGATCTCATTAGAGACAGAAATTGTTCACCATGAAGGAAGCGGTGAGCATTGTAATGTTGCAACCCACTGAATGTCCAGTTATCTTCAGAATATGTTCTCCCCTCCATAATAATCAAAATCCACGTCAGGACTCACCAGAACTAGGGACCCCAACTTGCGAAGCTTCATGGTCTACAAAATGTCTCTCTTTGTTGAGATATTCTTATTTGGATTTTTCCTCATTCTGATTTTTGACCGTGCTCAACTATATAGTGAAGCATAGTTCCATTTTTTATCTATTATACCCTTCATGTTGGCCATAAGTCAATGGCTGAAACAGTGTTGGAAGAAAGGAATAAAATGGAGAAACATAACAGTTTTCAGAAGATTAGAAGTGTTGTTGTAGAGTAATGTAAGCCATGTGTGCATTAGCATTCAATATTAACTGATTAAGGGAAAGATTGATTTCTGAAGTTATATATATATATATATATATATATATATGTATGTATATATATATATTTATATATATATATATATATATATATATATATATATATATATATATATATATAGTATGTATGTATATATATATATATATATATATATATATATATATATATATATATAAAGAACAAACACTGTACGTAGTCGTATCAGTACTTTTAAAAGTCGTAAGGATTTCTTAGATTAAAAAGATATGAAATGTTTGACTGATAACCATAAAATTAAAATATCTCTCTCTCTCTCTCTCTCTCTCTCTCTCTCTCTCTCTCTCTCTCACACACACACACACACACACACACACACACGCACATACACACACACACACACACACACCACCAGCATCCAAAGACAGCTGGCTTTCTCCTTCTTTGGAAGCGACATCATTTGTTTATATTCCATCGTCTTCTAAAAGTCTCATTCGCTTTTCTAACACTGCCGTAAATGGAGATTCGGAAAGGTCTCTCTGATGAGCTGAGATCAAGGTAAAATGTGCCTTTTATTTTTGACGGGAAGAGAGAGAGAGAGAGAGAGAGAGAGAGAGAGAGAGAGAGAGAGAGAGAGAGAGATAGTTTTTCCTTTTTTCACAAGCGGTATGTGACAGAAGTAAAACGAGAGAAGAAAAAGAGAGTAAGGGGAAGCTTTTTCTAGTAATATCTATCTTTATTTGTTGGAGCTGTCGGGTGTCAGAGAACAACTTACTCTCCTGGAACGATAAATCTACCAATAAATCAATTACTTTCATCGCCTTTTATGGTTAGCATAATTCAGGTGTCTTTGCTTTTTGGTTTTTCCCCTTCCATTTACATTAAGCTTTTTAGAATGTCATTATTCCAGGCTTTAGGATTTTTTTTATTGTTTTCTTTTTTTGCTTTCACTGGGCCTTCCTCTTGTTCTCCTGATAATGACAAAACTTTTATGACGGGCACTAAAGTTCCGACTCACTTCCAGCTTCATAAAATTTAATAACATTGTTATGACCCGACCTCCATTAGTAAGAAAATGAATCATAATCATTTCTATTCATAATAGCGTTTAAAGAACTTTTTTTTTTGTTCGTTTTAGATCTTTTTTATCTTGCTTCATTCAAAATTCGAATGATTATTTTGTTCCTTTATTAGATTATGCAGCAGCATCTTTCATCTTACCTTCTACCTGCATTAAGGTACTGAGTGACTGGTTTAATTAAAATCTTATATTGCCATGGCATGTGAATTATATTCAAAGCTTTTGTTG
>NC_087212.1:55273494-55293494 GCF_015104395.2 Macrobrachium nipponense | reverse complement strand
TATATATATAATATATCAGATATACTCTATATATGTATGTATTATAGTTATATATCTATACTATATATTATATATTATATATAATATAAATATATTATATATCTTTGTATATATATATTGTATATATATATACACACACTATATATGTGTGTGCGTGTTGTGCCTGTACAAACAATGACCACAGATATCCTTCATTTTCGGATTCACTGTACTTTGTGAATAATTTACACTGAAAGGGAATTATTATTGATTGATAAGCGCATCTGCCCCGACCAATATTAGAATCTGGGCCTTTGGCTTTAACCCCTCGGTTATCAAGAGTGTAGTGATTTCGATATTGATCTATATTTGTGATTTAATAATTGCGAATATAAAACTGCACACGTGTGTAAGCGATAAAAATTCATCTAGTGTATTTGTGTCTGTGTTTGCACACGGACTTGTTCTTACCGAGATAATTAACCCATATGTTGTAGGAGAGAAACTGGAAAATGGCTCTGTCATTATCAGATGGCGCTTAAGTATCCTCTTCCGAGAATTTGCTTGCTTTGCTCTCAAGCATTTTGGACACCTTGCGAGTATAGTTTGAAGTTGCTTTTACTAATACTGTTAAAACTTTGACGAGGAGCCCAAGTTTCAGCTCATTTAATGCTTCATAAACTTTATTAACAGCGTCATAGTGTGCCTTCGTTAATGATAAAATTCGCTTATGGGAACAGTTTGCAATAGACAAGTTTAGTAAGATGTGATTAATTCTCGTTACTTATCGTTGCTTTTTTTTATTCTCTTTCTTTACTATACTCTTTGCATGAAATTTTAAAACATTTCATTAATAAAAAATAATTGCACTGTTACGTGAAATTCTTTTATCATGCTGAAACTGCTAAATTAGTAAAAAAAATTAAATCTTTATCGTTGTTGACATTTTTATGTCACGGAAATGAGCACTCAAAAATACAGAAAACATAGTCAAGTCTCTCTCTTTCTCTTTTCGTTATTATTACCTAAGTATTGAATGTTTGTTTAAAGTAATCCCAACCTCTTCAGGGAACTGAATAACCCTGTTTTGTGTTATTCTTAAACTTTTCTTTATAGTCAAAACAGGTAAAAAAAAAAATCAGTCCTGCAAATAATGTTTTGTAACGTAAATCATTGCTGTTGCTTCGATATGCGTTCATCCTATTCTTTCTGAATTTTTTTGGTGTATGTAATTTATTTGTTAAATATTCTTTAGAGCCAGATTTATATCAATAAAGGAATCATGATTGATTGTGTTTCCTATTCAAATAAAGAAAAGAAACTTTAGATTTTGAAACAATAATCAGTCTTCTATTGTTGTCGCCACGAATGCTAAACATTTAGTACTAAGCCGAATGTGATGCTGTCACGTTGAATATAAATCGTAGCATTTCTGCAGAGGAAAACCAAATCTTCCACGTTCCCTTCCCTTCAAAATGTCTATCCTCGGACTCATTCGCTCACCCTCTCCTCTCAGAATGGCCCCCGTTTTAATTTGAATATTAATGAAGAATTCAAAGATGTTGGCGCAGGACTTACCTCCATCGGGCAACTTTTTTCAATGCTTCCGTCAAGTAATTTGAAATTGGCTCAGTATTTTGGAATATTGTGGATCGTTTGTTTGTGCAAGGGAATGACTGATGGGAAATGTTGGAGTGTTGTTTACCTTACGAAATTCTTCTGCCAGTGAATATTGTTAGTGACTGTAATGCATTGAAGTGCAAGGAAAATGTACTAGCGTGATTTTATGTTCACAGTCAAGCATTTCTCTATTATAATACAAGGTAATAAAGTAAAATGCCATTCGACGCAGAGGCTCCAGAAACGGTACATTATCGCATGAGAATTGAAACAAAAAATATTGATGAATATGTATAAACCTCAGCATACGCATGCATTCGATGAGAATCCAGAACAGGTTTGAAAGAGAAACCTCAAAATGTCGAAGATTTTTTAAAACTAATTTCCCAATACCGAAGACAATATAAAGGGAACCTCCAGATAACAAGGGCTACGCAAGAGCAACGTCAAATTGCTGAAGACTGTCAAGACAAGCTCAGAATGCCAAAGACTATAAAGGTGCAACCTCAAACTACCGAAAACTCTAGAAAGACAACCTCAGCATTCCGAAGACCTTCTGAACGTAACTTCAAAAGACCGTGGTGTTTATAAAGCTAACTTCCAAATGCCAAAGAAAACATAACGGCAAGCTCAAAATGCCGGGACTGTGTAAAGCCGTCCCAAAATACCGAACGCCATATAAAATCTACGTCACAATGACGAAGAGTACATAAATGTCACTTCAAAATTCCGGAGATTAAGTAGCAGCAAAATAAAAATGCTGAAGACCATATAAAGGCAATACTTTATAAAGGTAAACTCGTAATGCCGGGGACTACATACAGGCCACATGAAAGGGACAAAGACTACGCAAGGCAACCTCAGATTGCCGAAGTCAAGGCAAGATTATATAAAGACAACGTCAAAATGCCGAAGATTATAAAAGCAGCCTCAAATTGCCGAAGACCATATCAAGGCAAGAATATTTAAAGGCAACGTCAGAATGCCAAAAACTACATAAAGATAACCCTAAAATTCTGAAGATTGTATGAAAAACTGTATAACACAACCCCAAAATCCGAAGACTATTATAAAGGCAACCTCAAAATACCAAAGACTTAAGAAGGCTAATCGTAAAATGTCGAAGACTATATAAGGCAAAACCAAAGAGTGGTAGTAAATATTTGATAAGGATCTCAAAATTCAGATACGAGAATTTAGTATAAATTTGTAAAGAAATGGAATAGTAAATTTTACTTGTTTTACGGAGTGTAGATAAACATATGTAAATTTAATGTTCATTCAATATAGTCGATTGATTAAAATAATTCTTTTAATAAAACTTGTCAGTATTTGACTTTCTTAACAATTTTCCGTCAAAATACCTTACTTAAATTGAATAATGAAGAGAGTAAAGAAGAGGAAGAGGAGAATAAGAAGACAGAGAGAGAGAGAGAGAGAGAGAGAGAGAGAGAGAGAGAGAGAGAGAGAGAGAGAGACAGAGAGAGAGAGAGCTAGCCCGCGATTGTGTGTCGACATATGAGAGGGATATATGAAACGCTCTGGAGCACACAGAGACGCGCGGTTCCCTTGAAATGTTTCTGGGGCGTAATTGTTTGTGCGTGTGTTGGAAGTAATTGCCTGCCAGGATCCGTTTCCTCTTCATGGCACTGTTTACAAAGCAAGTGTCAAATATCTCTTGTTTGCCGAGCGTCAACAGCAGCGGCACTAAGAATCCCTTGACGTTGGGAAAAGGGATATTGATTCCCAAGTATGCATACATGGGCACAAATGCGAAATTGCTAGGCGAGAGATATGAGCATGTTCCGTAATTGAAAAATATTTACATTTTTGTACACTTCGGGTCTCTCTCTCTCTCTCTCTCTCTCTCTCTCTCTCTCTCTCTCTCTCTCTCTCTCTGTCTTATTCGTTTCCCATCTTTTATTGTTGAAAAGGATAGGGAGGAAAGATATTGAGATAATCCTTTTTCACTTAGTAGTAAATCTAAACTTTTATATAAAAACCAAAATGACAATGACGTTCTTCTAGGTTTTTAATAACGACATGTATCGTAAGAGTGACCAGCGTGTCTTTGTGAAGGTTTTATACTTTTTTTGATAATTAACAATAATGACCCTATATCTCTTACGGAACGAGCTGTGTAATACAACAAATCTTTTCCCTTATTATAGAATTATAGCTGACAGCGCTCCTCGTTGCCCCCACATTTCGTTTTCCCCATTTAATGAAGGTAATAATATCGCGTGAATTACTACAATGTGTTTTATGATGCATCTTAATACGGAATACCACCTGATGGATTATCGCGGTTATTTAGCCTTTATTATATGCAAGTCATAAACACAATTGTGCCAACCGAATCTGAAAATAAAAATGGCAAGCAATGTTCTCAGTATTCTACGGTTTTTGTTTACCTAGATTTGATTAATACTAGAAATTACATTAAATGTAAATTCCAACGGTTACGAACTATTATCTCTCGGTTTTTTTTTTATCTAGGTCTTCATCGTTTCTATCTCTCTCTCTTACACATACACACACGTACACACACACACACACACATCTATATTTATGTGTGTGTATATATATATATATATATATATATACTCATCATATACATATATATACTATATATATACATAAATATAGATATATGATCATTGTTTTCTGTTAGCCACAAAGAGGCGAGAATTGAACCGAAAGCTCGACAGCTAGGCTCATCCTATGAATATCCTTTCACTTTTCCGATACCTTCACGCGTTTTGCCTTTGGATCTCCCAGCGTTGATATTCCAAACACTGCATCTTTTTCCATGTTCGTTTTTGTTGTAATAGGGGATATATTTTTCGTTCTTCATAAGAATACATTCATGTTCTTCCTTTCGTAGTAGAATGCTTATTCTTCTTGTGACAAATAGACAAAAACATAAATGATTTAGGACGGTAGGTGAATATGCGTAAAATGAAATATAAGTAAACTTATCATCTAAGTTTTATATATATATGCATATATCATATTATATTATATATGTGTGTGTGTGAAAATTTAGACTATATTTTTCCATTAATTGCAATTTACTCATGATATATATATATATATATATATATATATATATATATATATATATATATATATATATATATATATATATATAGACAAATACCTCGAAGGAAAGAGAAACAATGGAGTGATGCTAGGCCTTTCGACTTACTGTTCTTTACTTAGCAAACTGAAGAAATATAAGAATAAGTTTACAAAGAATGCTCGTATAAATGGTAGGTGGGGATTACAGAAGAAAAGTATGTACCTGGAATCCTACGAGTTGAAGAATTAGTAGACCTACCAAAACAGGAGTAAATATTTAATAGGTTTCACAAATGATTAGGCCCAACAGCTCACAAGGAGGGACAAGCCAATTAAAAGATTACAAGGAAAATGACGGACCATCAAAACTGAAATGTTATTAAAGTACAACTCAGTCATTCTCCTTTTTGTAAACGATAATTTCTGCAAGGTGAACATTTTACCAAAAAAAATATATTAAACATACAAATACATAGATAATATATGTAAGGTGCCTAATTGGTAATTACTAATACAGGTCTAAGGATCAAATTTCAACCAGAAGTAAGCTGTATAATAGCAGATTCTAAAAGATTTCGTAAAGAGAAATCTTTTGATCTGGCAATCAGTGAACTTTCAGTTCAATTTATCCTGTGTGAGTTTTCACTTAAATGAAAGAGTATAGCTTTGGTTGTTGCCAAGATTTTACAGAATACTTATGCTTCTTAATCTGTAATTCTAAATCTTAGCTAGATTGGTCTATATAAAAAGAAGGGCACTCCAAACATGGAATTTTATGTATGATGTTGTTGCTTTCCTTTGGGCTATTTTTTATTAACATTCCTTCTGGTGTGTTATTGTAGTAAAGAACGGGGTTGCATTAAAACATTTTAACTATAATTTTATGGTTTCAAAACCACTAAAATAAGGCAAACTAAGAACGTTCTTAAGGGTTTCTTTCTCCATGTTACTTTCACTATTAAACCAATAGCCTAGTTCTCCTTTGCTCACTCTTTACGTAATTATAATATATATATTGTATCTATAGAATATATATATGTGTGTGTGTGTGTGTGTGTGTGTGTGTGTGTGTGTGTGTGTGTGTGTGTATATATATATATATATATATATATATATATCTATATATGTTACAACCACCAAGGTTGCAGTACAGGTTCTTTTTAGGTCTTTATATTTATAAAGATTGCAGTCAGTACATGTATCCCAGTGACAAGGAATGACGGAAACAGAAACACTCAAGAAAACGTAACAATATTTATTACAAACGAGAAAAAGACTTAAATCAACCTTGTGAGATAAATACACTTAATTGCACAAATGAATAATTAAGAGAACAAATACCTGGTTCTCGAAACTCAAAGATGCCCTAAAGCTAATACTATAAGCCCTAATCAAGAGAAAAAAACATACTTAATATAACGAGTTGGATCCAAAATAAGGCTTGCCAAAATCACTAATAACCTAATAATAATAAGGTAGAAAGAAGTAATAGATGAAAACAAGGAAAACCTTAATATTCCTACCTATAGCACAAAGCTAAACAATGTGTAACTCGGTCCACTAAATACCAACTCACAGTATCAATTATGACAATATATATAAATATATATATAAACAAAATTCAAAATTGCCAAAAGCATATAACTTCACCTCAAGTGAAGTACCAGAAAAGGAGTCGAATTCTGGCCGTGATCAGTCCATCAAACTGCTAACAGAAGGGCAAATACTGTACGCCAGGTACTGAAGGGCATCACATTGTCCCGAGAGAAGAGGAACGATAATACGTCTTATCTGGTGGCAGCCTCCCTACTTGTCACTTAACGAGTCAAGTTGCTCTCACTCCCGTATAGCAGCTGGACGAGGATGACACGGCAAGTAAATCCAAATCCAATGCCGGGAAATAACGACGACACTGGTCCCGTAAAAATCCTCCGACGGGTAAAAAGGGGCAGAAACAGCAGTCGCATGTGACACAGCCTCTGCTAAACTCTCAACAGCAGCGTGAAGGTCGCAGGTGACAACAACACCTGCATATAACAGCCGTGATCCAAGGACACATGCACAACAGACGTATAGTTGCGTCTTCCAGAATTCGTGAGGGAAATATCCAAGAGCGTGGTCCGAAAAGTAAATATCCAAAGTCGTCCTCCAAATATATGCTGCGACGGGAAACAGTCCTGGTGAGAGCTAGTCAAGACCCGAACTGCCGTTGACCGGTCCACCATGTCCACTCATCACCTTCCCAGTGTTTATAAACACTCAAAGCAAAAGAATAAAACAATAGTTAAAACGATAGTTCACTAATACACAAAGAAGGAGGAGGAGGCGCAAAAGCACTGACAAACGATCGTAAAGCCAATAAACTTTACGGAAACGCAAGCGAAAACATTGATTTAAACCAACAAAAGTAATAATAATTTTACGGTAACGTAATACCTTCCTCCCCTAAAACAAAACAAAAATTATTCACATAGAATACATTTTTTAAAAATCAAATACAGTAAGAAAGCTGAAATAAAAAGGAATTAGCATAATATTCTAGATACAAAACTAGAGAAAAAATATTTGAACAACCCTGAAAAATAAAGGTTATGAATATTATCACAATACGCATGACAAAAGAAGCACCTTAAAGAAGGCTAAAAGAAAACTCGAACAAGTGTGCCAACCCCCCCCCCCCACACACACACACACACACACAAAAAAAACAAAAAAAACAGAGACCTTACTGAGGCTAAACCTACAAAAACAACGCACTTAACCAAACCTACATCTAAACTAAACTCTAAGCTAAGGACTCACTCATACCCACACTCGTACTTGCCATCATATTTTACTACGCAATATAGTTTCATACAAACCCAATGAAGACACGAGAAGGGCGAGGGAGGTGCATAAGCTAAGATTACATACGTGAAAGGGCATCAGGAATAAGGTTCTCAGATCCCTTGATATGTTTGATTACCAGAAAGAATTCCTGCAACTGTAGAGCCCACCTTAATATCCCTAGGTTGGATCCTTTCATTCGCTCGATGAACACTAGAGGATTGTGGTCAGTCCAAATCTCTAGGGGGGAAAGAGAAATTCGTCACATATGCTTTAAAATGTAGCAGAGTACGAACCAAGGCCAAGGCCTCCTTCTCGATAGTGGAGTACCTTTTCTCCGCTGCCAATAACTTACGGCTGAAGTAAGACACAGGAAGAACCTCTCCAGTCTCATTTCTCTGAAAGAGGTCACACCCAATGCCTACATCACTGGCATCCACTGCAATAATGAAAGGTTTCTGAAAATTGGGAGACATTAATATTGGGTTTGATACCAACACCAGTTTAAATTTTATAAAAGACTCTTTACATTGAGGAGACCACACATATTTCTGTCCTTTATCTACAGCTTAGTAAGTGGCTGAGCAATGTCCGGGAAGTTTCGCACAAACCGTCTATAATAGCCCATCATGCCAAGAACTCTCCGAACTTCTCTGACATTGCACGGTCTCTTCAAATTTATAATGGGCTACCTGACCCAAACCAACCTCATGACCCAAATAACATACTTTGGCTTTACCAAACTAACACTTACCCAAGTTCACAACAAGGCCGGCAGCCCTCAAAGCTTCAAACACTTTTCTCAACCTTACTATATGAGTTCGCCAATCATTGCGGTGAGCAACTAAATCGTCAATATAAATTTCACTGCCTTCCAAACCACAAATGACTTTGTTCATAAGCTGCTGAAAGGTACATGCAGCATTCTTCATCCCAAAAGGCATTACTTTACATTCGTAAACCTCAAAGGGAGTTACAAAAGCAGAAATTTCCCTGGCTTGATCAGACAGGGGCACTTGCACGGTCTCTTCAAATTTATAATGGCCTCGAGAATGGCTTATTTAGGGGCTACCTGACCCAAACCAACCTCATGACCCAAATAACATACTTTGGCTTTACCAAACTAACACTTACCCAAGTTCACAACAAGGCCGGCAGCCCTCAAAGCTTCAAACACTTTTCTCAACCTTACTATATGAGTTCGCCAATCATTGCGGTGAGCAACTAAATCGTCAATATAAATTTCACTGCCTTCCAAACCACAAATGACTCTGTTCATAAGCCGCTGAAAGGTACATGCAGCATTCTTCATCCCAAAAGGTATTACTTTACATTCGTAAAGCTCAAAGGGAGTTACAAAAGCAGAAATTTCCCTGGCTTGATCAGACAGGGGCACTTGCACGGTCTCTTCAAATTTATAATGGCCTCGAGAATGGCTCATTTAGGGGCTACCTGACCCAAACCAACCTCATGACCCAAATAACATACTTTGGCTTTACCAAACTAACACTTACCCAAGTTCACAACAAGGCCAGCAGCCCTCAAAGCTTCAAACACTTTTCTCAACCTTACCATATGAGTTCGCCAATCATTGCGGTGAGCAACTAAATCGTCAATATAAATTTCACTGCCTTCAAACCACAAATGACTCTGTTCATAAGCCGCTGAAAGGTACATGCAGCATTCTTCATCCCAAAAGGCATTACTTCACATTCGTAAAACTCAAAGGGAGTTACAAAAGCAGAAATTTCCCTGGCTTGATCAGACAAGGGCACTTGCCAATATCCTTTCAACAGATCCAACTTAGTAATAAATTTAGCAGACCCTATCTGATCGAAACAGTCATCAGTGCGGGGCAAAGGAAAGGAGTCATTTTTAGTACTGGCATTAGCCTTACGGTAATCCACACACATATGGTACTTCACATCAGGCTTCTTAACCAGAACAATCGGAGAGCTCCATGGACTTACCGAAGGTTGGATGAGGTCATGCTCCAACACATATTTTATTTCCGACTCGACTATGTCCCTCTTCACTGGATTTAGTTGATAAGGACTGCTTTACTGCTTTACGGAGGAAGCACTGCCCACATCTACATCATGCGGAAGCAACCTCGTCCTACCTGGCGAACTCTGAAATGCTTCTGGAAAAGAACAGATTAAATTAATAATGTCACTTTTCTGGGTAGCCTCCAGATGGTCCAGCCCTCCCTTCAAAATCTCTGACCAACTAAGTCCTCAAAGTTATCCTCTGGAGGTTCTACAACCTTAAACACAGGCTCATATACAATAGCTAAAGGATCTTTACCACCTGAAATATAAGATTTTAATCTATTAATATGAAAGACCGGCACTTTCGTTTGGTCCCAGGGGCTTCAATTTCATAATTCACCTCAGACAATTTTCTCAAAACCTTCCAGTGCCCCTTATACCTTGGTTCAAGGAAATTGTCAAACGACCGCACCTTGGTTTTCCTATCAAAATTTGATTTCATGACTGATTGGGAGGAAGCCAAATTTTCTCTAAAAAATTTTCATACACTAGCTAATTTCTTCCATAAATTCTCTACAAATTCCACCACATTCATATCTCCTTTCTGACCGGATGCAAGCAATTCGTTGAAAATTTCTAATGGACCACGTACCCTGTGTCCAAACACCAGCTCGAAGGGAGCTACACCTGTAGATGAATTTGGATGGTTCCTTATAGCAAAGAGAGCAAAGGGAAGCCCTTTTTCCCAATCCTCTCGTTGTTCATAGCAGTAGCAGTATTTTTTTAGAACTGACTTAATTGTCTGGTGGATTCTTTCCACCACACTCTAACTCTCTGGATGATAAGGTACGCTTACCCCTAAATACCTTACTTGTAAAATTTGTCCCGCAGTTGGTCTGAATTTTACGAGGGAGTCCATATCGGGAGAAAAATTCAATGAGCTTCTCAAATACTGCTCTGGAGGTAATCTTTGTTCTGGGCAAAGGCCCTACCACATCTATTACCAATTCTACAAAAGGTTCCCCAATTGCAGGAATTGGATTTGAAGGTGCTTTAGGGATTACTTGATTGGGTTTTCCCATCACCTGGCAAACCTCACAGTTACTAACAAATTGTTTTACTGATCATTTTAATCCTGGCTGCCAAAAACATTTTGCCAACCTCTTGAAAGTCTTCAATACTCCAAAGTGACCAGAAAAAGAATCGTCATGTGACAACCACGAAATTGACTCCCTAAATTGTGAGAGAACCAAAATTTGCTCCATTCGAGAAGTCTTGCTCAGATCATGTGTAGATGGGCTACTAACCCTGTATAACAAACCCTTTATCACACAAAACCTTGGTTTAGTTAAATCGGCTGTCACCCCAACTCAAAATCAAACTCTTGTTTCTGAGCCTCAATAAACGTTAAACGGTCCCAATCAGGTTGCATGATATCATCACTAATACTACTAGGACTATCTACTTCTAAACTACTTAAATCTAAGTCATCATCATTTATCAAATGTTCTGCCTTAGCAGATACCCGGGTCGTCACGGCCACTGGACAAGCATCCACAGTCAAAATAGGGAATAATTCCTGACCTTATGGTCCAACATGTCATTTCCCAAAATACTATCAATACCTGGGATTGGGAAACTCTCCACAACAGCCAACTCAGTTACTTTATTATACCCAGGAAAGGATAACTCAACTTCTACCAATGGAGCTGAACCACCATGTTCGGGAACCCTCCCAGAACCACATAATTCCCTGAATATTTTACTAGACTCTTTAATGAATTTTTAATACTAAAGAGCGAGCAGACCCTGTGTCTCGCAAAATTTCATTTTGAGGACTCCTGAATCAGTAACCAGTCTACCAGGCCAGATATATTTATCATAGAGTCATGCCTGTCTAGTCCCAGATGGATTCACATTACCGCCGTCACAACTAATCTCATTACCACTAACAACCAATGATGGATTCTCAACCTTGGGATTAGTAGGAATAGACTTATTTGAAATTAGAGATATAGGGTTGTGACCACTATTGTCACCATTTCTCTGGAGATACCTCCTTCTGGCATTACACTGAGCCTGATAATGCCTGGGCTTATTGCACCAAATGCAGGTCCCACTACCTCTACTCACATTACCAGACATTAACCCGTTTTTGGAAGACTCGAGTGTGCCTCACACTTGAGACTTTTCCCTGACCATTCTCCTTCCTAGAATAGGTTGGAACACCTGAATGTTTTACCCTAGTATCTCCAACATTACCAGATTTATTATTCAAATTATTTGGCTTAGCAGACTAGAAATTTATTACCTGGGACCCGAAATTACTGGACCCTGCTTGATGGGTCAAAACAAACTCATCGGCAATATGAGCCGCCTTACTTAGACTGACTGCTTTTACCTCTTCTAAGTATATCCTCAGTTCCTTACTGCAATACTTTTTAAATTCTTTCATAGGTACTAATTCCCTCAAGGAGGAGAAAGAGACCACCTGTCGGCTCACTAGACAATCATCAAACTGCTCTTCCTTGAGCCTAGCAAACTCTACAAATGAAAGAGCAGCATGCTTAGCAAAATTCCTAAACTTTAGGCGGTAGGCCTCAGGGACAAGGTCATAGGCCTTGAGGACCAATGTCTTCACTTTATTATAATCATGGGCTACACCCTCCTCCAAAGAATTATACACCCAAAGACTGTCCACATCTCGGTGGGCCAAGACAACCTGGTAGCTACCCGTTCAAAAGCCTTTAAAAATTCAGGCACGTTACTCTCATCAAATACACGGACACACTTCAGAGCTGCCCCTATATTAAATTTATCAGGAGATGATCCACAGGGGGTACTTAACCTATTAGGGGAACCTTGCAACCTAGCCAACTCCAAATTTATATTGGCCATCTCTAGCTCATGCTGCCCCACCCTCTCGTTCTCTTCAAACTCGAGCTTCGTTAACTCGATCCTCTTACAGATTAAGTTATATTCACTGTCCTCCTGGGACACTACAGGCCGTACTGGGGCTACATTCACTGGGACAGGGTTTTCTACCAAAAATGGGTTGGTGGACGCATTAAATTTAATTTGCAAATTAGCCTGTCCTTCAAAAATAGTTCCAGTACGATCGTAAAGCCACTAAACTTTACGGAAACGCAAGAGTAAACATACTCAGCAAAAAGTTAACTTAAATGTAAAAAAGGCTGATTTAAACCAACAAAAGTGATAATAATTTTACGTCAACCTAATAATAATAATATATATATATATATATATATATATATATATATATATATATATATATATATATATATATATATATATATATATATATATATATGTCAATATCGTCCACAGGAGAAAAGAGAATTAAAGACTCTAGTAGCTCGATAATTTCGCCTTCCACCAGGCCTCTTCAAGAGCTTTATTCAACTAAACAGAATGAGCATTACAAGAATTCATAAACACTTTCCCACTGGGAAAAAAAAAATATCATAATTGTCAAAGTAAAAATTAGGTTGTTTAAATCATAAACAAATTGTCAAACCAGCAATTCAAACAGGTTAAAAGAGAGAACTATTCAACGATTTGGTGAATGGTCATTTAAACTTTTCTCTGAATTTGTACTGTTTGGGAAACAATATGAAGGAATAAAGGGTCCAATTTATATATGCCCTGACTTATATTAAAGTTATTTTGTTTGCTCAAAACATATGCAGCTGCTTCTAACAAATTTCTTGCAATCATATCTTTTTCTTTGAATAATGTCTCTGTTTTGTTCCAAAGGATAGGACAGCCATTTTGTACATGTAAGTTCATAGCACTGTTTGGAGAATTTGTTCTTACACAATATCGATGCTGGGAATTCTCTTATCGATATCTTTACCTGTTTGTCCCAGGTAGAATTTGCCACATTCACAAGGTATTTTGTAAACCACGCCTTCTTCTTGTTTGGGGCTGTTGCAAATAACTGTCTTTCTACTGTGTTGGAGTAAGAAAATACTACTTTAAAGTTTAATAATCTCAAAGGATAAACAATATCACTGAATGAAGGCTGGAATGGGAGAACCAAAGTACTACTCATATCGTATTCCTTTTTGGTGGTTGTTCTATAATAAGTTTGTTTAGCTAAGAATAAACATTCCTCTATTTCCCTGATCGAAAAGTTGTTTTTCATGCCAATTCTCGTGATAATACTAATCTCCTCGTCTAAATATTCAGGGCTAACTAGTCTAAGTGCTCTTAAAAAGTGACATCTCAAAGCCATGTACTTTACGTTGCGTGTATGGGTCGATTTTGCATTGATCATTAGGTTATTGTTTGTAGCTTTTCTGTGAATTTGAATTTTAGGCCATTATCTGTTCTTATTATTTTAGTATCTAAAAAATTAATAGAGTTATTTGCTTCTTTTTCCATGGTGAATTTTATTGATGGTACTAAGGAATTAAGATCAGAGAGAAATTCATCAGTGTTGTGGTTTACATTCCAAACAGTAAAAGTGTCATCCACGTATCTAACCCAATAAACATCATCTGGTAATATGCTGTTGGCAATACGAGTTTCATAGAATTCCATGTATATGTTTAGACAACACAGGAGACAAACAGTTGCCCATTTGCATTCCAAATTTCTGCTTATAATAGCTATTATTAAAACAAAACATGTATCTATTACACAAAGTCTAATTAATTTCAAATGTCTGAAACAGGTATAGTAAAAACATATTTATTTAGTTCCACATTTAAAAATTCAAGCAGATCTAAAACTGGTACACAGGTAAATAAACTTTGTACATCAAAACTTTAACAAATTCAACTGAATTAGAAATGTGGGAGTTAGATATAGTTCCTACAAGTGGTTTTAACAAATTTACGAGAAACTTAGAAAGAAGGTATTGTACACTTCCTATTGTGCTGATGATGGGTCGCATGGGGTAACCATCTTTGTGGGTCTTTACTGTTCCGTATAAGTAAGGTAGTTTAGCATTGGAACGCTTGAACTTGCTGATGAGTGTTGGTTATTTCCGAGAATATTCCTGAGGTTCCTGTGAAATTCTGCGTTGACTCTTTCTACGGGATTGGTAGTTAGTTTTTCGTAGGTGTCTTGGTCGTTCAATAGGTTGTTCATTTTCTCCACATAAGTATGCTTGTCTAAGATGACTATGGTGTTCGCCTTATCTGCTCTGGTAATATGCAGTTCGTTATCTCCTTTGACATTTTTCAGTGCTGTATTCAACCGTTTTGGAAAAAAGCAGCAATCAACATGTTTCATATAAGCACTGTACACTATTCCCTTGGCTAAAATTAGTCTGTCGTTGTTTTCGTGTTGGTGATTTTGCTTTTCCTTTTCTTCAAAGGTCTTCTGTATTTTAAGTATGTCTGGTTTCTTTGAAGGATTATTAAATTTCATTCCTAATTCGAGTGCTGTTTTCTCGTTGTTGGAGAGGGTTTTAGATGAAAGATTAAGTACATTATTGCTTTGTCCATAATTATTCCATGGGGAACGTGAAATAAGGTTTGATAATTTTCTAGTGTGGAGATTTCTTACCTTCTGTATTTCCCTCCTTAGGTGATTATATGCCCAAGTAAAAATATTATGTACAAAGTTTTGTGGTACGCTTCTTAGCAATTCAGTTTTAATGCGATTGGTTTTTCTGAAACATTGCCTGGTTTCTATTTTAGCGTTATCAATGTGTAATTTCAGTATTTCATTTTCCAAGTTTCCAAAACTGTTTCCATTTAAATTTCGGTGGCACTTTGTAACTAGAGAATTCGGGACAACACATTCTTCGCGGCAACTTCTTAAAAAACTTGAACTGCATTTTCTTCCTGTGAGCACATAGTAAAGATTTCTTGTAGTTAAACACTAACTGACGTAATTCAGGGTGAAGATTAAGGAAGGCTTGAAGACTACGCGTGGACATCTTCTATATATATAATCTTCATAACACGAAGATGAGATATGTCAATATCGTCCAGGAGAAAAGAGAATTAAAGCTCTAGTAGCTCGATAATTTCGCCTTCCACCAGGCCTCTTCAAGAGCTTTATTTTAACTAAACAGAATGAGCATTACAGAATTCATAAACACTTTCCCACTGGGAAAAAAAATATCATAATTGTCAAAGTAAAAATTAGGTTGTTTAAATCATAAACAAATTGTCAAACCAGCAATTCAAACAGGTTAAAAGAGAGAACTATTCAACGATTTGGTGAATGGTCATTTAAACTTTTCTCTGATTTGTACTGTTGGGAAACAATATGAAGGAATAAAGGGTCCAATTTATATATGCCCTGACTTATATTAAAGTTATTTTGTTTGCTAAAACATATGCAAGCTGCTTCTACAAATTTCTTGCAATCATATCTTTTTCTTTGAATAATGTCTCTGTTTTGTTCCAAAGGATAGGACAGCCACAATTTGTACATGTAAGTTTCATAGCACTGTTTGGAGAATTTGTTCTTACACAATATCGATGCTGGGAAATTCTCTTATCGATATCTTTACCTGTTTGTCCCAGGTAGAATTTGGCCACATTCACAAGGTATTTTGTAAACCCGCCTTCTTCTTGTTTGGGGCTGTTGCAAATAACTGTCTTTCCTACTGTGTTGGAGTAAGAAAATACTACTTTAAAGTTTAATAATCTCAAAGGATAAACAATATCACTGAATGAAGGCTGGAATGGGAGAACCAAAGTACTACTCATATCGTATTCCTTTTTGGTGGTTGTTCTATAATAAGTTTGTTTAGCTAAGAATAAACATTCCTCTATTTCCCTGATCGAAAAGTTGTTTTTCATGCCAATTCTCGTGATAATACTAATCTCCTCGTCTAAATATTCAGGGCTAACTAGTCTAAGTGCTCTTAAAAAGTGACATCTCAAAGCCATGTACTTTACGTTGCGTGTATGGGTCGATTTTGCATTGATCATTAGGTTATTGTTTGTAGCTTTTCTGTGAATTTTGAATTTTAGGCCATTATCTGTTCTTATTATTTTAGTATCTAAAAAATTAATAGAGTTATTTGCTTCTTTTTCCATGGTGAATTTTATTGATGGTACTAAGGAATTAAGATCAGAGAGAAATTCATCAGTGTTGTGGTTATTATATTGCAAGTTCAAGCGTTCCAATGCTAAACTACCTTACTTATACGGAACAGTAAAGACCCACAAAGATGGTTACCCCATGCGACCCATCATCAGCACAATAGGAAGTGTACAATACCTTCTTTCTAAGTTTCTCGTAAATTTGTTAAAACCACTTGTAGGAACTATATCTAACTCCCACATTTCTAATTCAGTTGAATTTGTTAATGTAGTTCAAAATGTACAAATTAACCAAAATTGTCACATGATTAGTTTTGATGTACAAAGTTTATTTACCTGTGTACCAGTTTTAGATCTGCTTGAATTTTTAAATATGGAACTAAATAAATATGTTTTTACTATACCTGTTTCAGACATTTTGAAATTAATTAGACTTTGTGTAAAAGATACATGTTTTAATAATAGCTATTATAAGCAGAAATTTGGAATGCAACATGGGCAACTGTTTGTCTCCTGTGTTGTCTAACATATACATGGAATTCTATGAACTCGTATTGCCAACAGCATATTACCAGATGATGTTTTATTGGGTTAGATACGTGATGACACTTTTACTGTTTGGAATGTAAACCACAACACTGATGAATTTCTCTCTGATCTTAATTCCTTAGTACCATCAATAAAATTCACCATGGAAAAAGAAGCAAATAACTCTATTAATTTTTTAGATACTAAAATAATAAGAACAGATAATGGCCTAAATTCAAAATTCACAGAAAAGCTACAAACAATAACCTAATGATCAATGCAAAATCGACCCATACACGCAACGTAAAGTACATGGCTTTGAGATGTCACTTTTTAAGAGCACTTAGACTAGTTTAGCCCTGAATATTTAGACGAGGAGATTAGTATTATCGCGAGAATTGGCATGAAAAACAACTTTTCGATCAGGAAATAGAGGAATGTTTATTCTTAGCTAAACAAACTTATTATAGAACAACACCAAAAAGGAATACGATATGAGTAGTACTTTGGTTCTCCCATTCCAGCCTTCATTCAGTGATATTGTTTATCCTTTGAGATTATTAAACTTTAAAGTAGTATTTTCTTACTCCAACACAGTAGGAAAGACAGTTTATTTGCAACAGCCCAAACCAAGAAGAAGGCGTGGTTTACAAAATACCTTGTGAATGTGGCAAATTCTACCTGGGACAAACAGGTAAAGATATCGATAAGAGAATTTCCCAGCATCGATATTGTGTAAGAACAAATTCTCCAAACAGTGCTATGAACTTACATGTACAAAATTGTGGCTGTCCTATCCTTTGGAACAAAAACAGAGACATTATTCAAAGAAAAAGATATGATTGCAAGAAATTTTTGTTAGAAGCAGCTTGCTATATGTTTTAGCAAACAAAATAACTTTAATATAAGTCAGGGCCTATATAAATTGGACCCTTTATTCCTTCATATTGTTTTTCCCAAACAGTAAAATTCAAAATTCGAGAAAAGTTTAAATGACCATTCACCAAATCGTTGAATAGTTTCTCTCTTTTAACCTGTTTGAATTGCTGGTTTGACAATTTGTTTATGATTTAAACAACCTAATTTTTACTTGACAATTATGATATTTTTTTTTTTCCCAGTGGGAAAGTGTTTATGAATTCTTGTAATGCTCATTCTGTTTAGTTAAAATAAAGCTCTTGAAGAGGCCTGGTGGAAGGCGAAATTATCGAGCTACTAGAGTCTTTAATTCTCTTTTCTCCTGTGGACGATATTGACATATCTCATCTTCGTGTTATGAAGATTATATATATATATACATATCATATATATATATATATATATATATAATATATATATATATATATATATATAATATTATGCTCCTTGTTGTTGAAGCGTGTAGCGGTTTGAAACAGACGGTATTTGATGAAACTCTGCCTAAATGTTACATAGCTAGTATTGAAAACGTAGGTTACAGTTAGCATTATGTTTGGTTAACGAGAAGATTAAAGTATTCCACACACCTTATTGAAAAAAACTGGTTTCTCTTTCATTTGATTTACAATCCAAGAAAAACAAGTTTAAAACTGTCATGAATTGGCCGCCTTTTCTTTACTTTAAGTCGTGTCGAAAACTATCAGTAAAAGTTTATTTCTTGAAATGTTCTGTCAGCCATAATGTGAGTTAGTTGTGTCAGCTCCAGTTTTTGTCAGTTATATAACTTAGATGTTGAAAGTTTATGGTACGATTTTCTTAACGGTTTGTTAGAACTATTATTGCCATTGAAACTAATTTTAATCTCTTTTTTTTAATTTGCAGTCAGCTACCATTTCAAGAAATGTGACGTATTCTTTAAGGATGATAAATAATATAAACACTTTTAGGTTCGTGTCATAAAAATTTTCATAGCAAAGTATCTTTCGCTTATTTGTCGTATTTTATTCCGTTTTATTATATTGCATTTTTTTTCTCTGAATGTTGAGATATGTATGTAATCATAGATCTTGTTCATAATATGAAGAACTGTTCCGTCCGTTCTAATGCTTCAATTATTTATTTATTTATTATTATTTTTTTTTTGCCTTAATTGAACTCCCAGTTTCGTTTTTAGGTTATATGTATTCTTGGTTACTTGTATTTTTGAGTTGATTTTACTCGTGGTTACTGTACTTTGCACAGGACACCCTATTTTTAGAGGGCAAAAGTCACATATCACCATTCCGAATACTGTGCATCGCAAGGATCACCTGAACCACTGAGACACCACTTCTCACTCTGCACATTGTGTGAAATACTGCCACCTGGAATCCAACACGGTTCCTAGCCAAACCTTGTGCAGCATCCTTCACGAACAGACTAATAGTGATACTTAACTTGGGCTTGCTTCCCTCAAAAGTTCTTGGCTGTCTTCCGTTTAGTAGACAATAGTACTTGCGCTATGCCCGTAGTGACCAACAGCCTTATGGCCATATGTGCTGAAACAAGCCACTAGCAATCTATATATAGCACAAGCCCCGACTAGCTCTCCCTCGAGGGCGTTAAAATCAACATTTTTTCAGTGTGGTAAATATAAGCATCGGTTCTCACACCAAACCCTGGCAATGAGAAATAATCACATAAAGGCTAAAGCATATATTAGATGTCATCAGGTGATAAAGCTTATGTAAGCTGTGTTTACTATGCTAGCTTCTTTTTTCCATGACTGAATTGTCTGTCTGCTTCCCATAAGTGGAGAAATAGCTCCACCTATACGATGTCTCAAGGTCAACAAAAAAGTTAGATAACATCCTGGAGACAATCCTTGAAACACTTCCTATGCATCACATTCCGGCTATATACACAAGGCGAAAGGATCATCTTCAAAGACTATTCCCTCATCAAGGAGTTCTCCTTGCCAGAGCCTGCCCATGCCAGCAAAGTCCTCAATCTCCTTAACGCGCCACTGGGGGACAGTGCA